>NW_024543995.1:0-352153 GCF_018167655.1 Microtus oregoni | reverse complement strand
TTAAGGAGGCTACTGATTTTGTGTGTTGACTTTATATCCTGAATTTTTGCTGAAAGTACTTATCAGCTTTAAAAAAGTTTTTGGTTGTTGTCGGGAGGCTACTTGTTCATTTCCCGGCTGCCCAGCATGAAATAATCACTCAGAAACTATATCATTTACAATTATGCTGTTTGGCCAATAGCCTAAGCATATTTCTGGCTTACTCTTATATCTTAAATTAAACCCATTTCTACTAATCTGTGTATTGTCATGTGGCTGTGGCTTACCGGGTAGAATTCTGTGCCCTGTGTCTGTCTCCGAAGGGGCTTCATGGCATCTTCCCTGACTCTGCCTACTCTCTTTATATTCTTTCAGCCTGACTTTACTCTGCTAATCCATTGGCTGAAAGTAGTGTCTTTATTAACCAATGACATTAATACATATTCACAGCATACATCACCTCCCACATCATTCGGTGGAGGTCTTTTGGGTTTCTAATATATACAATCATATCATCTGAAAATCGGAATGCTTTGTATTTGTATCCCTTTTATTTCCTCATGCTGCCTTATTGTTCTAGCTAAGACTTCAACCACTATGTGTTAAAGAGGAGTGGAGAGAGTCAACAATTTTGTTCTCTTCCTGATCTTAGTAAAAATATCTTGAGCTTTTTCTCTATTTAACATGATACTGGCTATAGGTTTGTTATATATAACTGCTATTAATGTTAGGATATGTTCTCTCACTTGAAAGGGCAGTTGTACATCTAGACTCACAGCAGTTGTGACAGCATCTGCAAGATTTGTGCAAACTCAAGCCAGACAAAAATTCCATCATGGATGATGAAGGTGGCCATGAATCCCTACTACCAGCTGTTGAGCTGTTGGCAACTCAGGGCTGTTGGAAGAAGGAGACTTATTTTATTTAGGGTATGACTCTTAGTAGGTTGAACATATTCCCATGGCATCCCACACACACACACACACACACAAAAGTGGCAGGCCACAGATATTGGACTTGATTTTTTTAATGAGGACACAAAGTTGAGTATGGAATGAGGGGTGGATCTGGAAGATATTGGGGAAGGGAACAGACTTGATCAAAATACAATGCATTATAGTCTCAAAGAAATAATAAATATATTGTTTAGAAGATAAGTTCCCTGCATTCCTACCCTATCTGTGATTTTATCATGAAGGGATGTTAGATTTTGCCAAAGGTCTTCTCTGCATCTAATGAGAATAGCATTTGATCTCCATTTTAGTGTCTATTTATGAGATGACCAATACTTATTGATTTGTGTGTATTGAAACATCTTCACATTTCTGGAATATAACCAACTTGGTCAGGATAAATGATCTTTTGATATTATCTTAGATTCAGTTGCCATTATTTTATTGAGATTGTTTGCATCTATGTTCATCTAGGAGCTCAATTTATAATACTCTTCATCTATTGTGTCTTTCTATAGTTTGGGTATCAGGATAATACTAGCTTGAAAAATAAGTATGTGTTCATACTAGTTCTTCTTTGAAGTTTTGGTAGAACTCTTCAATGAATTAATCTAGTCCTGAGATTTTCATAGCTCAGAGACTGTTTCAGTCTCATTGCTGGCTATAACTCTGTTAAGTCATTTCATCTTTGTTTAATTTTGTTATATTGTATGGATTGAAAAATTCATCTATTTCTTCTATATTTTCCAATTTAATGGAATAGATGTGTTTAATATATCTTTATGATTTTCTGAAGATCACTGAACACTAAAAAAAATAAGGTAAACAGAAGACAGAATGTCCTCCTGTGCTCATGGATTAGCAGGAATAATATTGTTAAAAAAGGAGATACTACTAAAACTAATCTATAGATTTAATGAAACCCCAGCCTAAAGACTAGGACAATTCTTCACAGACATAGAAAAAAAATCAGCATATATATGGAGGCACAAAACACCAAATAGCCAAAGCAATCCTGAACATAAACCATACTTCAAGATGTATCACCATACCAGATTTTAAATTATACCTTAGATCCATGGTTATAAAAACAACATGTTACAAGTACAAAAAATATATACATAGATCAATGGAACAAAATAAATAACCCATGCCAGTGTGGTGGTGCACACCTTTAAATGCAGCACTCAGGAGGCAGAAGCAGACAGATCTCTGTGAGTTCTAAGCCAGCCTGGTCTACAAAGTAAGTTCCAGCACAGCCAAAGCTGTTATACTGTGAAACTCTGTCTCAACTCCCCCCAGAAAGCAGAATAGATGACCCAGATATAAGTCCAACAACTACAGTTACCCAATAAATAGTACTGAGAAACCTGAATTTTTAACATGCAGAAAATGAAAATAGGTCCTTACATCTATCTAACTTTGCACAAACTCAGCTCAAATGAATCAAGAAACCCAGCATAAGACCAGATACACTGAAACTAATAGAGAAAAAAGGAGAAAGTATACTTCAAATTATAGGCACAAATAAGGACATTATAAAAATACTCTAGTTGCTCAAGAAAGAAGACCAAGAATTAAGCAATGGAATCTTGTGAAACTAAAACAGTAGAACAAAGAAAATGGTCAACCAAGAAGCAGCCCACAGAATAACTAGGACTCAAGGGGAGGAGAAGGAGGGCAAGCAGAGATCAGAGAACTTGTATGGATCTGACATAAGTCCTCTGCATATATGTTACAGCTGAGTAGCTTGGTGTTCTTGTGGAATTCCTAATCATGGGAGTGAGGACGTCTCGGACTCTTTTGCCTACTTGTGGGACCCTTTTCCTCCTACTGGGTTGCCACTTCCAGCCTTGATGTTATGGTCTGTGTCTGGTTGGTTACCTGCAGTGCCACTCGCAACCTTGGGCAGTCTGGCTCTCCTCACTTAACCACATGCTCAGTGCCATCTACTCCTGGATGATTTCTTGTATGTCTCCAAGGGCTATGGAGGAATATCACATATCAGCCAGCTTGCTATGCTTTGTTTAATTGATAACCCTGGCAAGCTTGCCCTTTCCTGAAGAGAGACAGAGGGGGATAGATCTGAAGGAGAGAGGAGGTGGGGGAAGAGATTGAGGGTGGCGGGGAGGGAGGAGAAACTGTGGTCAGGATGTATTATATGAGAGAAAAGTAAAACAAACTAACTAAAAAAAGAGGCAGCTCACAGAATGGGATAAAATATTTGCCAGTTATCTGTAAATCTAAAAGTGGATTAGTGTCTAGAACATACAAAAAACTAAATGTCAAGAAAACAAACAACCCAGTTAAAAAATGTGCTATGGAACTGAACAGAAAGTTCTCAAAAGAAAAAGCATATGTGTTTGGAAACACTTTTTAAAAAGTATCCAATATCCTTAGCCATCAAGAAAATACATATTAAAACTACATTAAGATTTCATCTCACTCCAGTCAGAATAGCCATCATCAGGAATCCAAATGACAACAAATGTTGATGTGGATGTGAAGAAGTTTAACTCTTATACACAGCTGGTAGTAGTGTAGACTAACACAGCCACTCTGAAAATTGGTTTGGTGGATTCTCAAAACACTAGAAATTGATATATCATGTGACTCAACTATACCATTCCTAGGTATATACCCAAAAGACTTTGTATTGTACAATGAAAATACTGGCACATCCACATTCACTGTTGCCCTATTCATAATAACTATGAAATAGAATTGATCTGGATGAACATAGACTAGTGAATAGATAATGAAAATATGCTTTATATATACATTATTACCCAAATGTAAAGAAAAATCTGTAGGTAGATGAAGGAACTGAAAAAGTTTTACTAAATGATGTCACTATATTTGGTGTGGGAAAATTGTCTATATTCTGTCAATCATGTTTTAAATAAAGGCTGATTGGCCAGGCAGGAAGTATAGGCAGGTCAACCAGACAGGAAGTAGAGGCAGGGCAATGAGAACAGGAGAATTCTAGGAAGGAGGAAGCCCATTCCTCCCAGTCCTGCCCAGACCATGGAAAAAGCGGGATGTGATCTACACTGCTAAAAAAGGTACTGAGCCATGTGGCTAACATAGATAAGGATAATGGGTTGATATAAGTTATTAGAGCTAATAAGAAGCCTGAGCTAATGGGTCAATCAGTTTATCATTAATGTAGACTCTGTGTAATTTCTTTGGGGCTTACTGGCTGTGGGAACTGGGAAGGACAGAAACTCCCACAAGCCTGGCCCTCATGTTACATATATTAGTTACTTTTCTATTACTGAGACAAAACATCATGACCAAGGCAGCTTATAGAAAGAAGAATCAAAGATCACAAGAAAACTCACACAACAAACTTATCAGGGCTCATAGGAGCTCACAGACTATGAACTGACAACCAGGGAGCCTGCATGGGACTGAGGTAGGCTCTTCTACATATATGTGACAGTAAAATTTGCCCTGTTGTGGAACTCAGAGGCTATTTCTGACACTTTTGTAGGCTTTTAGGACCCTATTCCTCATACTGGATTGCTTTGCCCAGCCTTAATACAGTCTTACTGCAACTGCCATGCTTTATTCATATTCATGGGAGATCTGCCCTTTCCTAAACAGAAACAGAGGAGGAGTGGATTGGGGAATGGGGACAGAGGGGGATTTGGGAAGGGGCTAAAAAAATAAAAAATGAGTTTTAAAAAGAAATAAATCCTTAAATCCAGCCCACACTCAAGTCATGACATTTATTCTTTCATTCTGCCAATTTCATATCATCTAGAAGGTATTATTCCTTCAATTACATATATATTTTGAGTCTCAGAGGGGTCAAATATATTTCACAAAGCTGGAAGGCTAACAGGAGCAAGAGTATTTGTTTTTCTGTTTGTTTGCTTACTTTGTGGGGTTTTGTTTGTTTGTTTGCACTCTGAGTCTGTGAACACATTGTGGCTTTACTGCAGTAGTGGGTATCATACCCAGGATCTTGTACATAATAGGCGAGTGAGTACAGCACTGAACTATCCTCCTAGCCAAGAGCTATGTTTTGGTTTGGTTTAGTTTGGTTCCAGGCTGGCTTGTAATTCACTGTGTACTACAGTCCAGCCTTGAATTTGAGTCCAGCCTTGAATTTGAGTCCAGCCTTGAATTTGCAACCATCTTCCTGTCTCAGCCTCCCAAGTGCTAGGATGAGAGCAAACCCAGACCAGAATCCTTCCCGTTTTTTTTCAAATTTCCAAATTTTATTAGAACAATTAGTCCTCAGATTAATTAAGTTAATTGAGATACAATAAAACTACATAAAATCAATCACTATATTGTTTAGGAACAGACACAAATGCAATAAATATAATATAATAAAGGTAAAATTCAAGAACACAAAGCATCAAATGCATTATCAAATTATTTTACTCAAGTGACCTGTAGGGAAAATAATTGTTACTATTTAAATTGCATATTATACAAAATTTGTGCAATTATGATAGATATCACAAAGATAGAAAATTAGGTTGATTCATTCTCAAAAAAAAATATATACTAATACAACTCAGTTCTTTCTTTCTTTTAGACTTATTTTTAATTATTTACCTATGTGTGTATGTGAATGTATAACATGTATGTGGAGAGTGTCTGTGTATGTGGTGCGGGATGTCTGAAGTGTCCAGAGTCAGATCTCTTGAAGCTGGTGTCACAAGCCATTGTGAGCTGCCTGACATAGATGCTAGGAATGTAGCTCAGGTCCACTAGAAAACTAATACATGCTCATAACCAATAATCCATCTCTCCAGCTCCACACAAGACATTTCTAATGTCTTTCTTCCACTAGATGATGAGTTCTTTAAGATCAGGGCCAGTTTTGATCATCATTTCTCATTCTAATTCCCCCTCGCCTCAATTTCCCCAGCCAGACCTCTCATGTTATATCCCAACAAAAATCTAGTATGTAGATCTTACCTGCACAGCTGTGTTTGAATCAAGTTAGGCAAAAGATGAGGACCAAGACTGAGGATGTAGTAGAGCACTCATATATGTGGAGCCCTGAATTTAGTCCCAAGCACAAAAAAAAAAAAGAACCACAGAGAACACAAAGATATTAGTTCTGACTACTACACCAAAAATGACCTGCTCCACAGAGGGACATGGTTTCTAGTTGAGAATGAAAGAGACTTCTAGCACTTCAGACCTCAGTCTCCTGGAGTCAGTGAAAGTCCTAGGAATGTCCATTCTGAATTTGGGTTAAAAGGATCAAAATGTTCTCTCCAGGTATACCAATGCCTGTAGCCAGAGATTGCTCATTCATTTCCTGGCCACCCAGACCCAAATAATCACACAGAAACTATATTAATTACAACACTGTTTGGTCAATGGCCCAGATGTATTTCTAGCTAGCTCTTACATCTTAAATTAACCCATTTCTATTAATCTGTGTATCATCACGAGGCTGTGGCTTACCAGAAAGGTTCTGGATGTATTTCTCCTTTGGCAGCTACATGGCGTCTCTTTGGATTTCCTGCCTGGTTATACTCTACTAAGTCATTGGTCAAATAAAACCAATAAACCAATAAAAGCAATACATATACAGAAGGACATCCCACATCAAATGCCTGTTCTGTTTTTTATTGGTTATTTTTTAATATTTATTTATTTTTATTTCATTCTTATGGATGTTTTGCCTACATGTACACCTGTGTACCACATGCATGCAATGCCTGAAGAAGCCAGAAGTGGGTGCCAGACCTCTGGGACTGTGGTTATAAACTATTTGAGCCACCATGTGGGTACTAAGAATTGAACCTAGGTTCAATTGAACCTGGGTCCTCTAGAAAAGCAGTCCATGCTTTTAACCATTGAGCCATCTCTCCAGCCCTGAGCCTTAGTTTTGTATTATGAATATGTGCAAATGACTCCAACTCAGTAGTAATCCCCTTGATGATGGAGACTTCATTTTGTGGTTCTTTGTGGAATCTAGTGTGGCACTTCAGTGTCTGTCTGAAGAAGGTCTACTTGGAGTTAATGCCAAGTACAAACAAGCCCTCTCAATATAGCCCAGAGCAATACATACACACACACACACACACACACACACACACACACACACACGTATGTACATACATACATATGTACATACATTAGGAAATAACAAGATTTCTTTCTCAGTGCCATGTGAACTCCTTGCTGCGGTTGGGGGTGATTCAAGGATTCCTAAACAACTAATCCTCATACAACTTAAGAAATAGTAAGGGCATTCAATTTTTATACTAGAAACTAACTCCGTTTGGTTCTTAAAGCTGCTTGGTAGCAATTTGGGCATTCTGTTGATGCCTCTGTATAAAGACTTTGGCCTTTGAGGAGAGGGAGGTGTATCAGTATTTTTGCTGCCTGGATACTTATTGGTTCCTTGTCTGAGAGGGGTACTAACAAGAGCATTGGGTTCCCCTGAAAGAAGACAGTAGGACAACGGAAAGTAAAGGGGCCCTAACACTTCTAACAGATAAGCTGTTGGCCACTTAAATAATCTATTCTTCCAGCCCTGTGACTGATGTGTGCTTGCCATCTGAGCAGACTATTATTGAAGACAACTTCCACAAGCACATCCTTCATAGGTTTGAGCCTAGTATGCTTACTCTCTCCAAAGGAACCAGGATTTCAGATATAATCTTTCTTTTCTAGAACCATTCTTCTAATTTTAGAGATACAAGCCCATTTATAAACAATGCAGTCACTGTGAAAGGACAGCATGTAGCCTTTTGCCACCATCTAGTGGAAAAGCTCAGCTTTGCACTGAAACAGTTTTTGTTTTAATCTAGTCTCCTACTACATCACTCAGTGATTTTTGAAAACAAATGCCTATGAGAAAAAGCAAGAAATGTCCCCACTGCCCATATTTGCCAATGTCCTATGCCCTCTAGATAGCTTTTTACTGAGTGCACAGTAGCTGTAAATGGTCTAACATTTGCAAGTAAGTCCACAAATATAATTTACTACAAGTACAGTGTGACAGAAAGCACAAAAGCAGCTACAAGAAGGCTAACATTATAGTCTGATAACCTTCATGTTTCTCTGTCCTGAGTAGATGAAGTAACCTGGTGGAGAAAATACAACTCAAATAATGCTCAAGTCGTCAATCTGTTTAGAATTTTAAGCTACTCTATGATGAATATGTTATCCGAATGACAGATCATTGTTGATCAACAATCAAACTCCCCTTCCTTCACAAAACTAGTTTAGCCTGAGCAAAAGGCCAACCCTCGTGCTACAGTGCTACAGTCTTACCCTCTTTTTTCTAGGCCCCCTTTGGGGATACACTAGATGCTGAGCAATTGCTAATCATAATCGTATGAAGACAGACCGCTGTGTAAGGTGACCTGAAAACTGCATAGCTGGCTAATAGCAGCCCTAGAATACCCACCTAGAATTGGACATGACAGAGAAATGAACATGAGGTGACATTACAAGGGAAATCTTGATGCCTAGGAGATGTCAAGAGAGGAAGAAAATACAGATGGGGAACTCATCTTAACAGTAATGGAATATGGCAGCAAAGAAGAGGCCTAAGATAAAAAGAAATTAAAAGACATGCTTGAAAAATTGCAAAGATAAAAGAAGAAATTGACTCCTAGAGACAAAAATCAAACCAATAAGATAAATAAAAAATATGCAAGTCATAGAGATAGGGCAGTCCAGGTGGTGTAGTCGAGGACTATATTCCAGAGGCAAAGGCAAGTGTAATACAAGTTCAAGATCGGCCTAGGCTACAGAGCAAGTTTCAGGAAAGACTGAGCAATTTACTGAGACCTTGTCTCAAAGTAAAAAACAAACAAAGAATGTGGGGACTAGAGCTCAGTATTAGAGTGTCCCTAGTGCATGCAAGATGACAAGGTTCAGTTCCCCACACTCAAAATATCATTAAAAAAAAACAGGGACTATAAATCATACTGAAGACAGCATGGCCTAAGAAGACACAAAATTCTGGACAACTATGAGATGCTCAAATGATAACACTAGGTGGCTACCTTCTTTTGTGCCATCTTCCCACTATTTTAAACATATACTTACTCACATCACCCTTATTTGCATCACTAATTCCTTCCCTAAATACTTAGTACCATTTTGAAACATCTTCCACACTCAGACATGTGGCCATACCAGCGAACACATTAACGATTGTTAATATTCTCCATCGTAATCATCATCTCTATGAATCATAGTTTCAAATAACCAATAAAAATGTCCAGAAAGAGCCGGGCGGTGGTGGCGCACGCCTTTAATCCCAGCACTTGGGAGGCAGAGGCAGGCAGATCTCTATGAGTTCGAGACCAGCCTGGTCTACAAGAGCTAGTTCCAGGACAGGCTCCAAAACCACAGAGAAACCCTGTCTCAAAAAACCAAAAAAAAAATGTCCAGAAAGAATAAAAGGCCAGATTAGAATATCCAACAATGTGAGTTCTGTTTGTAACAGGAAAATTAAGAAGACCTTTTGGTCCAAAGGAGAGCATGGCAAGAAATGTTATATGAGAAGGATTACATGTCATGGTTCTGTTATATTTGGCCTAAACTTTCCACATTGCCTTCAAACTCATAACAAAACACTAAATTTAAATAGGAATGCTGGTCTTGGGAACTACTTTATGAATTTTTTTAATTTAATTTTAATTTTTTTATGTGTCTGTATAACTGGGAACTTACTGTTGGTTCTGACTTCTTTTCAGTTTCTTCAGTAAGAACACATTCCACTGTCCCAGTGGTTCTGAATCAGTGAGTCATGACCACTTTGGGGTTGAACAATCCTTTCACAGAAGTCAACTAAGACCATCAGAAAACATATATTTTATGTTACAGTTCACAACAGTAGCAAAAATACAGTTATGAAGTAGCAATAAATAATTTCATGTTTGGAAGTCAGTGCAATATGAAGAACTGCATGAAAGGGCCATGAGGTTGTAAAGGATGAGAACCACTGCACAGTAGCATCCTAGATAACTTTCCACTATTAGATACATTTTTCCATAAAGGCAGCCTCACTATCAGAATCAATATGGATGGTGAATCCAAACATAAGCAAACAGAGTTCAGACTAATAATGTAGTTCAGTGGTAGAACTTTTGCCTAACATATGCAAGGTCCTAGATTCTGTCTCCAGCACCAAATAAAGAAAACGATGATTAAGTTAAAGTTAAAAGCACCACAGTCCAACTAAAAGCTTTTACATAAAATCCCACCATCATTTTTTTGGATAGGCTTGGAAAGAGCATAAGCAGAGAAAAGAATCTCCTGAAGTCTATGACTGCCAGGACACCTGAGAAGAACACCAGGTTTATCACTTCTAGCTATTGCACAGTGGTCCCCTCTCTACTTGACTATGCAGACGTTACACTGAGCATATTAGTCATGCTTCCTAAGGCCCACACTGGGATCACTAAGTATTATCTAGAAGCTTGGTCACAAATTATAGATGAATTACCATGCCTTCTTAGATAATATAGATACTCACAAGTAGTAGAGGTATCATAAGCTTGTTGATTCACCTCCTTTTCTCCTCAAGAGGTCCTTATTCATGTAAATCCATATATGGCATAAACAACACTGATCGTGTTTGCCACCACTAGAGGTTGAGATGAAATCACCTAGTTATCACACTACCAGGCACGAGTCCATGCAGTTCTCTGGAGGTTATCTGCCTTACATACAGTTAAAACATAAGGCACATTTAAAGGCTTTTTTTTTCATTAAAAATATCATAGCTCAGATTCCACCCACAAGTCAGAATTCCATCTTTCACTCACAGAAACAAGCCTTTCCCTCTGAGATTCTATAGCTTCCACAGTTTGTATCTTCTTCCTGCCCTTTACTTAGCTGATGGATTCAAGAAATTCATGCATGTGTTGTCAATAATGTAGGTGTAGTGATGCCAAGAAAAGACAGAAGTGCTAATTCAGTCTCTATATCTGAGATGTCTTCATACGGAGGGGTACTGAATACTTTTAATTGTAGCTCTTGTGTGATTTAAACTTTCTCTTACAGTGGACAATTCTTTAAAAATGATAACTCCTGGGCAATATCCAATTTGTTAATGTTCTTACTTGAAACTTGATCATAAGTAAGACCATCTGTGAGAGCAAAACAGCTTTGGCTTTGATTTGAAGCTCTCTCAACTCTCCCCATACTATCCTGAAGAGCATCATTGACAACAGCCTGTCTTTTATTGGCTCAACAATGCCCACACTGGGCTGTGGATTTGACCCAGTGGTAAAATACTGCCCTAGCATATACAAGTCCCTCTTGATCTATAGCACTGAAAAATTAATAAGTAAATAAATAAATATTTTTAAAGTACCTACCCTTAAGCTGTATTATGTGATAAGGGTTTTCATGAAGGAAATGCACATACACACACACACACACACACACACACACACACACACACCTACTAACCCTCCCCAGATAGGTAGGGAGCCTAAAACAGGCAAAGGCAAAACTAAGGTTACCACAAAAGTCTACCTTGTTAGACTAATGAGTTTTATTGGGGTTACTAACAGGATGATGGGTTTGGAATTACTTACCTGAGCAGAATGATTCATTGACAGCTACATCACCAAAACCCACCCTAGCATGGGTGACAGCTCACAAAAGTTGAGAGCATGCTGTGCAGCCTACAAACAGAGCAATAGTTTGGAGAGTATACTTTCCAAGTGACTTAGTTGGTCTAAACCTCTTCCAGGCAGCTCAGCTGATCTGAGAGTCTTCTTTGCAGTTTGGCTTGTCTGAGAGTGAGTCTGAACTGTGATTATTGCTTACTCTGGGATTGCTGTAATAGGAGCAGCAGACTCTTTCATGAATCAGGAACCCCAAAGGATCATCTCACCTTTAGGGAAGTTCAGCAGTCCTCTCTCTGTGGGTTCTTTGTGTCCAGTTTATGCAACAGTCCAAGCAAGAGAAATTTCTTGCCCAAATGGCTATCAAACTCGATAAGGAGCCTCTTAGATGCCCATCTTCCTCTTGTAGTAGCTGGTGCTGCCAGGAACAGATGTGTCTCATTGTCATGAAAAACCCTAAGTTATTAAAATATTTAAATGCCATATTCTGTAGTCTTTGAAAGATATAAAGAATGCCTATCTAACTGAAATATATCTCTATATATCCTGAAAATCTAACTTACATGACTAAAAGCTTGACTATTATCGATGATTACCCACTAACAACCTATATTTCCTAATTACACATTACATTTTTAAATAAACTACACAATCACAATACCTTAATCAGTATCAGAAATTCATATACATATAACAAAATTGACCTTAAAATCCATACCAATGCAAATTATTCATATCTATATCATATCCCCCTTTAAATGTAAAAGAACATTTATAAACAATATCTGGGGATATGGACATAGTTATTTCTCTCCAAACTTCTTCCTGCTGTATAGGGGTGCTGTTAATCAGGTCTTTTGTAGTATAACCTGTGTGCTAGGTTCATCTCAGTTGCCAGTTGAGCAAATTAAGTTTTTGAGGGTGTTCTCAGCAACCTTTAAGGAGGGCATGGTCTATCATACCATATTGGGATAAAAGCAATCCGCAGGGTCTCATCCTCTGTGAAAACAAAAGAAGAACCTCTTTTCCAAAGCATTATATCCTTAGATCCAAATTCTGAAGTCATAATACTTTTATAATAATATACATGGTGGTTTAGCCTAGCAGCCCATATAATGAAATGTCTCTCTGTACTTAGCTCCTTCACAGTCAAAAAATTGAAAGAAAATACAATAATATACAGAATCCAAACTCTCTGTGAATTTTCCATTTTTACATGGCATATTTTTCTTTATTTCTTTTAATGTATAACTATCTGTACTCTGTCTCTTTAAAGACTTTACCCTTTTTTAAGGCATTAAATTTATTCTCTATATTCTTTTTCTTCTCTCTCCCAAGTCTATGTATGTCTAACACTATGACCAATTTAGAGGTCTTTTATGTCTGAATCTGTCCTATTGCATTGTCTGTAATTCTTTACTGTCCAGGAACATTTTTGCTTTGCGCTTTTAAATCACTAAGTGCTTAAGAATTTAAGCTGTGACATTCCTAGGTCAAAAACAGGTACTGTGGGCTTGCCCCGCCCAGTCCAACATGGCAGAGCCGCTTGTGCCTCTGAGCGTGGAGCTGCGGGCTGTTCTGGATGTTGGCTCTACCTCTCTCCAATTTCAAAATGGTGGATGTACCATTTCTGCTAGCTCTGGGGCCACCAGGTAGGATCCGCACTCAACACGTTAACTCTGAGACTGAGCGTGCATCACAGAAACTCTTTCTATCTGAGTTATAGCCAAATCAGCCATGCAGAGCACATGGAAACATCTCTCTGTATGGCAGCAGGAATCTGCCATGCTCTCTCGCCTGCCCAAGCCTGATTCCGCTTTCTGCCCAGCCAGGAAAAGCTGAGCCACAGGCATGGTCTCAACTACTTTCTGGAGTAGAAGGGTCATCTGTCTATGTGTTACTTTCATTGGTTAATAAAGAAACTGCCTTGAATTTTTAATAGGGCAGAATTTAGTTAGATAGGTAGAGTAGACTGAACAGACTGCTGGGAGAAAGAAAGCAGAGTCAGGCAGACACCATGAAGCTCCTCTCTGAAATGGACACTGCTTAAACTCATGTTTGTAAGCCACAGTCAAATGGAGATACACATTAATAGAAATGGATTAAAAGAATATGTAAGAGTTAGCTGATAAGAGGTTAGAACTAATAGGCTAGGCAGTGTTTAAATGAATACTATTTGTGTGTTGTTATTTCAGGGTATAAGCTAGCTAGCCAGAAGGCTGGGATCCAGGCGGTGGGAAGTGGCCCACCACTCATTTTACAACTTTCCTCCTGATCCCGAGCAGATACACAAACACCCAGGCCCACAAATGCACCATAGCCGGAGTTTGCACTGGTGGCAGGGCCCAGGAAGCCATGTTTTAAAACCACGTTGCTTTTTTTTTTTAATATGGCTTCTGAGTCAGGAAATCTCTCCGTAGTACACCCTAGCAAACAGCAAAAAGCTGTGTTAAACTCTGTTTGTATGTGTGTGTGTATCTAGAATTCCTTTTCAAGCCCTCTCAGGTTTTAGTGGAGTTCATTACCACGTTGTAGCGCCACTCTGTTACTCTGAGATGGAGGGGCCTAGTGAATCTGATCAATTTCAGGTACTTCCTGTAACTATTTTTAAGTTGTTTATAGTTTGTCTTAAGAAGCTTCCCTATAGGATAGCATGTTTTAATCATAGAAAAACCACTAGACAACAAACTGAGAGTTAAATACAAACTTTTAGCAAGATTTTTACTTAGCCTACAAGAGCTTCTAAGAATTGCAGTGGTTTCTGTATCAATGTATATAACACATGCACAAACAGAATCCTTGCATGTGATAAAATTTCCAACAAACTTTCATCAGTAAATAAGGCCTCTGGTGGTGTGGGAGGTCCTTCTGTATGTGTTGCTTTTATTGGTTAATGAATAAAGAAGCTGCTTGGGCCAATGGCAGGGCAGAATAGAGCAAGGTGGAAATTCCAAGCAGAAAAAAAGAAGAAAAAAGAAGGTTGAGTCAGGGAGGTGTCAGGGAGGTGCCATGTAGTTGCCAAAGGAGAATGATGCCAGCTGCCAGCCAGAATCTTACAAGTAAGCCATGGCCTCATGGAGATTCACAGATTAATAGAAATTGGTTAATTTAAGATATAAGAGTTAGCTGGGTGGTGGTGGTGCACGCCTTTAATCCCAGCACTCGGGAGGCAGAGGCAGGCGGATCTCTGTGAGTTCGAGACCAGCCTGGCCTACAAGAGCTAGTTCCAGGTCAGGCTCCAAAACCACAGAGAAACCCTGTCTCGAAAAACAAAAACAAACAAAAAAAAGATGTAAGAGTTAGTTAAAAATATGCATAAGCAATTGGCCAACCAGTATTGTAATTAATATAGTTTCTATGTGATTATTTGTGTCTAGAATGCCAAGAAACAAACAAGCAATCTCTACCTATACTCTGGTTCAAGTCATAGAAGGATGGCCTTCAACTTTAACCCTGGACTGCTTTGTTCTTGAAAAAAGAAAGGTGTGAACAGAAAAGTCATCTTGGGTATACTAAATAAACCACAGACTAAACAACATAGATGTCAGCTAAATATCTTCATCCTCCTCTTGTCATCAGCAAGGTGGCCATTTGAGAATATGGATTAATCACTAAGTAACTGGGTGACCTCTATGTTTTTCCTTCCACTAACTCATCTGCTAGCTAAGGATGCAAGCCTCTATAAACTTATTGTGTTTTGTGCAAACCTTAATATTTTCTAATATTTTTCCTTATACAAAAATGAGCCTCAATACATTTCTATATAATTGTCCAACTATAATTAGGAGGGATCATTTACTTCATTTGTGGACATGTTCACGAGTTAAAATAAATTCAACATCTCAATGACACAAAAGAGAAAGCAAGAACATGCCTGCTTGGATGTCTGGGATTTTCCCCTTTGAAACAAATCAAACTACACAAATCATTAGAGTTCATAAATGGAGGGTAAGATATGCCTCCTCACTAAAGAATTTACCAATATGGTCTGTAAGAGTACCCCAATATTCTAGATACTTTAGTGTTGTAATAGGAGCGGCGGTGCTGCATCCCCAGCACCCCGGTCGCCTGGCTAGCTTATGCCCCAAAATAATTACACAGACACTGTATTCTTTTAAGCACTGCTTGGCCCATTAGCTCTAGCCCTTACTGGCTAATTCTGATATCCCAATCAACCCATTTCTAATAAACTGTAGCACCGGTCTTACCGGGAAGATTCTAGCCTACGTCCATCCTGGGTCAGAGCTGAATCGCGTGTGTCTGCCCAGGAGCTGGGAGCATGGCATCTCTCTGAGGCATCTGCTCCGGAGAGGAGAGCTGTCGAGTCTGAGCTCACTTCCTCTTCCTCCCAGCATTCTGTTCTGTTTTCTCCACCCACCTGTGTTGTAACCTATGAGGGCCAGCCAAGCAGTTTCTTTATTTTTTTTAACCAATGACCTTCCTCCATCACTTCAGTGCTTACATTGGTAGCTCTTCTGAAAAGAAAAAGAAGCCAAAGCCCAGGGTTGGGACAAGAGAAATGGCTCAGCTGTTAACAGTGCTGCTCTTATGGAGGACCAGAGTTTGCTTCCCAGCACACATTGGGCAGCTCACAAGCATCTGTAATTCAAGCTTGAGGGGATTTATCACCCTCTTCTGGCCTCCAAAAGCACCTCCAAACATGTGAAACACATATACACATAAAATAAAATAAATAGATTTTTTTTTAAGTCCTGTGCCTCAAGGAGCCATGGAAAGGCTTATGAATCAGTGTTTTTCATTGATGAGACCAGAATATTTGTGGAAAATTTTTTAAAGGAAGAAGGTATGTCTTAGGTACTTTTCTATTACTGTAGCAAAGCCAACTTATTGTTAAAATCATTTAATTATGGCTTGTTCTACAATTTCAGAGGGTGGGCACTTGACCATGATGGCAGGGAATATGAGTGCAGGTAGGCAGCATGATGCTGGAAACAGTAGCTAAGAGCTTACATCTGATCCACCTGGCATGAGGCAGAGAGTTGAGGGTGGAGGTAGGAAGAGAGAGGGAGAGGGGGAGGAAGAGAGAGGCTGAGAGTCCCAAAAGGTATAATATTGGCTTTTGAAACATCAAAGCCCACTCCTAGTAACATATCTCCTCCAACATGTCCACCTCCTAATCCTTCTCAAACAGTCCTATCAGATGGTACCAGCATTCAAACATATGAGCCCGTGGCAGGGAAAGGGGGATTGTCATTCAAACCATCAGTGAGGGCTACAGAAATGACTCATCAGTTAAAAAAGCATTCTGGTTGAAGACCTGAATGTGGTTCCTAGCACCCATGTCAAGTGACAAAACCACTTGTAACTCCAACTCCAAGGGATCCAGTGCCTTTTTATTCTGGCACACACACAAACATATGATTTGAAGAAGTAAATAAAAATCATACAATTATATTATAATCCTGAAAACTTATGAATAAAAAATTTAAAGAAAGGGAAAGGTTTATTTTATATCATGATTTCCAAAATGTGAATCCATATGAAAGGGAGGATGTGGTAGATTAGAGCTGTTCAACTCTTGGCAGCCAAGACTCAGATAGGGCAGCAGCAACAAAGCAAGATATACCACACAAGGACATGTTTCCCATAACTGAACTCCACCTTCTACAGCTACACTACCTCCCAATGGTCTGCTTAGATTTACATTCATTTTCATTTCATTCATTGGCACCTTAGGTGCTGTTTCTAGAAATGCCCACTCAGACACACCTAGAGGTGTGCTTGACTGATTTCCTATATTATCTCTCAATCAAACTAAACTGAAAAGATCAACCACCATAAACCTTGGCTCTTATACATATTTTCACCTTGTGTTAGTTTCTTTTCCATCACTGTGATAAGATACCAAGGTGTGGGGCTTTTCTGTTCCCCTAAGCATGTTGGCCACCAGGTGGAGAGGGGAAAGGGGCAGAAGGGGCAACAGAAGATTTTGTACATGGCTGAGATTTCGAATGGAGACAGTTCTCCAAAACACAGGTTTTGGTGAGTCAGCTCAATTTTATTCCAAAGTATAAGGAATATATAGGATTGGAGCACATGGGGAACAAACCTTAATTTGCATTAAGGTTGCACACTCCTATCATCACAAGAATTAGCATGGGGCAGTAGGCTTCTAAAGCAGAGCTTCTTATTACAAGTCTTCTTAATAGGGACCTGTGCCAAGGGTCAAGCTACAGATGAGTCAGGCATCTGGTTCAGAGACAACTTTCACATAAGGTTAGTCCTCCAGGCCCAGAGACATTTTCTTGATAATGGCAAGTAGAGAGCAGAAATCTTTGCTGGAGGGAGGAAGTTCCATATTGTCAAGTTTAGAGAAAAAGCTGCTAGGCTTATGGTAGACTGAGACCTCTAACCAGCTAGCAATGTATTCCTACACCAAGGCAAATATAGAATAGTTTACTTGGGCCTTATGGTCTCAGGGGTTATATAGTTCATAGTGGCAGAACAGAGGTAACAGGCAGCAGGTGGCTTGGGCAGAAACTGAGAATTCACAATTCAGAACCACAAACAGGAAGGAGAAAGTACTAGGGGTGGTTGGAGGTTTTTGTAACCTCAAAGCATTCTCTGTGACATCCCTCCTCTAACAAGGCCACACCTTCTAACCCTTTCCAAACAGTACCACCAACCAGGAACCAAGTATTCAAATATACAAACCTATGGGGATTATTCTATTTAAACCATTACATTATCTCCCATAATATCTTCATGAGCCTTTCGGGGGGCAGGGACTGTTAAAGATTTCCCGTTTATGGATGAGCACTCCATAGACATTCACTCTTTGTCCTTTGATCAGTTGTGAATCTCTATACTAAAATGTGTTAAACTGTGAGCTCTTAACTTCATCCTAAGCCTCTTATCCATACTTCCCTCCAGGTTTGCTTTCTAAACAGTGAGCCTTATCTGTAATTTGAAAGCAGCTATCTAGTTCTAACTGGAACCACTGATGGAGGCAGAGTGTATACAAATATTCCTATGTTTACTTATCTCGTTGAATTCCTCTGAGACCCTCAATGGGCCATATCATCATTTGCCAGTCAATCTTAGCTTCCATTAATGATGAGCTTCCCTTAGAATCCTCTAAGTTAATAAAAAATATAGTGGGTCACTCTATAATAGGGAACATTGTCAATGCTTGTATTGAGTGATACATTTTAATGAGTTGTAAACTATCTCTTCTATATTATTTCTCTTGTGCATCCCATTTCTCTTTAACCAAATTCACTAAGTAAAACAAAGATACATGTATTTATGTGAATGAATATTTTTTATATTGTTTGAAAAAAACTAGGTGTCAATTGACAGTATTATTATGTTCCTTCATTAAAGAACAAGAGAAATACAAAAAGATTTTTCTTTTGGTTTTATTATTATCAATTTTTTGAGATTGGGTTTCTCTATGTAGCTCTGGCTATTGGCTGTTCTGGAACTCTCTTTGTAGACTGGGCTGGCCTCAAACTCCACAATCTGTCTGCTTCTGCTTCCCAAGTGCTGGGAATAAAGGTGTGTGCTACCACCACCAATGGGCTAAAAAGCTTTTCTGACAAGGACTGAGCACTTCATTCATCTAAGGCTACAGAGATAAGTATTTAGAAGGCAATTTGATACTATCCATTTAACAAAATATTACTAATAAGTTCTTCCCTCTGACGATACAGGGCCATTGCATTCACAAACTCACAGCAGCCTGAAATATTTGCCAGCCCAAGGCTTTCACAAGATCGAGTCAAACTTCCAGCAATGAGGAAGGAAAGGCATATGAGTCCTTACCCTAGCTGAGGAGCTATTGGATGCTGGTGGTAGTTAGGGTAGGAAGAGTCAGTTTTCTTTAAGGGTGACTCGGGTTAGGATGGCCATGCTTCAGGAGACAGTTCCACATGCATGCACATACAGACAGCACTAATTAGACTTCGTGGGCTACTAGAAAAAGAGTCTTAGAGGATAATGTGGAAGGTAACCAAGGAGAATTGGAGGTGAAAGGAGAACATATGATCAAAAGACATTATATAATTATTATGTAATTATATAAACTTCTCAAAGAATAAAAATACTATATTTTTAAAACTGAAAAGAAAGTTACTATCACAGTGAAAGAGAAACTGTTTCATGATGACCTTTCATGTCAAATAGAAAACTCAGTAGGACATGGCCTCACATCCTGTCTTGTTCCAGAAAGATGGCTAGGTATTTTACTACATTCAGATGAGCTATGCTATAATATTTCCCCATCTTTTCTATACAGAAATGTCTAGTGCAGTGGCTCTCAACCTTTCTAATGCTGTGACCCTTTAATATAGTTCCTCATGTTTGGATGACTTCCAGCCATAAAATTATTCCACTGCTACTTCATAACTGTAATCTTGCTACTGTTATAAATTGTAAATATATGATATGCAAGATATCTGATAGGAGGCAACCCCCAAAGGAGTTGTGACCCATGGGTTGAGAACCTCTGGTCTAAGGTCTCTGTGACAAAATGCATACACAAAATGCTATATATGGGGCACACCAGAGCTTTCTCTTCTGGAGACTCCCATATGTCAAAAGTTTCTATTGTTGGAAGAAACTTATGTCACCCATCATCCACCATGTTTTTCTCTGAGGAAATCTATCTTTCATGATTGGGAACACACAATGAAACATGGGATATAGAACAGGATGGAATAAGTGAATAAGAGAATTAAGCTCTATGCATGACCCTGAAATAGAAGGCTATAAATACTAGTAAGTGAATCTGAATCATGTATGAAGATAATTTGGCACTGGAACTGTTCATATGAAAATATACAGAATGAAACCTCTGCCAGTGTGTGACATGTACCTGTAGTTCCTATAGAAGAGGGGTTATAGAATATCTATATGGACATGAAGGTTCTGAAAAATACAGTGAGATCATAAAGCTATACTAATATAAACCATATAATATTAGCTTTAACATATTAATTGACATATAGATAAGGAATCAAAACAAAAATCTAAGAAATAAACATGCATACACATATGTATATATATATATATATATATATATGGCTAAGTAATCTTCAACAAAGTTGTCAGTAATACATAATGGAACAAGAATAATCTCTTCAATAAATAATGTTAGAAAAAATAAATATACACACAAAAGAAAAATTGGAACCTTATTTTACATAATACAAAAAATACAAATTGGATTAAAGATTTAAGACCTAAAACTATAAAATTCCTAAGTGGAAACTATTTGACATTATTTTGGGCATTTATTTGGGAGTAGGACATCAAAAGTAGAGACAACACAAACAAAACTAAATAAAAAGGACTACATTAAACTAGAAAGTTGTATGTATTAGGAGGTCAAGACTATGAGGGGTCCACCCACTGAGACAGTGTGCCTGAGCTAATGGGAGCTCACCAACTCCAACTGGACTGGGAATGAACGAGCATGGGATCAAACTATTCCCTCTGAATGTGATTGACAGTTTGGGCAGACTGAGGGGACACTGACAGTGGCACTGGGATTTGTCTCTACTGCATGTACTAGCTTTTTAGGATCCTATTCTCTTTGGGTATATACCTTGCTCAACCTAGATATAGTAGGGAGGGCCTTGGACTTGCCACAGGCCAGGGTCTCTTGTTCTCTCTTAGGATTGGAGGGGGAGGGTGGGAGGGTTTGTGGAGGGAGTGGAAGGAAGGGAGGAAGGGAGAATTTGGACTGGTATTTTTTAGTGCCAGTTACCTTGGTTTTTTTTTTTTTTTTTTTGGTCTTTTTTGTTATTTTGTCTTTTTTTTTTTCTGAAGCTGAGGACCGAACCCAGGGCCTTGCGATTGCTAGGCAAGCGCTCTCCCACTGAGCTAAATCCCCAACCCCTGGATTGGTATTTTGGATTGGTATTTTTTAAAGTAATAAAATAATAATAAAAAAGAAAGTCAACTAAATGAAAGGGTATATATTAGAAAAAATCATGCACACCACACCTTATAAGCAATCAATATCCAAACTATACAAGGAACCCCCTACAGTTAAACTAGAAAAGAAAAGAAAAAAACTACTTTCAGTTATGAGACTAGCAGAGAGTAGACAGCAGTTAATTCAAAAACTTATAATTAGTCAAAAAGCTAAGAATAAGTGATTATTTAATGCTTAGCCCTAAATGAGACACTATGTCAGACCCTCCAAAGCTCAAAGTTTGTAGAGAAAGGGGGATTAGGAAGATTTAAGAGCTGGAGGAAAGGGTGGAGTGTTATGGTACAGTCTTGCTTGCAGGATGTGGCTACTGAACTCTTGAACTCTTAGCAGCCATGTTTACTTGCACAGGACTTACACAAGACTGCATCCATCAACATTGTCACGTGTTGAGAAGAGGCGTTCACAAGACCCTGCCCCTCCTGGATGATTTATACAAAGTTAACAGTTCTAACATGGAGAGACTTACAAAGCCAGGTCCACCCCTCCCTGAGAACTTATAGGCCACTAATAGTTGCTATGGGGGAGACGTCTTTCAGTCATATAGCCACTGTACAGTGACTGTGTTTGTGCAAATAACCCTTCACCCATATTTCTGTAACTAACTATATTTAAAATCACCGGAAGACCTGTCCAAAAATGGGCAAAAGAACTGAACAGACAATTTTGCAATGATACACAACAGGATATATTAGAATGTACTCAATATCTCCAACCATCAGGGAAGTTAAAATCAAAACAATATTTCCTCACACGTGTTAGGGTGTGTGAGGAAATGTGTATCAAAGAATCAAAAAGTAATAAGTTTTTCAAAAATGTGGGGAAAAGATAATTTTTATAGACTTTGTGAGAATGTAAATTGGCACAGCCACTATAAAAATAAGTCCAGAAATTCCTCAAGAAGGTATAAATAGCACTACCATATGTCCCATCAATCCCAATTTTGGATCTATGTCCAAAGGAATTGAAATAGGGGTTACAAAGAAAATGCCTACATTATCATGTCCATTTCACTATTATTCACAGTAGCCAAAATACAGGAACTCTTTGTCCATCAATGAGTGAATAAAGAAATAAAATGTAATACATGTATACAATAAGTTATTTGACCTTAAAATAAGGAAATCCTGTCATTTGCTGCAATATGAAAAGGCGTAGAGAACATTACGGAAAGTGAAATGAAAAAAGCTAAGCATAGGAATACAAATATTTTTGACCTTACACCTATGTCAGTTCCAGAAATAGAGTATAATCATAGCTAGGAGTACAGTGGTTCTCAACATTCCTAATGCTGTGGCCCTTTAATACAAAAAAAGTTCCTTGTGTTGTAGTAATCCCCAACTATAAATTTATTTTCATTCCTACCCCATAACTGTAATTTTGTTCCTGTTATGAATTGCAGGGCAAATATCTGATATGCAGGATGTTTAGCATGTGACCCCCAAAGGGGTCTAAACCCAAAGGTAAAGAACCACTAGAATTGAGGCTATGGAAAAGAGCTGATGCAGGTCAAAGAGTATAAACATCCAGCTAAGCAAAATGACTAGTTTCTAGAGATCTAATGTACAGCGTGGGCACCAGAGCTAACAGTACCGTACAGTACACGCCTTTAATCCCAGCACTCGAGAGGCAGAGGCAGGCGGATCTCTGTGAGTTCGAGGCCAGCCTGGTCTACAACAGCTAGTTCCAGGACAGAAACCAAAAAAAAAAAAAAAGCTACGGAGAAACCCTGTTTCGAAAAATAAATAAATAAATAACACTGGATTATGTACTTGTGTACATATACAAAATGGTTACTGTAAGATGTTGGATATAGGAATTGAGTTGATCATAGCAATCATTTCGTAATAAATATCAAATCATGATATATATACATACACATGTATACACACACACACATATATATATAATATATATATTATATATATATATTTGAACATTTAATACCATACCATATCAAGCCTGGGATCAAGTGAATGCAGGCAGAAGAAAACATTAGGTGGTCCAGGTTAAGGTAAAATGCTAATGCTATAAGGCGTAGGATACAAACACTTTGAAAAACAACCCTTTCTGATAACCCTGCAACAAAGTGGAAGTGTGCTGAGAAAATATGTGGGAAAAAATTTCTTGAACACAGACTCAATCAACACTATTTCTTTGGGGGAGGGTGTATTTGGTTTACAGGTTACAGTCTATGCCAAAGGAAGCCAGACCAAGAGCAACTTTACAATTTTTTGCCAGTCATAACATCAATGATTCTGGAGGAAACTATACATATAAGCATTCAATAACAATTAGTGAAAAAAGGAGTCCAGACCATTGAAGGGGAGCAGGCAGATGGATTTGGAGGGTTTAGAGGAAGGAAAAAGAAGGGAGAAATGCTGTGATTAAATTATTATCTCAAAAAGAAGAAGAAACTCAGCTTCTGTAAGACACTTGGATTTTGGATTTGCTATTTCTTCTCAGGAAAATTTTAAGTGTTAACAGAGAAAATAAACTAAGTTGGTCAAATTGGGGGTAGGAGTTAAATAAATAAATTCTTTTAATTACATCTGAAGGATTATGAACTGGTACGTTTTCTCCTTTGCTTTGAGTGTTTAAGATTCAAAATAATTGGTACTCAATTTCTTGGAAAACCAAAACAACAGCAAAAAAAGAATAAAATGGTCTTCTGCCTTGGGTCATAAACCTAATCCAACAAGCAAGGTGTGGAGGATATTTAGATTAGAAGCGGTACTAAGGCTATATTTACCTCTAGTCTTAATATCCTTAATGGGATATATGGCAATAATACAAAATAAATACATACATTCAGACAAAATATACACATAGAAGTAAATATTAAGGGTAAAAAATCAAGTTACTTATCAGAAAGCTTCAAATCTTAAAAAAGAGAAGGATAAAATCTTGACAACTCATAGGATGAAGTCATGAAGGGATTTTAGTTTATATCTACTTTTGAAAGACATGAACTGGCTGAGAAAATACAATCTCAGATCTAAAGTTAAGTTGCATTGAGGAAAGTTAATATGCATTCCACAAGTCCTTGAAAATCTGTCTTAAACATGACATTGAAAGTAGTGTATGCTGTGAGATCATCGATTGCCTATGTTTTTGTGGATGCAGCTAACTTCCTTGGGTTGGAGTTTTCCTTCTAGTATTTTGTGTAGGGCTGGGCTTATGGCTAAGTATTGGATAAATATGGTTCTCTCAAGGAGTATATCTTGTTTTGTCCATCTATGGTGATTGAAAGTTTTTCTGGATATTGTAGTCTGAGCTGGCATCCATGGTCTCTTAATGTCTGCATAACCCTTGACCACAACTTTGTGCCTTTCATTGTTTCCATTGAGAAGTCAGGTGTAATTCTGATGGTCTGTCTTTATACTTTACTTGCCCTTTTTCCATTGAAGCTCTTAATATTCTTTTTTTTTCTGTATGTTCAGTGTTTTGATTATTATATGGCAAGGAGATTTCTTTTTAGTCTAGGCCATTTGATGTTTTGTAAGCTTCTTGTATCTTCATATGCATATCTTTCTTTAGGTTGGGAAAGTTTTCTTCTACAATTTTGTTGAATGTATTTCCTGTGCTTTTGAGTTGGACTTCTATCTTCTATCTCTATTATTCTTTCATCTTTCCAAGGTGTCCCATATTTCCTGTATATTTTATGTTATAGTTTTGTGAGATTTAATGTTGTCTTTGACCAATGAGCCTATTTTTTTCTATTGTATCTTCAAAGCTTGAGATTCTCTTTTCCATCTCTTGTATTCTACTGTCTATGCTTGCTTGCGTGTGTGGTTCCTGGTTATTTTCCCATATTTTCTATTTTCAGAATTCTCTCAGTGTGTGTTTTCTTTATTGTCTCTATTTTGGTTTTCAAGTCTTGAATCATTTCTTTCACCTGTTTGATTGCTTCTTCTTGGTTTTTATTAATAGATTTGTTGATTTCTTCCAATTTTTTGTTTGTCTTTTCCTCCATTTCTTTTAGAGAATTTTTCATTTCCTCTTTAAGGGTCTCAAACATTCTCCTTAAGTTATTTTTAGTACATTTTCTTTTGCTTCATCTGTATTGGTGTGTTCAAGTCTTGCTATTTTAGAGTCATTAGTTTCTCTTGGTGTCATGTTGCTCTTTGTGGTGTTGAGTGTGTTCTTACCTTGTCTTCCCATCTTTTTCTATGGTTGGTGTAGTTGGGGCTGTCTGTGTCTCTGGTGATCAATCTTCCAAGTGCCAGTGGATCCAAGCCTTAGATGTTTGCTTTTCATGGTGAAGCCGGGGCCATGGTTCCCAGTTACCCCAAAGGTCATTTGGCATTTCTGGAGGTAACTCAGTGCTCCTGGATGTTGCTCTGCAATCCCAGAGGTCATTCAGACCTGTTCCCATAGACTTCACTTGTTTGGGCCTGCTCTTACAGAGGTTGCTGACTCAGGCCTGGTCCCATGGAGGTGGTTGGCTCAGGCCTGCTCTCTTGGAGGTTGCTGGCTTGGACTTGCTCCAGTGGCGTTCACTCATTCTGGCCTGCTCCGGCAGAGGTTGCTTGCTTGGGCCTGGACCCATGGAGGTCACTCTCTTGGGACTGCTCCAGTGGAAGTCATTGGTTTTGGCCTGTTCCGGTGAAGGTCAGTGGCTCAGGCATGTTTCTGCAATGTCCCTCACTTGGGCCTGTTCCCATTGAGGCCACTGGCCTGGGCCTGGTTCCACATAGGTCACTGTCTTCTGCCTGCTCCCACAGAGGTTGTTGTCTCAAGCCCTGTCCCACAGAGGTTGCTGGCTCAGGACTGTTCCCTTGGATGTCGCTCCCTCATACCTGCTCCTGTGGAGTTCACTGGCTTGGGTCTGCTCCCGCAGGTGTTCCTATCTCAGGCCTGCTCCAGCAGAGGTCACTGGCTCAGACCTGATTCCACAAAAGTTGCACGATCAGGCCTGCTCTAGCAGAGGTTCCTGGCTCAGGCCTGATCCGGTAGAAGTTGCTGGCTCAACCCTTTTCCAGCAGAGGTCACTGGTTAAAGCTTTCTCCCATGGATGCCCCTGGCTCTTTTGTTTTTATTTTAAGACAGAGAAAGAATATGAAGTTGTGGAATGGGGAAGAATATTAACAAAATACATTGCATGAAACATTTTAAAGAGTAATTTTAATGTGAGTTGTCTTTAATTCAGGGTATTTAAATACAAGCAATGTAGAGATGGCTGATACAGTTATCTATAAGATTAATTAAATGTCCTAAACAAAGTGACTTGAGTCTCACTTTCAACTTAAAAAAGGGAGGAGGAATATGAATTTGGGGGTATTATTTCCAAGGCAAGTAGGACAGCCTATAACTGAACCAATAACACTAAATTATTTTCTATAATTATCTTCTCATACACACATGTAAATGATGTATGATGGGAATATGTTTTATTTATCATTGGTTAATTTAAAAAAAAAGCTGTTTTGGCCAATGGCTTAGCAGAGCAAAGCCAGGCGGAAAATCTAAACAGAGTTATAGAGAGAAAGTAGGCAGAGTCAGACTTCATATAGCTGACAAAGGAGACAGACACCCAGAACCTTTGCCAGTAAGCCACAGCCTCCTGGCAATACACAGATTAATAGAAATTGGTTAATTAAAGATGTAAGAGCTAGCTAAAAATATGCCTGAATCATTGGCCAAGCAGTGTTGTAATTAATATAGTTTCTGTGTGATTATTTGTGTCTGGGCAGCCAGGAACAAAAAAGAAGTCTCTGGTTACATGTAAGCAGGCTTTGAAAGGACTGTACAGCTTCCACATTTCATTATAGCCAATTTACCTTTTACTTATGGATACCTCCATAAAAAAGACTATACATGTTCAGGAACCTAGATGCATCAAAAAAGCAATGAAGATCAGGTTGATGACACACTTCCTGGCTCTTAGCCACATCTGAAGGCTGGTTGGGTACCTCTAGTGCACCTTTACTGCCTTTACTACTTTTACTGTTGCTGTAACAAAATGCCTGAGAAAGTAACTTCAAGGAAGAATAATTTGGTTTGACTCATGGTTAGAAGGGACATATTCCACTGTGGAGGAGAGGACACAGCAATAGGAACATAAAGCGGCTATTCATACAAGATCTGTGGTCAATAATCAGAGAGATGAATGCTGGTGCTCTACTTCACGGTCTCTGTTTTATTTAGCCGAGGACCACACAACTCGTTCAGTGAGCTGCATACATTCAGGATGGGCCTTCCCTTCTTAGTTACACCTTTACAGCCATGCCTAGAAGTGTATCTCCTAAGTGATTTGAAATCCTATCATGCTGGCAGTGCACACTAACCATCACACTACCTGATGACTCTAAAAAAAAAAAGCCCCTTTTCCCTTAGAAAATAGATGTTTCTTGGCTAAATATTGCATTGTCTCACTTGAAACCTAGCCTATAATAAAGAAGTCAGGGGTCACCAACATCAGCTCTTGCCTTGTTACTGTATTCATAGCCACTCACGAGCCCCCAAGGGGCTCTAAAATAGGGTCCATCAAGTGGAAGTGTCAGACAAGGACCACAGGTGAATTCCAAAGTGTGCCACTGCTCGGGAGCCACCTATTTTGCTAAAGGTTCTTATTAGCATTAACATTCGTTACTGACATTTTTTCACAGGTGCCCCGGGTGACTTGCATCTAGTTAAAATAAAAATTGAGACAGCTTGTTTGAGAGTTTCTAAGGCAGGCTTTTGGTCAATTTGAACACCTTTCAAGTATCGCATGTAAAACATGACACACGGCTAATAATAAAAAAGCTTTCATGATCTATGCGAAATTCAATTTTATAACAATTTTAACACCATCAGTTTTCCCTGAACAGACAGAGATTATACTCCAGGCAACCGTCCATATATTTCTTCAGAATTATTTATAAATGGCTTGCTGCTGGTCCTTGACAGGGTTAATTTTCCAATATGAGTCACTCAGAAATTTGGTTATTTATTAAACAATACAATGTGGTATGTTAGTCCTTCCAAACAAAATAATAACATCATGTCCCAGAACATCTCTGAATAGACTTGACTTTTGCAGGTCTCATCTCATGGACTGATGGGGAAATCACACACAGGTTTAGGTCACTAGAAGACAATATTTTTTTTCGGGAAGCACTCATTTACTTTCTTTTTTAAAACAGTCTTTTTATTTTACATACCAATCACAGTTCCCCCTCCCTCCTTTTTCTCTGCTCCCCATACCTTCTCCTTAACCCTCCCCCTCTCCCCTCCTCAAAGAAGTTGAGACCTCTCATGGGGAGTCAACAAAGTCCGTCATATCACTTTGAGGTTGGACCAAGGCTCTCCCCCTGATAACAATATTTTTTATATACTAATCCCAGTTCCCCCTGCCATTCTTCCACTCTCCCCATCTTCTCCCACCTCACCCCCATCCACCCCTCAGAGACAGTGAGGCCTCCCATGGGGAGTCAACAAAGTCTGTCACTTGAGGCAGGATCAAGGTCTTTCCCCCGCCCTTTATTTAGGCTGAGCAGGTTATCCCCCCTTAGCGAATCTCCCCTGTATCTAGACTGAACAAGGTATCACTCCTTAGGAAATGGGCTCCAAAGAGCCAGTTCATGCACTAGGGATAAATACTGGTTCCACTGCTAGTGCTTCTACCAACTGCCCATGTCACATAGCTGTCACTCTCATTCAGAGGACCTAGTTCGGTCTTATGCTGTTTCCTCAGCTGTCAGTCCAGGGTCAGTGAGCTCCCACTAGCTCAAGTCAGCTGTTTCTGTTGGTATCCCCATCATGGTCTTGACATCTTTGCCCATACTGTCATTTCTCCCTCTCTTCGACTGGACTCTGGAAGCTCAGCCCAGTACTTGGTTGTGGATCTCTGCATCTGTTTACATCACTTACTGGATGAAGGCTCTGTGGTGACAATTAAGATAGTCATCAATCCAATAACAGGGGATGGCCAGTTTAGATACCCTCTCCACTATTGCTTAGATTCTTAGCTGTGGTCATCCTTGTGGGTTCCTGGGAGTTTCCCTAGAGTCTGGTTTCTCACTAATCCCACAGTGGCTCCCTCTTTTAAAGGTATCTCTTTCCTTGTTCTCCCTCTCTGCCCTTTACTTAACTTGATCTTCTTGATCCTTCATGTTCTCCTCCCCGCTCCCATTCTCCCCTCCCACTCTTCTATACCACCTTTCCTTCTCCCCCCATTCTCTGGCAGCAGTATTTTAATATGAGTTCTACAAAGCCATATTGGCCCTAATGATGAGAATGCTTACCACCACACACCAGGCCACTATTCCTCAGCAACATATATCTGTATCTGATAGTCAAGAAATAAGGAAGACTGGGACTATATTGAGTGGATGGCATGTTGTAGCGGGAATAATAAAAACACAGAGACAGATATTGGAGTTCAACCTAAAGATCAGAAAAACAAAGCAATCAACCACTAGAGAGACCTTTTATCTCTACCAGTGCAAAGGGATGGTCTTCAGACTGCCAAACCTTAGACTCCCCAATCCACTAAGTTCCTGTTTCTTCCTGCCTTATATTCTACTCTCACCACCCAGCCATATCACTCCTGACCCCACCTCCCTAGTGCTGGGATAAAAGGCATGTGATCCCAAATGCTGGGATCACCTTTGTGTGAGCTGTTTCTCTATTAGATTGATTCAATCTTGTGTAGCCTAAGGTAGCCTTGAACTTACAGAGATCCCTTTGTATCTGTCTCCTGAGAGTGAGTGTTTAGGGTATATCTGATGTCCAGCCAGAAGCTGAATCCATGGACCCTTCTGTCAAAAGGAGGCAAACCTCAGTATTAGACTGATACAGGAAAAGGTAAGGATGGAATTGCTTTGCAAGGAAAAGGGTTTTACTTACCAAGGTCAGTCTGGAGAATCTCAGAAGGGAACAATGGTAGGTATTTCCTCTCTCCCAGGATGGTACTGTGCTTCACTGTTCTGAGCATAAGAACCATTATCATCAACATCACAGCATCTGTGGCTACTCAAAAGCTACTCTCAAGATTGTGCCTATTGACATTCCCTCATAAGAGGTGTTGATGGGAGGGGGGGTCATTAGACCCTCACGTGAGATTTCAGTCACTTCTTCTTACACTTCCCTGCCAGCTATATAGAATTCTTCCCCACCTGAGTATGGTCTCATAGTCTCAGGAGGTGCTATAATATACAAAATGTGGGAGGTTACTCAAGGAAAAGGACTCTAGCTGTGTAATTTGAGGAAAGTTATCAACCATGTTGTGATGTGGGAGTGTCATATATCAATCTGTTGATTTCATTGGTTAAGAAATAAAGAAACTGCTTGGCTGGCCCTCATAGGTTAAAACATAGGTGGGAGCAGTAAACAGAACAGAATGCTGGGAGGAAGAGGAAGTGAGCTCAGACTCGACAGCTCTCCTCTCGGGAGCAGATGCTTCAGAGAGACGCCATGCTCAAGGCTCCTGGGCAGACGCGATTCAGCTCTGACCCAGGATGGACGTAGGCTAGAATCTTCCTGGTAAGCGCACCTTGGGGTGCAACACAGATGATTAGAAATGGGCTAAATTAATATGTGAGAATTAGTCTAGAAGAGGCTAGATAGAAATGGGCCAAGCAGTGTTTAAAAGAATACAGTTTCCGTGTAATTATTTCGGGTAAAGCTAGCCGTGCGGGTGGCTGGGTGCCGGGGACGCAGCCCACCACTCCTATTTCAACAATGTTGAGATAAGAATTTTCAGTAATACAACTTTTTGGGGTCACCCATGCTCTTGTAAGTAACTCCTCACCCATTCTCTTATAAATAAACTCATGGCTTCAACAAGCTGGACTTGGATGGAATCATTACATAAGTCTGCCATTGGTGCCTGTCAAAGATTTTATATGTTTGTGTCTCACAACAGTGACCAAGAGATGACTTCCTTCAACCTTAATCAAATAGAGGAGTGCCAGAAACTTTTACTTATGTCTTCTGCAGTCAATGAGACCTGAGAATGAATATGTGACAGTGCAAATAAAGTCAGGAATCGAGGGCTGAAAATGCCAAGCCTGAAGACACAGTAGGAGGGCTGACTTGAAGGGAAACTACACTTTCACCACATGAAAGAAAAAGTCTAGGAGTTCCACAGTCAATGTGAAAAGCCTGGGAAAGTGAATGTGTTTGAGGTTATTTAAAAGGACAGTAGAACCACAGATATACCCTCAAAAGAAGTGTGAGTCACAAGGAACTTAGGAACAAAGGAATATCTACTACTGTTCACAGAAAAGGTATTGGATGGGAACAGATAGAACTATCTGAATTCCTTTTTAGTAAAGACATAAAATATGCCTGTAAGTGCATGAGATGAGGATTTCCTCTGCTCAGTGTCACTGCTCCCATTCAACTCTGCCAACCATGTCAGGATACGTTCTCCCCCCCACATCCATCTATCTATCTATCTATCTATCTATCTATCTATCTATCTATCTCTGGGTACCACATTAATAACTGAAGTCAAAGAAAAGTGAGATGAAGACAGGAAATGCAAAAAGAGTTCCTGTATCTATCTATCCTATTACACATATACACACATTATTGCTGCCAAGACAACAAAACTCAGGAAGGCTCTAGTTTGGAGTAGAGAGACTCTAAAACAGGCAAAAATACATCACTAAACAGATGGTAATGGGGCCATCTGGAGATTTCCTCCAAGATATAAAAAGAACAGGTCTCCAAAGCATTTACTAAGTATCTGTAGAAGAATGTTACTTTCTTTTTATGCTCATCCATGGATGTTCAACAAACTACTAAATAGTGGCATGCCTGGAAAAATGTCCACCTTGAGGAAAGAGTTTGCCTTCTTTCCAACAATAGGAGAACAATATATAAAAACTCACCCAAAAGAAGCCATTCTCAGAAAAGGCTGGAGATATCCAGTGACATAACTTTACACAGATGATACTAAAGGGCAAGCAGCCTATTTCAGCCCATAGAGCCTTCCCTGTATTTTTTCTACAAAATGCTGTGGGCTTCGCACTATATACAGTTGAAAAGAGTTAAAAATTCCACAGACTTGATCTATCAAAATCTCTAGGGACATGAGCATGAGGTCCTTGTTAGAGTTCAACTATTTGGAAGCCTACATAAAGACAAACCACAAAGCTGGCTTCCTAGACTGCCATAAAGTCCATGAAGCCATAATGTCTAGAGGACTGCCATGTCGTGATCCGAACAGAAGAGAAAATACATATGCAAGAAACTGAAGTCCACCAAAATGAAGTGACATCTGCATTGGTCATCTAGATGCATCAAGCTCCAGTGAAATCAACATCCAACAGATATTTTGAGGGATCTTTTAATTCACAAAACAAGCTCGTTGGGAGAACATAGAAGACTAAATACCCAGGCTTCCCAGAATTCAAATGTCATACTGAAGATAATACAATAAAAATAATTATCATTGAGGGACTGGAGAGACGGATCAATGGTTAAGAGCACGTATTGCTCTTTCAGAGGACCCAAGTTCAGTTCCTAGTATCTACATTGGTTGAGAAGCTCACAGTAACCTGTAACTTGAGCCCTAGGGAAATTTAATAAATACAGCCTCTGGGGACACCTGCATTCATGTGCACATATCCACATGTAAACACACACACACACACACACACACACACATGTGCACACATGGGGGAAGAGGAGAAGGGGAGAGAGGGAGAGAGAAAATAATAAACAAATAAATCTTTTCTTAAAATCCCCCCAGATGCTGTCTCAAAATCCAAGGTAGATAGCTTCTGATAAATAATACCCAAGCTTTCACATGAAAGTCCGCACATGTGCACATACATAACACATGAACCCCTCACATAGAAACACGCCTATATATACACATCCTCATCTTCCCCCAAAAGTGCTTGCAGTATCTGTTTTCATTTTACTGATATTTTATAATACTGTTTTGTGAAAAGAAGCTGATCATATTTTTAACAGAGAGAAATTTGAGGAGAAGCCTGAAATTTTTCTAGTAATAAAATCATACAGAATTCTAAACAATTCTCAGAGCAAGGTCAAGGTTTGGTGGAGCATACCTATAATCCTTGCACTTAGGAGACAGAGTCAGAAGGATTACAAGTTAAAGCCCAATGTAGAAATGTACAGGCCAACTTAGGCCACATAACAAGACTTTACCCCACTACACACAAAAGGAGGAAAATGGAACAATTCACAAGATGTTTGTATGCCCATATATAGATATATATATATATATATGCATTTGTATAGATATACATATGTGTGTATAAATGTATGTGTGTATAAGTGTGTGTGTGTGTGTGTGTGTGTGTGTGTGTGTGTGTGTGTTAGTATCTAAATCTAAAGAGGGCCAGGAATGGTGGTGAATTTATTTGATCCCAGTACTTGGGACGCAGAGTTAGACAGATACCTATGAGTTCAAGGCTATCTTGGCTACATAGTGAATTCTAGACTAACCAAGATTACACAGAGAGACCCTGTCATAGAAAACCGAATAATATTAAATAAATTTAACATGCAACAAGCTCTTAAAATGTTATAATAAAAGGCAAACTAAGCTAAGTGTGTTGGCTCACACCTGTAAACTTAATAGTTGGGAGGCTAAGGCCAGAGAATCATCAGGAGTTCCAAACTAGTGTGGGCTACAGAGGGACTTAAAAACGAAAAATCACAAAATAAAAAAGATAAGCCTGAGATGACAATATGGCTCAGCAGATAAAGGCACATGCTGCTAAGCCTGATGACCTGATTTTGACCCCTGGAACTTATATGGTAGAGAAGAAAACCAATTCCCAAAAATTTCTCAGCTAACCTTCATACATAATGCTATGTAATGTGGGCCCATGCACATAAACACATAAAATAAATAAATAAAAAATTTAAGGGGAATCCAATTTTAAAATGGGAAACATAAAGAGGCATTTCTCCCAGAAAAAAAAATATATCATAACCAAAATCACTCCAAGGATATTCTATATCAGTAGTTATTAGGCAAGCAAATCAAGATCATAATGAATTCCCTATGTCACACCTAATAGGATGACTGTAGCCAGAAACAAAAACAGTATTAACTGTTGGCAAAGATTTGGAGAAAGGAAAGCTCTCAGATGTTTACGGGATTCAACAGGTACAGCTGTGGAAAACACTTCTACAGACCCTCAAGAAGTCAGACATGACTAAAGGTCCATCAATTTAAGAAAAAAATAACGTATCAGAGATCTGAAACATAAGTTCATGCAATTATCCTTGAGTGTTTACTCATGAGATTCAGAAAGTGGAAACAATGCAAATGTTCATCAGTTGATGAAGTTGCAAACACAATTGAAAATATATTTATAATAGAATAGCATTCACCTTTTTAAAGACTGAAGTGTTGGGGGTTGTGGTTACAACTCATTTGATAGAACACTTACCTGGCATGCAAGAGGAAGTCTTGAGTTCCATCCCTAGCATAACATATAACAGGTTGCCCATGCCTGGAATACTACCCCTCTGATGATGGAGGCTGGAGGGTAAGAAGTTCAAGACTATTCTTGGCTACATAGCAAGTCCAAAGTCACCCTTGGATAAAGAGACCCTGTATTTAAAAAGCACTATATACATATATAAAAACATATGTGTATAAACACAGATAAACAGTTGGCTAGTTAGTTAGTCAGTCAGTCAGCCAAAGCTAGAATAGTTCTATCTTTGCTTCCCTGGGTCCAGGGCTTCCTTAATGCCCCCTCCTTCCCACCATAGCTTGGGCAGCAATGGTGGTAGAGACCAACACTAACAGAGGCAGGGATAGACAGGCCAAATTCAAATACATCTGGCTATAGTGTAGCAAGCAGGGGCTTTGGGGCCAACATAGTAAAAAACTATGAAAAAACGCTCTGAACATGTGAAAGAGAAACTCCAAGTAGACCACACATCTTTCCCTGAAGAAACAAGGTTGTACACACTGAACTTAATCCAATCTGCCTGTGAACTCAAGACATTACTTCCACGCCATTAAGAAATTGACTTAGCTAGGTGGTGGTAGTGCATGCCTGTAATCCCAGTACTTGGGAGGCAGAGGCAAGTGGATCTCTGTGAGTTTGAGATCATTTAGGTCTACAGAGTGACAGGACAGCCAAAGGTACCAGGAGAAAGTCTGTCGAAAAAAAAAAAAGAAACAAAGAAAAGAAACTGACTTAGACAGGGATTGGCTGACAGCCTCTAAGGATGAGCTCTTGCCCACGCCTGCTTACTGGCTTGTTTTGAAGGTCATGTCCGGCAGCCTTTCTTATACAACCTAGGCCCACCTGTTGGGAAATAGTGCTGTTCACAAAGGGTTGGGCCTTCCTACACTAATTAGCAACCAAGAAAATGCCCCATAGATAGATCAATCTGCTAGAGGCCTCAATTAAGGATCCCCCTTCCCATGTGTGCCAAACTGACAACTAAGATTAGCCATTACAACTAGTATTGTGGAAGATGCCACACACTTTAGAAGCAAACAACCTGGACAGTCTCTTACTACTGACTAGCATTCAGAATGCTGGAGGGTGCTCTATAGGCTGCAGGAGGAGAAAAGGCGTCATTAGTTGTGGTACTGAATGAAAATGACCTCTAAAGGCTCATAGGAGCGGGCACTATCAGGAGGGTGTATTCTTGTTGGATTAAGTGTGGTGTTGTTGGAGGAAGTGTGACGTGGAAAGGCACTTTGGGATTTCAGAAGCCCAAGCCAAGCCCAGTGTCGCTCTCACTTTCTGCTGTCTGCTGCTCTGGATGTAGAACACCCAGTTACCTCTCCAGTCCCAAGTCTTCCTGTATGCTGCCATGCTTCCCACCATGGCAAATATGGACTAAACCTGTGAAACGATAAGTCAGCCCCAATTAAATGTTTTCTTTTATGTAAGCTGCTGTGGTCATGGCAATTTTTTTTCACAGCAATAAAAAACCCTAACCCTATGCTTATTTGCACATAATCAAAAGCTACTCTCAACCTTCATTAAAAGAAGCTTCACATTATACTGCATGGCAGTGAATGCAGAGACTCAGGGCTGCCCAAGGTCCTGAGAATAAGTGATGGTTGTGGAACTCAAACCTAAATAAGATATTTATACCGCCTCCTCTAAAGCTAAGGGAGCATTGGGAAAGATGGGGTAGAAAGTGTATAAAAAGCTGGAAGACAGGGCTGGAGAGATGGCTCAGTGGTTAAGAGCATTGCCTGCTCTTCCAAAGGTCCTGAGTTCAATTCCCGGCAACCACATGGTGGCTCACAACCATCTGTAAAGAGGTCTGGTGCCCTCTTCTGGCCTGCAGACATGCACACAGACAGAATATTGTATACATAATAAATAAATAAATATTTAAAAAGCTGGAAGACAAGGTGAAAAGCCATGAAATGCCATCCTCTAGACTGGATACAGTCATTGCATGAGCTCATAACAATCACACAAGACTGGCCCTGTCAACTCTCAGTCAATAGCAGGCAGAGAAGCTCACCAAGACTTATCCCTTACAGCTGAAATTTTTCTACCTATAGATGCTAGCAGCACAGAGAACAATGTTTCCTGTGGTGTAGCCACGGCCGAACCCACCAGACTTCAGTGAGTAGCTTCAAATTCATGAACACACAGGTGACCTTTGTTAGTCACAATGTGTCACAAAACAAAACTAGTAGACGCGAATGCTCGAGAGATTTGTGGGGAAGAATGGGGTGTACGCAGGTGGTAAGGAAATGGGAAAGGATGAGGGGTGAGAGAGGCCAATAAGCACTGGGTACCTGTGTGAAATTTTTTTTTTTTTTGGCCAGTGTAGTTTTTTCTTTTCTACTTGGGCAGAAGAATGACATATAAAACAGTCTCTAAGGAAGAAATTCAGACAGCACTAAAATGTACTAAGTACTCCCTCACTGCCAAACTGGACCACCTGTGACCCCTTTGATCATGAAACTAGCCTGTGAAATTTTCTAAGAACAAATTTAATTAAAAACAAACAGAAAACGTTAAAATTTCTAAAACTCAATTGGTCTTCCCCATATCCTTGATTTGGAAATTTGTTAATATTTGACATGTTTGGTGTTTTCTGACCTGCTTCCCACATTGAGAATTGCTAGTCTGTAACTTAAATTGCTTCTTGCACATAGCTTTTGAAGGGCTGGAGGCATGGCTCATTGATAGCATCCATAAGGTCCTAAGTGATCTAGAAGAGCATGTTGTCTAGATCCTAGAAGTAAACTTGTCTACCTTTTTCTCCATTCGTTTTCCTTTGAAGAAAAAGAACTTTGGCAAGAAGGAAGCTTCAGTTAAGCCCGACGACCTGATTTCAGTCCCTGGAATCTACATGATAGAAATTAGAACCTACTCCTGAGAGTTGTCTTCGGACTCTTCTAACTGCCATACATGTACTGTGACATTCATAGGTACACACAAACACACATTACAAGAACTAGATTAGTTTGAGATGTCGTTCAAAGAGCCTGGGGTTTCGGGGTTTCTACAGAATCAGGCAGGGCTCTCTTATCTCATAGGAGGCTAATATGAACCATAAATGAGGTTGCAGGAGCAACAGCCTGCTGCCTTGAAAGATCCCTTTATGTGTGTCATCGTTGCTTTTCCTCCTTGAGAGATCTGGCTTTTAAATGCAATATAAGATGTGACAATGTAAGGTCATAAACTAGGGGGTTTTTTTGTTTTTTGTTTTTTATTTTAGAACTACTTTGGTAGTCCTTGGTAAATAATGTTAGCGTTCTTATACTATTCCACTTCAACATCAAGAAATGCATATGCCTGCAGACCAGAAGAGGGCACCAAATCCCATTACAGATGGTTGAACTCAGGACGTCTGGAAAAGAAGCCAGTGCTCTTAATTGCTGAGCCATCTCTCAAAGTGAAGTGTCATTGTCTCAGTGTGTGGGTGCACCCCTCGCGGTCCTGAGTTCCTTGCTCGTGCTCCCTCTCCTTCTGCTCCTGATTTGGACCTTGAGATTTCAGTCCGGTGCTCCCATGTGGGTCTCTGTCTCTGTCTCCTTTCATCGCCTGATGAAGGTTAATATTCAGGAGGATGCCTATATGTTTTTCTTTGGGTTCACCTTCTTATTTAGCTTCTCTAGGTTGGCGAATTATAGGCTCAATGTCCTTTATTTATGGCTAGAAACCAAATATGAGTGAGTACATCCCATGTTCCTCTTTTTGGGTCTGGCTTACCTCACTCAGGATAGTGTTTTCTATTTCCATCCATTTGTATGCAAAATTCAAGAAGTCCTTATTTTTTTTACTGCTAAGTAGTACTCCACACACTGAGACAATGGGGATGTTCTATTGGGAACTCACCAAGGCCAGCTGGCCTGGGTCTGAAAAAGCATGGGATAAAACCGGACTTGCTGAACATAGTGAACAATGAGGACTACTGAGAACTCAAGAACAATGGCAATGGGTTTTTGATCCTACTGCACGTACTGGCTTTGGGGGAGCCTAGGCAGTTTGGATGCTCACCTTACTAGACCTGGATGGAGGTGGGTGGTCCTTGGACTTCCCACAGATCAGGGAACCCTGATTGCCCTTCAGGCTGATGAGGGAGGGGGACTTGATCAGAGGAGGGGGAGGGAAATGGGAGGCGGTGGCAGGGAGGAGGCAGAAATCTTTAATAAATAAATAAATAAAAATAAATAAATAAAGAACAAAATGAAGTGTCAGATTTTGTTGACTCCCCATGAGAAGCCTTACCTTTTCTGAGGAGTGGATGGGGCAGGGGGAAGGTGGGGGGATCAGGAGGAGGTGAGGGAGTGGGATTAGGGATAGCTATGTAAAGTGAGAAAAGATTGTATTTTTAAAAATTTAATTAAAAAAGAAATGCATATGCTTATTGGACCGCTATATTTTGATGATTTATGAACACTGGAAGCAAAACTAATTCTCACATGCCACATTTAACTCCCAGTTTCCAAAGGATTCAACATCTTATTTTATATAGCCTTGGAAATGTATAAAACGGAACTCAAAATTCTGGTCTTACTTCAGTCAGTAGTTCATCTGAATACCACAGATTTCTTTAATTGGTAAATTTATCTTTGCCTCTGTTTAAAATTGGAGGCAGTAAAATACTATTTTTCTCTATCATCCTTTATACCAGTGGTTCTCAACCTGTAGGTGAGAACCCCTGGGGTAGTCAAATGGCTCTTTCACAGGGGTTACCTAAGACCATTGGAAAACACTGATATTTACATTGTTTTATAACAGTAGCAGAATTACAGTTATGAAGCAGCAACAAAAATTTTTTTTTGGTTTTTAGAGACAGGGCTTCTCCATGTGGAACTATATTTTAAAGGGTTGCAGCATTAGGAAGGCCGAAAATCACTGCTTTATACCATGCTTTACTTCCGGTATGATTTACTAACCAGGAAAGAATATCACTAAAAAAAAAATAGTGTGTAGATATAAGTTCCTGGGGCCTTAATCAAACTTCATGCAAGTGGCAATAGCATTTCACCTCTGAACTTTGAGCCTGCTGGGCCTTGTATTTAATAGTTGGGAATTTTTTTGATTTGGTTGGTTGGTTGGTTGGTTGGTTGATTGATGTTTTGTTTTGCTTTGCTTTTGGTCATTTTGTCTTTTCTGTATTTGATTATGTTATATTTGGAGGAGACTTATCAATGAAGGATTTAGGCCCTTATCTCTGTTCTTCCTCTCACCTCACAAAACAGAGATGAGTCTTAAGTACCCGAGTTTTAGTTGCTTTTCCAAACTGAATAAAAACTTTCAAACATAACTGGGAATTAGGCTTGATAAAAGAATTCTTTTGAATGTTGAAAGAGAAGAACTCTGATGAGTCCCTCCTTAGGAAACTTTGGCCTGATTTAGGATGTAGATTCTAATTTTCATTAAGAAACACATTATCCTTTGAAATCAAATGATTTTAAATTGGTAATTTTTAAACTCATTTCAGAGTACAAGATATTTTATACTTCTGCAAGATTCTCATATTTTAAGCTCTCTATCCCTTCCTTAACTCCAAAATTCTGTCTCAAACTGACTACATACTTTCAAAAGTAATGTAGCACACAACAAATTATGTGCTTATTCTTTGATTATTATTATTTTCTCCCTTTTAAAAATATAATTCTTTGTCTGGGCAGTGGTGATGCACAATTTTAATCCCATCATTTAGGAGGTAGCGGCAGGTGGATCTCTGTGAGTCCAAGGACAACCTGGCCTACAGATTGAATGCCAGGATAGCCAAGGCTACACAGAAAAACCCTCTCTCAAAAAAAAAGAAAAAGAAAAAGAAAAAATAGATAATTCTTTGGTAATGTCATAGATATAATTTATTTTGATCATTGCTATCTTTCCTGTCTTCATGTCTTCCTTTTTATGATTCCCCGAGTCATATTAGTGCTATTGATGTCTGCAAAGGTGTTAAACCATCCAATGGGGCATGAGCAACCTATCAGTAGGTCACACCCCTGCAGAAAAGTGACTCTAAAGTGACTCCCTCCTCCAACAGCCATTAACTGCCAATTTCCCTCATCTAGAGGTCTGGTGTCAGTAGCCCCTTTACTCCCACTGACTTCATGATTCTGAATGCTAAATATTAACATTTGTATTGCCTAATGTCAAGCAAAGAAGGGTTTTTTTCTACAACCTAGTCCTCATTTTTGCCTTTTCCTGAATAGCTTACAGTTGGTAGGAAGGCTAGGCCTTTGATAGTAAAAGCAGACTACATCAGTCTCGGTCTAGTTCTAGATAAAATAAATGACTTGTTACCATAAATCTTCCTTTCCTGTTTATTTTCTAATGTATGGTACATAAGTAAAAATACAACATGAATCTGAAGCTTACCTGCTTCTCTGAATACTTTCTCCCGCAGGTTTGTGCATTTTAATGATGCTAATTTAAAGGGAATATTTAGATGTAATATTGTAAAAATATTCAGAATAAGAAAAAAATATATGTATTCTACAAAAATAATGAATAATGAAACATGTACATGAAAAACACCATTCTGAATTAAGTGTAGTGACTCTTGCCTGTTGTTCCAGCACTTAGCTGAGGCAGGATTAGCTATGTTGTGGAGCCAGGGTTCAGTGGTTAAGAGAGCACTTACTGCTCTTCCCGGGTTCAATTTACAGCACAAACGTGTTAAGTTTAAATTCCTGGTTAATGGAAATCTGCTGCCACTGATGCAATAAGCCAATCAAACTGAATTAATAAATTCTGGTTTATTCTGAGCACTACATTCCTGGGTGGTCCCAGGGGAAGTTGAGGAGATCTCGAGAGTAAACCATGAGGTGGAGGCTCTTAATTCCCTCAGGGGTGGAGCTGCTGATGGCAGGCTTTCTCCGGGGCAGACTCAGGACTGAGGCAACTCCAGCGGAGGGTATTTGGGGTAAAGCCACAATCCAAACATTCCAAATTTAGGTATATGGATGCCAGGGCTGGACAGACTTGCACCCAAACAACGTGGAAACTCAGAACAGCCTGTAACTCCAATTTCCGAGGATCTGGCACCCTCTTCTGGCTTCTTTGGGCACTAACCACATGTAGTACAAGGCATACACACAGGCAAATCACCTATACACATAAAAATAAGTACTTTTTTAAGTTAAAAAATAGAAGATTAACATGAATTCAAGGCAATCCTGAGCTACACACCATGTACCAAACCAAACAAAGCTACATAAAAAGATTCTTAAAAAGAAACCATTGTGAAATACCAGATATCATATGGTTCTATCTCTAGGGAATATCTACAATAAGCAATCCTATACCATCAGTTGGTAGATTATACAGAATAGGAGTCACTGAGATTGTTTGCTAAGTGGTAGGAAATATTATTTTGAAGTGATGAAAATGTTCCCAATCAAGAACGTAATCATTAAATAACAAAGAAAATAAAATCACTGAACTATACATTTTAAAACTTCAAAATATATGCATGTGTATACATATATATTGAATGAAGGAAGAACAAATCTTCTGCTTCCTCAAAGAGGTCAATTTTACACATATATACACACACAGTATTTCAAAAAAAAACCCTGCAAAATAAAATAATGGTATAAATATTGCAAACTCAGTTTGTATAGACCACCAAATCAAAAATGGCTTAAGTGGTTGACTGTCTCATGAGGTTGCAGTCAAAATGCCATCTGCTGCCTAATGGCATGAGAATCAACTAGAGCTTGGATATCTGCTTTCAAAGTCACAAAGCTGGAAAGGTGAAGAGTATAGTTCAATAGAGATCTCCATTACTTCTTCTTTCTACATGTCCCTTTCCAGAAGATTCTGTCATATTTTTCCAACTCTGGAATGAAGGGAAAACAAACCTTCTGCTTCCTCAGAGTGGTCAATTAAATCAGAAAGAGAAAAAGCAACTTGAAAAAAATCCAGTCGTTTAAAAGGCCTTTGCTTAAAGGGTGGGAAAAGACTGTTAATGGCAGCCACACATATGGTAAGTTCTGAATGCACCTAACATCTCAGAGAAGGATGGAACATGAGGTGTCCTGCTTGGTTTTTGCTTGTTTGGTTTGGGGTTTGTTGTTTTTTTTTTTTCCGTTTTGTTTGTGAACTTGACACAAGAAAGAGTTATTTGGCAAGAGGAACCTCAGTTGAGAAAAGCCTATCAAATTGCCTGTAGGCAGGCCTGTAGGGCATTTTCTTAATTAGTAATCAATGGGGGAGGTCCCAGCCCATTGTGATTAGTGCCACCCCTAGGCTAGTTGTTCTGGGTTCTGTAAGAAAGCAGGCTGAGCAAGCTAATAAGCAGCACTTATCCATGGCCTCTACTTGAGCTCCTGCCTTGAGCTCCTGCTTTATCTTCACCTAATGATGGAAGGTAACCTTTAGGTCAAAAAAACCATTTCCTCCCCAGCTTGCTCTTGGCCATTGATTTTATTACATCAATAAAAAGCAAACCAGAACAGAGGGATTTCAAATTTCCCTCCTTTCTATTGCTCACTCTCTTAGCTCTCTGCCCAAGCATTCCTTTTCTTCCATTTTTCTTTTTTTGTTTTTTGTTTTTGTTTGTCCAAGACAGGGTTTCTCTGTAGCTTTGGAGCCTGTCCTGGAACTAGCTCTTGTAGACCAGGCTGGCCTCGAACTCACAAAGATCCGCCTGCCTCTGCCTCCCAAGTGCTGGGATTAAAGGCCTGTGCCACCATCGCCCAGCTCCCATTTTTCTTGATATCCTTCTGTATCTTTTGTTGTGCTCTCCAACCTTGCCCTTTCTTCTCCTCCTACTCTTCTTCCTTCCTTTGCTCATCCTGGTCAACCTCTGTTGCATAAATAATAAAAACCCAGAGACAGATATTGGGTTCAACTTGAAAAATCAGAGAAGCAAAACAGCCAACCACTAGAGAGCTCTTAATTCTACAAAATCTTCAGAATGAAAAGAGAACTAATTAATTCCTCTCTCATCCTGCCTTATATTACTCTCTAGGGCTGATATTCAAGACATGCACCACACCAGCCTCTATGGTTGACTAGTGTGGCTTCTGGGACTAAAGGTGTGTGTCACCACTGCCTGGCCTGTATGACTAACTGGTGTGGCTAGTGTTGCTATCTGATCACCAGGCAAGCTTTATTAGTTAGATCATAAACAAAATAGCACTATGCACTTCCTTCACCTCCTCCTTTTTCTTCTCTTCCTATTTTTCCACCTCGTTCTCCTCCTCTATTATGAAATGATGTTATGCTCTTTGGATTCTTTTGGGGGACCTTACACCCAGCTCCCACATAAATTACACATGGAGACTTATTTATGAATGCCCTGCTTTAGCTTGGCTTGTTGCTAACCAACTGCTCTTAAATTACATTATGCCATCTACCTTTTCTCTCTGGGATTTTATCTTTCTTACTTTTATGTATCTTACTTTCCTTCTTATTCCGTTTCTGGATGGGTGGCTGGGTGGCTGGGTGGTTGGGTGGCTGGGTGGCTGGGTGGCTGGGTGGCTGGGTGGCTGGGTGGCTGGGTGGCTGGGTGGCTGGGTGGCTGGGTGGCTGGGTGGCTGGGTGGCTGGTCCCTAGAGTCATTGTCTTCTTCTTCTTCTCTTGCTATTCCTCATTCTCCATTTATACTCTCTGTCTGCTAGTCCCACCTATCCTTGCTCCTGCCTCACTACTGGCCGTTTATCTCAGTATTAGGACCATCAGGTGTTTTAGACAGGCTTCTAAACTTTAACACATCTTCACAGAGTTAAACAAATGCAGTAGAAACGAAAGTCACACACCTGAAGATAATATTCTTTAACTTTTCCCTTTTTCTTTCTAAACAAAAATTAAGTTTTAACTTTAACATTATAAGACTGTATACAATAAGAACAATTATCAAATAAATATTACATTCACAATGTACTGAATTCCAATAAATTAAAGAAAATATTTTATCATCTATCCTATCTTAGTAAATCCAAAATTTTGTAACTAACTTACTTGGTATCATATCTAAGAAAAACTGCAACTATAACTATCTAGTCTTCAGCTCCATCAAAAACACCATAAGGATATAATACTATTTAAGTAAACAAAAAGTGCACTGCCATGTGGCAGTGGCTTACTGGAGATTCTCACCAGTGTCCATCTCAGGCGGAGGATCCATGGCTTCTCTTGACTCTGCTTTCTTCCTCCCAGCATTCAATTCTGTTTTCTCTGTCTACGTTAGTTCCTCCCTATTAACTAGGCCAAGGCAATTTCTTTATTCATTAACTAATGAAAGCAACACACAAACAGAAGGAACTCCTACACCAAAAGACCACCTACACACACCCCTTTTTTTGGAATGTGGATGTTGTGTTCTCTAGACTGCATTTTGCTGAATGTGGGTGAGATATTTTTAGGGTCCCAGAGAGAAAATTTGAGATAACGGCGAAGTACTAGAAAAACCAGTTATAACCTTTGTTGATATCACCTGTCTAGTTTCAGAAGGTCTCCCCTGATCAAACCAGATCCAAATCAACCTGGAATGAATTCATAGTCTCTTGTAGAGAGAAAATTTGAGATAATGGTCAAGTCCTGGGAAAACCATTTATAACCTTTGTTGAAGATATCACCTGTCAACTTTCAGGAAGTCTCCCCGGATCAAATCAGATGTGTTTCCCATCTTTACACGACTATTTGCTTTTACATTACTTTTACTGTCTCTTTAAAGACTTTATTGTTGTTAATCCATTTCTTTCTTCCAATTACTACCTATACCCATTTTTCTTTCTTAAGCCTACACACATTGTAAAACACACTGGAACCTATTTAGAGGGTTTTTTCCATCTGAACTTTTTACTGCCTCTCTCTCCCTCCTTCTCTCTCTGTCTCTCTGTCTCTGTCTCTCTCTCTCTCTCTCTCTCTCTCTCTCTCTCTCTTTCTCTCTTTCTCTCTCTCTCTCATATATATATATGAATGCACAAGCAAACTTTAGACTGTTAAGATACTCATGGATCCTCCATGTGCTCTAGCAGCTGGTTCTGCCCACTCTCAGGTTGGGTTGTGAAAGCCAAGTCCAAAGCTTGCCCCTTGGTGACCAAGAACTGCATTAAACCTTCCTAATTGTGGATGCTGGTACTTGCATTGTTACAAGAGGTTTTTACTTAGCCTGCCATTTCTAGTTTCTATTTAGTGCAGCCTTCTGAACATTAGCACCTCTTAAAGGAGCCATATACCTTTTTTATTTTATTTTCCATATTTCTCAGGCTCTAGATGGATATTCAAGCCTCAAGTTGGAATGCCAAACTACTGTGTGATGTTTTATTCTTTGAACTCTTTTGAGGGGCCCTCCACCCAACTCCCAAATAAATTACACATGTATACTTATTCTTAGTTATAAATGTCCAGTTTAGCTTAGCTTGTTGCTAGTCAGCTTTTCTTCATTTATATTACCCCATCTACATTTTCTCTATGGGCTTTTTAAAATATTTATTTATTTATTATGTATACAATATTCTGTCTGTGTGTATGTCTGCAGGCCAGAAGAGGGAACCAGACCTCATTCCAGATGGTTGTGAGCCACCATGTGGTTGCCGGGAATTGAACTCAGGACCTTTGGAAGAGCAGGCAATGCTCTTAACCACACCTTTTGTGTATCTTGCTTTCCTTCTTACTCCATGTCTACCTGGGTGACTGGAGCCTCTAGTGTCCTCCTCTCCTTGTTCTCTCCCTGCTCCTTATTTTCTCCCATTTATACTCTTTATTTGTTAGCCCTCCCTATCCTTTCTCCTGCCTCACTATTGGCCATTCATCTCTTTATTAGAATCATTGGGTGTTTTAGACCGGCACAGTAACAACAGCTTCACAAAGTTAAACAAATGCAGCATAAACAAAAGTCACACACTTGAAAATAATATTTCCAAACACTTCTCCTCCTTTTTCTTCTCAACTATTTTCTCAAGAAATACCTGGGAGGAATACAGTGGTTCTCTGATAAAAGTTTGGACTCCAGTGGTATAATGAGTCTTTCTTAGGAAAAACTTGGTTTTATAAGGTAATGTTATTTACTTTCCTGCCTTCAGCCTTCTTAATTATGCTTTCATAAAATTCATATACCTGTAAATGATCTAGGCCTCAACAATACGCTCCTACCTGAGATCTTGTGGCCAGCTTCTTACCATTCTTAATAATTATTTATTGAAAATAAAAGATGGGACACAACATGATTATTGCTAGAAATTCTATTATAAAGAACACATGTTTTAAATTTATTACTTTATGGATATTTATCCCATAATCACAGGAATTGATAATACTGTTGCTGTAGGACCCACTTGTTCTTCCTGGTCACCTGGCTAGCTTAGACCCCCCAAAATCACACAGAAACTGTATTAATTAAACACTGCTTGGCCCATTAGCTCTAGCTTCATATTGGCTAACTCCTACATGTTAATTTAACCCATCTCCATTAATCTGTGCATCACCACGAGGTCATAGCCTACCAGCAAAGTTCTCCGGTGGCTCCATGGCATCTCTCTCTCCCTCCGCCTTCCTTCTCCCAGCATTCAGTCCAGTATTCCCCGCCTACCTAAGTTCTGTCCTATCAACAGACCAAGGCAGATTCTTTATTCATTAACCAATAAAACAACACATAGACAGAAGAACTTCTCACATCATAATACAGCAAAGGAAAAAGACAGCCAAAAATGATTAAGCATTCAGGTCCATGAAGCTCCGCATCTCCCAGAGTGACTATTGGCAATTAACAGTTGTTACGAAAGGGAATGTCATTTTCTTAATATTTGAGCCAGGGCAACATATCTGTGACTTTAAATAGCCTCCTACCTTAGCTCCAGCAAGTGGCTTTTATTACATTCAGTAAAACCACATGCAAAAAGGAGGCCTGAAAGTAGGAAAAGTAGAAGGGAGACTCAGTGAAAAAAAGTGTTCTAATGGGAGAGAGATGAGTAAGAGAGGGGCATAGAAGGGTACAAATGTCTAAACTTCATTGCATCAGCATATGAAGCTGGCAAAGGATAAAACAACTAAACACTCACATTTTACAAAAGAAAAACAAATCCAATAAGGAATTGGAGGCTGAACGTCTAAACTTCAAGTCAAGCTCTACCTGTTTCTCACTCGGTACCCTTTACAGGGCTCAAGTTGTCTTCTTCCTGTTATCAAGAGGGTAATTCATGTTATCCGGTCCTCTGACTTCACTCAGATGCTGAAGACCAGTTTAATCTTGTCAGAGTTAAGGCTTCCATCATGTTATCTGAACATCCGCTATATTCATCTTTTTTAAATCAGCCTACTCTACTCAGGACATGTCTTCACCTACTTATGTCTTCCTCATATTCAGGGGCCCAAGCATCACTTCTCAAGAAAGGATTTCTCTGATAGCGTACCCACTCTGGGCCACCCCAGCCCAACTTGTACATGTTACGATCTAGGTCCTCAGAAGTTTGAGTTTTCTGTCATTTTAATTATTAGTTCTTATTGAAACATTTATGTACCACTGGCTCCACCTCTGTGAGTACCACTGGGCTTTTAGTTTGAATATAGCTGGGGTATGTCCATTTTTTTTTTATTATCTTTGCCTCCCAATCAGAGTATCTAACATATAGCAGATACTTAAACAGAATTTCTGAAATTAGGTAATCTAGGGCATGTTTTAAAATTGACATCTCTGAGTTTGTTCTATGAAATGATGATGCCTCGATCTGAGAACAAATAGAACCTTCAACCAGCAACTGATGAAAACAGATGAAGAGATATACAGTGACGCACTGATCTGAGCTACCTGAGACCAGCCCAAGAGAAGGAGGAGTGATAATATGAGCAACAGGGTCAAGACCATGATGGTGTAACCCACAGAAACAGCTGACCTGAGCTGATAGCCAGTGAACCTACAATTAGGCCCGCTGAATGTGAGGGATAGTTGCATGGCTTGAACAGTGTGGGGGGCCACAGGCAGTGGGACTGGGATTTATCCCTAGTGCTTGAACTGGTATCTATGAGCACATTCTTTTTGGAGGGATACCTTGCTCAGCCTAGATATAGGGGGGAGGGCCTTGGTCTTGCCTCGAAGTGAAGTGTCAGACTTTGTTGACTCCCCATGAGAAGCTTTACCCTTTCTGAGGAGTGGATGGAAGGAGGGGTTGGGGGAAGTTGGAGGAAGCAGGACGAGGCGGGGATAAGTATTACAGGAACAGGGATAGCCATGTAAAGTGAGAAAATATTGTATTAAAAAGAGAAATAACAAAAAGAAAAAAAGAAATATTAATTAAGGTGAAAATCATGTTTGAAACTGGCCTTTCTCATATCCTCTCCCACTAACAAGCCTTACCTTCCTATACAAAAGATGGGTGTCAGAATTTGACCATATTGGTCAAGGGACTGCTTTCAATGTGGTAATGGTGTAAGACAAAGAGCTGGGATTTCCTGCTCTATGAGCCTTTGCTGATGACCTTATACTATCTTCACTCATTTGACCTCTTTTTAAACTTGTGTGCAAGCAAGCACATGTATGTGTATGTGTATGCGTGTGTATGTGTGTGTGTATACATGATCATAAATATGTGGAAATCAGAGAATGACTTCAGGAATTATTTCTTCACTTTCTATCTTGAGACAGGATAACTCTTGTCTTTACTATGTACTTCAGGCTACCTGGCCTCCCATCTCACTCTAAGAGCACTGTGTCACTGTAATCTGATTTTTTAATGTAGTTTCTGGGATGTGCTGGTTAGGTTTCTGTAAACTTGACACAAACTAGGGTCATCTGGTAACAGAAAACTTCAAAAAAAAAAAGAAACAGAAAAAAACGCTTCTATCAGATGATCTGTAGTTTATTCTGTGTGACATTTTCTTAATTAAGGATTGATGTGAGACGGCCTAGACCACTGTGGGCAATGCCACCTCTAGACTTGTGGTGCTGTACTGTATGAGTAAGCAGGCTGGGCAAGCCATGGGGAGCGAGCCAGTAAGCAGTATTCTTACATGGTCTCTACTTCACTTCCTGCCTCCAGTTTCCTGCCTCCAGGTTAGGTTCCTACCCTGGCTTCCTGTTATGATAAATTATGATTGGACTGTGTAGGCCAAATGAACATTTCTTCCCCAAACTACTTTTGGTTATGGTGTTTTACCACAGAAATAGAAAGCAAAATAAGATGCAGGATCAGAATCGGTTGTTGGGTTAGCACAGAAAGCACCCTTACCCACTGAAACAACTCTCCGGCCCTTGAATGCTTACTTTTTTAAGCTGACTCTGACATTATTCAACATGAATATGAAGACTAGCAATATGGGAACCATAATGAGGCTTTGTTCTTTTAGACTAAAACAGTAATAAATATTCATGAAACTCGGTTTATATGGGTCATAAATTCCAGGGACAAGTAAATTGCAGAGATTCTTGCCTAAGGTGTTTCATGTAGCTGCAGTCAAGATGTCAAACAAGGCTACAGTCACCAGAATCAAACATGGTTATAACTGCTTTCAAGTCTGTATGTTCACAAGGCTGGCAAGATGGCCATGGTACTTCAGGGGAGACCTTGGTTTCTTCCTCCATGGCCCTGTCAGATTTGTTGGGATGTGTTTAGGATGGTGTGGCCATAGACTACATGGCCCTTTCAAAAAGCTTATCTCAGCATCCTCTCAACTGCTGTCTCAGCATGCTCACTACTTGCTAAATGCCTTCTAGAATGAGAGAGGGACAAATGTAACTTCCCTGACTTCCGCGACTTCCCCTTGGTTAGGTCCTAAAGAAATCAGGAACACAATGAGATTTCTATGAACATATCAAGACTTGCCACCAGGTTCTCTCAACATCACAAGGACCTGTTACAGAGCCCTCCCTCCTCTCAGCACTCCTCACCCATTCCCTACCCTAAACCTCTCCAACCCAAGGTTTGCTTCTCTTCGGCCATCTTCTGATCCCTATATAACACAGCCATTTGGCCACATGCTATCTTGACCTCCTGGTTTTCTTGATTTTCTGCTCTCTTCTGGTCCTCTCTTTTGCTCCTCTCTAGCTCTTCCCCTGTCTCTCTCCTCTCATGGCCTGGTTCAGCCTGGACCCTTCCAAATGCCTCTGACTGTTCTCTACCTCATAGCTACAATAAAAAGCTTCAACTCCACCATGCCTTGGAGTGGCCATGTCCTTGTTTTCATTCACCCATTAACTCCACAAAATGACAAAAAGAGTCACAAAGCATAGCCTCTGTTGTCTTTAAGCAAAGTATTACAGGAACCGGTATCTGACTACTAAAATCTAGATGCTGAGGATGAAGCCCCCAACTATAGTGAACAATAAAATAAACAAGTAAAGGGCAGCTGTGGGCACAACCTGAACCACCAGCAAACAACAACAGTAACAACAAAACAGTCAGTGTTTCCAGAAATGGAATTAAAAGGACCCCAGCACAGGTGTAGGGCACTAAAGGCCTGGTACATTAAGGGAGTATTTAAGTTACCAGACAGAGGGAAGAAACTGGATATGATTAGAACCTGCACTCTGAGATCCATAGTGGAACCTGCAAGGGTACCCATGCCTATCAGATATGAATTCCACCAGGATATATTGCATCTTTGCCAATCATACAAGGGTGTGAAAGACCCCAGTGGTGGGCAGTCTTTCAGGCTGAGGAGACCCTCCCAAGGAACAGCGAGTCACTCTTCGGATGCAAATAGCAAGAGGCTTTATTCAGTACACAGGTACCTGGGGCGACTTAGTCTCTCGGGAGACAAGCGCGCCTGCAGACTGGGGGAAGGTCTTTTTATAGGAAAGAGGGCAGCAGAAGCAGATTACAGAAGCAAATGCATTGTTAGTGGTCAGTTGGAATGGGGCAAGGGGCACAGGTGGTTTTTCCTTTCCCAGCACAGATGTATGGGAACAGATATCCTGTTCCTCTTCTGGTTTTTCCTTTCCCAGCACAGATGTATGGGAACAGATATCCTGCTTTACAGCCAGGGACCCTGACCTCACTCTGCACTTACATTTGTTCGTCAAAAGCCTTGTGAAATGACGTTACAGCAGCTAAGCTGGGATCTTTCATAGGGGGAATTGTTTCTTTTGTGAATTGCTGATATTCTAAGTTGGGCACATGTGCTGACTATAGGCATCCTGTTTCCCTAAGCAAACGGGATGTTCTCATGAGAGCCGGCTAGCTGCAGGTCCTGAGAGGGTCCTGAGGGTCTTAAGCGAACAGGATGTTCTCATGGGAGCAGGCCAGCTGCGGGTTCTGGGGGGGGGGTGTCCAGAGGGTCTTTCATTTCCCCCTTTTTCTTTTTTATGGATTTAATCATAAATCCATGTGTTTAAAAACCTCTACGTCATTCTGCTTTAATATCTGATATTGCTGGGAGAGTACCATGGTTTGGATAACTGAAAGCCTGTTCTTATAAATTGTACCAGGCGATTTAAAATGCAAGGGCCGATTGTAAAGATGAGAAGTAAAATAAGTAGGGGGCCCAGCTATAGTGGAAATTAAGGTTTTTAACCATGGCGACTTATTAAATCATCCTTTAAATTATCCTTGTTGTGATTTAAACAGCTTTTGTCTCTGCTTTAATCTTTCTCTAAGTTTGATCATGAATCTTCTAACCAATCCACTATGGTCAGCATCTAAAAACAACCGAACCAGGCCCCTCCTGTCATGGAGCACCATCTCTGAAAGATTTGCTCAGACAATAGCCACATGAAAACTAGTACAACTGATGGGACAAAATAACTCATACTTTACAGAGCAGTATTGGGAGAAGATAGTAGAGCATCTCTAAGGTGTGCAGAATAGCTCTTAGCAAAATTATCTGAATGAGGCTTGAAAGTAACTACATGGTAGACATCGTGAACCACTGTAGACCCAAGAATAGCACCCAACATTGTGGCAATAATAGTCTATTGACTACAAAGAGCTTAACTCAGCCCTAAGAAACACATGGATGCCTTCTCATAAGAGACAAGTTCAGTATTATGAAGACAAATCTCTTTGCTGTAGACACCGGGAGTGTTGATCCTCAACTCCAGAGAATGTGCCGGAGAGGTCAGTTTCGGTCCAGCTGGCACCACATGGCATTTACGGGTTTCCATTGCATCCTGTAGCATCAGCTTTATCCAAATGTACAGGGTTGTGTCCATTGTGAGAACTTTAACAAACAATGAGAGAAAATGCAATACAGGATGACAAATGTTCAAAATAAACAAAAAGCCCTAAAGCCAGAGGACAGCCAATGAGGACATAAATATCTTTTTGAGACTGACTTACCCAGGCTTTATATTTGTAAGCACAGCATTAAAAAAGTTTTAACATCCCATTGACATTTATTTTATTATATATTAAACCATATCTGTTTATCTTTTGAAAGCCATATCATTTCATAACCCCATAGAATAAAGTAAGATTTTCCTGTAGAAAAACAAAACCTGTCAAGAGGTAAGGAAGCTTTTTATCTGCACAAAACGGACTGATCCGGAAAAATCTCAAACTGTACAAAATAATTTCTGTCAATAGGTCCCAGACACACAGTGGAGGAACAGAACAGAATTGCCTTTTGCTTCTGCTGTCTGATATTGTGCTTCAAAAGTGATGTAAGCCCACTTTATAGCAGATGTGCCTGTCCTGTGTAAGCCTTGAGCTCAGGATTTCATCACCAGGGTCAGCCACTGTCAGCGGATACATGAGCAGCAGCTAACTAGCCAGGCAACAGAACTAGTGGCAGCGATTGCCGGGGTGTTTTGAACCCAGGACAGGACAGGAGGGAGGGAGGTCTGTCCAGTCATTTTTGCTGGTCTCCAGGTCCAATTATGTCAATTTGTTCTTTTAGAATCTTCTTTATCCTATCTATCTGACCTGAGCTTTGGGGTTGGTAAGCTTAATGTCTTGGCCCCTCCCTAACTTACCTGGGCAACAAAGACAGGTCTATTATGGGACATGATTATCTTGGGCATCCCAAACCTTAGGATGATTTCTTTTTGATCTTCTTAGCCATTATATTGGGTGTCTCAATCTTGGTCAATGTATGATGGCTATTTTCTTTGGCAAATGCGTGGCCTCCTGGAGGCTCAAAATTTCCGCAGATGTCAGTCCTTCTTATCTGTATATTGCTTTGAAGCATACCTGCTGTTAGTATAGACGTTCCCTCTGCCATCTGTAGAGCTTGTATCAAAGCCACAAGTTCAGCGTTCTGGTCGGGCCGCCATCCCTGAAGGGAGGCTACTGGCCCAGATCATTTGCTTCCTGTCCACCAATGTTGCCCCCGCCTTCCGCTTACCTTCAGTCTTGTGTATCTGCTCAGCTTGGACCGCCAGCCTTGTGCCCCTGGCAAGCTTCGCCCTCATTTTCGGCTCTGCCTGGTACAGCTTAGTCTGCCATTTTGCCATTTACCTGTCCTTTATGCAGATGCTGGTAGGATCCATAGTCCGTCGACATCAGCCCAGCACAGGAGCAGTAGTCTGGCACAGGAGGGCACCTGTGGTAGCATGGTGACTGCTGTATCACAGTCTGACATGGGTGAGGGGAGCAAGACTGTAGAGTGAGCAGTCAGGGCTCATGCAGGCTTTAGAGCAAGCACAGCATCAAGGCAGTTGCTAGGAGGTGAGGATTTCTTCAGCGGTGAAGGCAGGGAGAGGTGGTCATCCTGGTGAGGAGGGCGTGGTAGAGGCAGAGGCGGACAAGCAGCCTGCGTCTCCTGCAGAACTGAAAACAGCATCGAAAGCAAAAGTCCCTTGTTTGGTCAACAAAAGGCTTTGGTCATACATTCAGAAGTGACCAGGGAGGAACGAGTTATTTATTTGTCTTTTTTCCAAATTTATAGTTCGTAAGGTCCAGTTTGTATTCTTTACTCAGTTCCAGTGTCCCTCTTCATTTGTCTTTGACCTTCTGTTGCCCAGGCTCCTAATCTGTCTGAGTCCTATCTTTCTTTTGCTTCCCGCCTCTCTCTCTTTCGCTTCCCTTTTTCTGTCCCTCCTTTAACAATTTTTTTCTTTTTTTTTGGGGGGGGGGGTCTCTCCAAATTTTACTAAGTATAATCTTTTAACCCATTTACTTGCTGTATCTTTTTTTTTTTCTTATATCTGATGTTGCCCGTCCTATGTAGGCCATGGCTACTGCTGTCTGCTGACCTTCAGAGGTTGGGTAAAATGCCTGTAAACTTTTATTACTCTCTTACCTTGGCCGAATTAGTGGGGTGCCTTGCAGCCCCCCCCCCTGAGATTTGCCATGAGCCCAACATTTTGACTGTCAGTTTCTCCCTTTAAGAATTAATTAGACATTATCATGTAGAAGAATGAAAATAGATCCATATTTATCTCTATGCACAAAACTGAAATCCAAACAAATTAAAGACCTTAACATAAGGGCAACAATATAAATAGAATTTTGAACATGGCCTCAGTAGCGTAGACATTAAAGGAAACAATCAGTAATTGAAATCTCCAGAACTGAGAAGCTTTTTGTATAACAAAGGATATAATTAACAACATAATATCAGCCTGTAGAATGGGGAGGTATCATGAGACATATAAGGAATTTAGGAACTTAATCCTCATAAAAACAAATATTTCAGTACAATTACGTCACAGACCAAAACTGTAAATTCTCAACAAATGAACTTGAAATGACTGAAAGATATTTAAAATTTGTTAAATATAACATCCTTAATTATCAGGGAAATGCAAATTAAACAATTCTGAGATTTTATCTTATTCCTGTAAAACTGACCAAGATTAAAAACATCATTTGACAATTTATGCTTTTGGCTACTTTGAACATTAGCATGGTGGATTTTCAGAATTAGATAACATATTACCTTAAAAACTTAGCGACATTTTTTTTATATTATCATAGACAGAATCTGAAAACAACCCAAAATGCACCTTTTTTATATTAATAATAAATGAGAATCTTCGCCATGTTTTTTTTAAATAGCCATAAACATTATAAAGAGTCAAAAGGGCCATTTTAACTCAACCTCATCATTTAGTAACACCCCCTCTGCCATTGTAGTGGGGTGAGAGGCTTTAGCAGATCTTTGCCTTGTGGGGCAACTCGGGGCCCCCACTTTATCACAAGCATTGTGAGCAGACAAGTGTTAAATTCAGATCTAAACATGGGCTGGCTTAGAAGCTCATCTGGGCTGTTCATATGGCCCCGGCCCTGTGCCAGGGCTTTTACAGCAATAGTTCTTGAAGACAGTGTAGTCCTGCACCCATCTAAACAGAGCTGGGAATTCACTTTTCTCTGGACACACTGCATAGTAAGAAATATAGAAACCAACAATCTGTAGGTTTTTTTTTATAAGCACATTATTTTAAAGTGACTTAATTTATTTTTTCCAATTTTTAAACCAGAGGCTTTTACCCTGGATGTAACATATAATGACTGGAATAGAGCATCCCCAGAAGAGAGATGCTATCAGGGCTGGTAGGCCCTTTTAATGTCAGCTTATTCCACTACCTGTCACTCCTGAATCCACATTCACCATTTACCAACAGCCACAGGGATATTTACTTGCAATCTCTTGCCCTACTGCCAAAACGGAAAGGTCCAGGAGGCCTTAGTTCCGTGACCCTGGCGCTAGCACCAGCTACTTCCCCTGGGCAAGGGCCACAGATCTTTGGCACAAGGCTTTACATGGCATTTGTAGAGGGGAGGCTGCCATTCAATCCCTAGCACCTTATTTTCCAAGGAAAACAAGCCTTCTCTTTGGAAAGAAGACCCCATAGGGAACCCCACTGGGGATCCTCCCAGGACCTGGCTTCAGCCTCAGCTCCGTTCACAGTGAGCTCCTAGCTGTATAGCACAAGCTTCCCCAATCCATACCTCAGTACTCACAGCAATCTAGCAGCTTTTCTCTGAGTGGGATTCCAGAGGCCCCAGGAGGCATTCCCTCCAGGGAACTCGTCAGGTCAGGTTTGGTCGGCTGTCTGGAAGCCTCAACTCAGTTCCTGGGGGATGCCACATCGGTCACCACTGAGGCTCCTCTTTAGCCCTCACACTGCCAGTAGCAGCTGGGAAGACTTTTGCATTGGCTACAGGGGGGAGGGAACACCCTGGACTGTCTAAGGCAGCCCTCCTCTCCCAGTCCTCCCGTGCGGTGCTGGTAGACTTCAGGTCAGCAAGGGAGGACGTCACTCTCAGTACAGGGATTTCAGGGGGGCAAGCTTCCCTTCTCGTGGATGTTCCTACCCCAGTCTCTACCTGATGTAGCAGGGAGAGCTAATTGTGAGCAGAGGTGGGCAGGATTACACGGCCCAACTAGTCATCAGCTGGGCTTATTCCTGAGCAGCGTCTAACAGGAGCTAAAGCCTTTGCTTGGTTTTGTTTGGTTTTGACACAGCTAAGAGAGCTCTCCCATCAGTGAGCTCCCCTGTGGAGTGGAGTGTGGCAGAGGCTCAGTGTCACCCCAGGACCTGGCACTGAGGGGAGAGTTATGCTCCCTGGGCACCTGCAATGGTGCTAAGGAGTTCAAGCATCTCTGCATCGGTGCCCATGGTAACAGTTAAGGCGGCCACTGCTGGGCCGGGGAGGGGACTCACATGCAGATGTGGGGGCCACAGCTGCCCCCCTCTCTGACTCCGGCCAGGGTTGCTGCTGAGAAGTTTGCTCAGAGCTGGAGCTGGTTGCCCCCACCTAGGCCTGGCTCCAGGCTGTGCTGCAGGAGATCACAGCCCTGCTCCCTCCCCCCTTGCAACAGCAAGCAGGGCAGTTCAGCAGCACAGCCTCAGCAAGGCACAGCCTAGAGAAGTAAAGGAGGGGCAGACTGTCAGCATTCCTTTTGGATTTTCACAGAGTTAGGGTCAAAGAGATGGTTATTTACTGCCCCATGGTACCAGATTTAGACTCGAGTACAAACAGATATACAAAACAAAGAACATATTAAGCACAAAAATACACAGACAATACAGATGCGCCGGCGCGGTTTCGGCGTAATGCCGAAAGCAAAATTCAGACGGAGACTTTGAGGACCCGGGCTCCTCGTCTCCCAAAAGAGTCACGAATCCCTCAGACAGTGGGGCAGCCCCCAACAGTCCCAGTTCCACGCGACTCACAAACTGCAAATGGGCCACGAATCGGGCCCCCAAACACCACTGGGACGTCTCCCAGGGCTGCGGTCGGGAGTATGAGCTCGTCAGCTCCTCCCCGGGTCCGCCAAATACAAATCTGATTAGCTAACCAGTACAAACGCAGGCGCAAACATAAAAGACAGAAGACAGACAGAAAACAATTGTGCTGGCCAGCTTACCTCCCGGTGGTGAGTCGGTGGTCCCTGGGCAGGGGTCTCCAAATCTCGGTGGGACCTCCAAATGAAAGACCCCAGTGGTGGGCAGTCTTTCAGGCTGAGGAGACCCTCCCAAGGAACAGCGAGTCACTCTTCGGATGCAAATAGCAAGAGGCTTTATTCAGTACACAGGTACCTGGGGCGACTTAGTCTCTCGGGAGACAAGCGCGCCTGTAGACTGGGGGAAGGTCTTTTTATAGGAAAGAGGGCAGCAGAAGCAGATTACAGAAGCAAATGCATTGTTAGTGGTCAGTTGGAATGGGGCAAGGGGCACAGGTGGTTTTTCCTTTCCCAGCACAGATGTATGGGAACAGATATCCTGTTCCTCTTCTGGTTTTTCCTTTCCCAGCACAGATGTATGGGAACAGATATCCTGCTTTACAGCCAGGGACCCTGACCTCACTCTGCACTTACATTTGTTCGTCAAAAGCCTTGTGAAATGACGTTACAGCAGCTAAGCTGGGATCTTTCATAGGGGGAATTGTTTCTTTTGTGAATTGCTGATATTCTAAGTTGGGCACATGTGCTGACTATAGGCATCCTGTTTCCCTAAGCAAACGGGATGTTCTCATGAGAGCCGGCTAGCTGCAGGTCCTGAGAGGGTCCTGAGGGTCTTAAGCGAACAGGATGTTCTCATGGGAGCAGGCCAGCTGCGGGTTCTGGGGGGGGGGTGTCCAGAGGGTCTTTCAGGTGTATGCTTTTCTCACAGCATCTGTACTATGTGGGGCCCTGTGAGAAGTAAAAAAGCTATGTGTGGGCAAATCAAGCTAATATCTAGATACTTAGATGACCTCTGATTAATATCTGTGATATTTAGGAACACCCCCTCATGTTTGATGGTATTCCACTTTTAGTGAGTAACTGACTCTAGCTGGATGGTGGGTGCCTTGAGGGCAAGGTCCCCTCTTCAAGGTTCATGGTGGATGCTACTATGACAGCATAATGTCTGCTCAAATATCATTGGCTGAAAGGCCTCAGAGCAAGTGACACTCAGAGTGCCAGCTAACAAGAGATTTCAGAGCAGCTGAGGGACAGAGTGCCAGGGAGGTGGCCAACCTGGTCACTCTCCCCAGTGGGCAGGGGGTTCACTGGGGCCCAGCTGGTGAGCAATCCCTGCGACCAAGTGGGGCATCTCAGCTCAGTTTAGGGCAAAGAGGTGTAGGGATATATCACTCTCTCCCAGCTTAAAAAAAAAAAAAAACCCTCAGGTTTAAACTAAGAGGCCCAACTCAGGGCCTAGAATTCACTAAGGCTAGGGACTGTGTTACAGTCACCAGTCGTCATGGATCACCGCAGCCGCCCGCGATGGGGCATAAGCCTTAATCGAGTCTCTGGGACTCAAATTCGAGCCCCTAGGGCCCCACTTCCGTTCCACGTTGAGCAGGAGGCTGGGGAAGGAGAAGAATGGGAACGAGAGCTACCACGTCAGAGGCCTATCATCTATGCATCTCAAGAAAATGAGGAGCTGCAGGACAACGTTATGGGTAAGTATATTCTCCTCTCAGCGGGAAGATGGAGGTACTGGGAGCAAGTGGGGGAAGCCTGAGGAAAAGTGGGGGGGGGGGGGTGGCGGCAGGGAGTGGGACATGGTGAGCTGCGACGTTTCTGAGAACTGAACCCAGAATCTCCTGGACATGAGCTTTAAGACTGAGCTCTGCTGCATCCCTTACCCTGGTACCACATTTGATCTTAAAATATAATCACTTGGGACACACTTAAATCACCAAAATGTCTTTTTGCCCTCTAATTCCTGCTCCAAGAGAAAGGCTAGTCAGAACATATTGCGTTTTAAATTAGACCCTTTTATCTCTGAGTTTTCACCAAACTGAAAAAAAAAAGGCTAGGTCTAGAGAGGGAAATCATGGAACTACATTAATAGATCGCACTACAGGGAAAAGATTACTGGACTAATAGAGTGGTATAATGCATGTCAGTTGTGCTTTGGGAAAGTATGGTTTGAAGATTACTAGGTCAAACATGGGTAGAGGAACTGAGACCAGACACAATAACGGCCCATATTCAAAATTCTTATATTAAGGATGGAATTAGGGGGCTGGAGAGATGGCAGTAGTTAAAAGCTCTGGCTGCTCTCCCAGAGGACAAGGGTTTCATTCCCAGCACCCTCATGGCAGCTCACAATTGTAACTCCAGCTCCAGGGAATCTTTCAGTGCTGTCTTCTGGCTACTATGAGCCTCAGGCACACAAGCAATGCACAGACACCTCAGACAAAACACCCTTTAAAATAAAATGTCAGGCGGATCTCTGTAAGTTCAATGCCAGCCTAGTCTACAGACTGAGTTCCAGGACAGCCAGAAGTCTGTTAAACAGAGAAACCCTCTCTCAAAAAACCCAAAATAACGATCATTAATAATAATAATTTTTAAAAAGATGTGACTAGAAGATGGTCAGGGTCTAAAATAGAGCTGTGGTTAGGAGTGCCTGAAAGCAGCACTAGGGCATGAGGGAGCTGACAGGTGACGTCACAATTCAGTCCTTGAGAAGCTAAAATGGTGGGACTGCCTCTTGGCGCTGGGGCAGTCACTAAATGGTGGCAGGGCATGCAGCAGTGTGTCATGGGTAGAGGCAACGCAACAATGGGTAAAAGGGTAAATTGCGCTTTTGCACTGAGCTAGGAGGGGTTTCAGGTCTTGACTGGAAAATAAGCAAGTGACCACATTCCACGTTATATTGTTCACACTGTCCCCTAAGTGCACACAAGCGTGATCTCTCAAAAACAAAACCAACAACATGTATGAAGGTGACTTTAACTAGAGTATTAATTGCAGCCAGGCTGTGGTGGCCCACACCTTTAATCCCAGCACCCAGGAGTCAGAGACAGGCAGAGCTCTGTGAGTTCGAGGCCAGCCTGTTCTACAGCGTGAGTTCCAGGACAGCCATGGCCACACAGAGAAACCGTGTCTTGAAATAACGAAAAGTATATATTGCCAGTCCTTCACAAGCATATAGGTTACTTGAACTTCTAAAGAGATGGAGTGAGGGGTAGGGAAGCTCTGTTATAGTGATGGACGTGGAAGCACACCGGCACTTGGGTCGCCACTCACCCCCACCCCCATCCCCACCCTGAAAGACGCTCGGAAAACATTTGTGCTTGGTTGGACCACTGTATGGCGCAGGCGCAGAAACTCGTGGGGGTGCGGGGCGGGGCCTGCGCCCACGTGGCAGGGGGGGCGGAGTGGGGCGGAGCAAGTCTCGCGAGGCCGCGCCCTGGTTCGCGCGGTCTCTAGCGCGCCGTTTTAGCCACTTGGCGGCGGGGGACTCCAAGCTTAAGCTGGGGGACGTGTTTTCGCGCTCGCTCGGTCATGGAGGCGCGGTCCAAGCTGCTGGACTCGACTACTCCGTCCCGTCGCTGGATCCGAAAGGTGGTGCTGATCCTGCCGCTGCTGCTGCTGTTTCTGTTGCGGACCCAAGGTCTGCAGGGCTTGGAGGCGGAGGAGCGGTTCCGGACCCGGGAAAATGAGTGCCACTTCTACGCTGGTGGACAAGTGTACCCGGGAGAGGTGTCCCGGGTTTCGGTCGCAGATCACTCCCTGCATCTAAGCAAAGCCAAGAGTAGGTGGTGCCTTGCGGAGGTTGGGTGAATGGGGAAAAACTCGGGAATACTTAGACCCTTTTTGTGGATGCTACGGAAGGGTGGGGCTGGAGTTGGGCCGCTCCCCCAAGGCTGCCTCAGAGTTCTGGGTCCACCCCGTTGCCTTTGTGGGTGTGAGGATGGGTTCCTGGTGTGAAGAAAGATGGTTTCCTCTGATCAGATTTCGGGAGAGGTAGCGGTTACCCCTAAAGCCACAAATGGGGGTGTTCCTAGTCCCGGGCTTGCAGGCTTGAAGGATGTTGTGCAAACTAAAAGACTTTCTTAAATGTCCGAAAATGCCTGCAGCAGCCCTGTCTGTTCCAGGGGAGAGAGTTCATTGAGAAGTTGAATAATGATTCACAGAGAGTTGGATTAAGCAGGGAAGTGGCTAAACAAAATGTTCAGAAGGTCAAACTTTTTTTGTAACATACAAAGATTTTTATTGAAAGTCATCTACCCAAAATATGAACAGTTAGTGGATATTGATATTTCTAAAAAAAAATGAAGACTATTATAGGGTATTTTGGAGGGAAACTGGGATTGGGAGTGGAAGTGGTACAATTGGGTTTATTGGGTTGATGGTACTGCCAACTGGGCTTTTCATTATTTGTCTTTCTGTCCAGTGTTTGAAGCTAGTGGCCACTCTCAGAAAAGACACGTCAGACTAAGTAGACACTGAGAAAGTCTTGGCCTGCTGCATCTGGATATTAAGACTGCCAAAAAGAAGTGACCAGAGCATCCAGACAAAGCCCGTGTCTTACTGGCTTTTCCCTAGCCCACTTCTAGGGATTATTTGACATTTTGTACGTGTATGCTTGAATTTTGGTTGTTGCAGCACATTATGTCCTAGTGTTTGGTGGAAAAATAGTTAGACTTGCTAGTTTGTGGCCTGCTTTTTGAGTATACGGTCCGGACAGATCTGACAGAATGGCTTCAAACTCGTGCTTCATTGCAGAGAGCCGAGTTTACAGATGTGCCCACGACACCTGGCTATTTCCCAGTTCTGAACCTCCAGAGATAATGCCATGTTGCTACCACATGCAATGAATGAGAAAGGCCGTTTTACCTCCTTCAACTTTTGTAGTTTTATAGTAGAACTACTTTGGAACTGTTTTAGAAAGCCAGTTTTTGCTTTAAAACAATAATATTTCCAAGTCCCATTGATTTCACTTGCCTGAGGAAGATATTCTGAAATGTGTTTACTCAAATATGCTTCCTGTTGGAAACAAAGCCATTCCAAAGCTGTATTTGGAAGTAAAAAAGAAAAAAAAAACTGGTAGTTATAGTAGCTTTCTGTTTACCAAAAATCTTTCAAATTTTTATGTAATTGTTGTATAATTGTATCATATACAGGCTGATCTAAAATTGGAGAAAATGAGAATTTTTATTCATAAAAGGGGATATTATAGAGCAATTAAGGCTATTTTTTCAAATATTTTAATAACATAAAAATGTCATAATTTACATTTTCAGTGAGAGGAAAAGATGTGCACCGTGACCCAGATTTCTGTTTGGAAAGAGGGAAAGATCAAAATGTTAACAGTAGTTAAACTGATGATAGAAAGGGGATTTAAAATTGCCTTCATTACTCTGTTTACCAGAATCATTATGCTAATGCATTTAAGACATTGCTGTTTGTTTGGTTGAGACAGGATCTCTCTATATAGCCCTGCCTGTCCTGGAACTCATTTAGTAGACCACGCTGGCTTCGAACTCAGAGACCCACCTGCCTATGCCTCCTGAATGCTGGGGTTAAAGATGTGCATCACCATGGTTTTTGTTTTGTTTTTTAATAGGTAAAGAGGGCTGCTTTTGGAATTTTATTTAAAAATCTTATCAAAATAACTACAATTACTTAATCAAAGCCAAACATTTGCAAACATCAGTTTTCAAAGCAAGATTTCTTTTCCTGACATGATTTTCTGTCTGTGTAAAATCCTTAAGGAGTGTTATAACAGGTCCTTAAAATTATTATAACCTCGTTCTTAGTTAAGCATTTGAAGTAATGAATATAAAATATACAAACTTTAGCAGATTTCAGATTATGTCTTCTGGCTTTTTTTTTTTAGTAAGACCAGGATTTATATTATGTAGTTCTGTCTGAAGATAAGAAATCACATGTTATATATTAACTTCACTAAGAAATTGATTTTCATTTTGTCTCTGTAGAACAACTATTAATGCTGGCTTTTATACAGAATTATGAAGTCTTGATTCTAAAAACTATAGTTCAACTTGGAAGCAAGTATTGATCTTAGTATATATAATGGTTTTAAAAGTGTTATTTGAATGTGTCAACAGCCTGAAGGTACATAATTATCAAAGGGTACTAGCTGAAGTGTCAGCATGCCCTTACAAGCAGCACTATTGAATTTGCATCAGGTCACTTGAAACCTGTTCAAAGGAGTGAGGGGTGTCTCCTTTCTGAAAGTTTTCTAGGAAAACTATCCCTCCCATAATCTGGGATAACTTGAAGGAGCTGTAATGGAAATAGCCAGTAGGATTTAATACAAGGATAAAATGTAAGGCTTTTTGGTCATGGGCAGAAACATTTTTCTAATTTCATTCAGTTAATGTGTGTTAATAATTATAGTAACTAGAAAAAATTCTATATATACAAGTCTTTTGTTCACTAGCACCCAGCTGAAACTTAGCGTTTCCTCCTATTACAGTTGTGGGCGACAACTCACTCTCACTCCTGAAGTACTTGCTAGTACCTGTTACCCATTGGGACACAGACTTTCTCATGCTGGGTGATAGCTATTACAGGAATCCTGTCAAAAGTTAGCTTACAGAGTTATAGGATCACCCCCACATCTTGCACCTTGAAAGTGTTGGGAATGAACACACAGCTGTTACTACATCACCAGCTTTTTAAATGCATATATGTTGCATTTCAGGGAAGTTGGCTTCCTTTATAATTCTATGCATCTTATATCGTCTAACAGTAAGTTATTGTTCCGAGTTCTCAGAAGTCTGTAAGCTTCCAGGCTGCCAGTGAAGTCTAATGCTTTAGAAGCCTCAATTTTCAGTGTTTTTTCTAAAGCTGTCCTTTGCCATTCCAACAACTTTCTGTGTTATAGAAGATTATGTTTTTCTTTCTTAGTCTCCAAGCCAGCACCTTATTGGGAAGGAACAGCTGTGATAAACGGAGAATTCAAGGAGCTCAAACTGACTGACTATCGTGGGAAATACTTGGTGTTTTTCTTCTACCCACTTGATTTGTAAGTAATACATGCAAGTAATCACTAGTTAAATGCCAGTCTTTGTCATTTGTTATCCAAGGACAACAAACAGAATTTGTTTTTCAGCTGATGGTTCTTTTAATAAGGCAAGCTGAGAGAAAAAAAGGTAATATCTACCACATATTTGAGTCACAAAGGCAAGAAAATAGACTGATAATATTTTAGCTAGTAGCTAATGCAAGAGTTAATACATAGTTCTGTTTGCGTTAAAGGCTTTGCTATCTTTATTTGCTGTATTATTTTCCTGAGATTTGTACATTGTAATATCTATTTAATATATATAGTAATACTTTTTGATTGTAGCAGTTCTGATAGCATTTTTTTGGATGACCATAAAGTCAGTCATAAATTGTCTTGTAGTTATGCACATCAAGGAGTTTATTTTGAAACATACAATTCTGAGATTGCCTTATTCATGAAAAGAGTAAAAAGAAAGCAACAAAGAGAGAATTAGTTATATCAACCTGTTATTTTTTTCTATTTCAATTTTTTGGGGGTGTTACAAAAAACAGCAAAAAGGTCCCTTTAATTATGTCATTGTACATTTCTTTGTCCAATAAGATGAATCTAGAACAATATAGTTGAGAATTAAATTCATTTCTAAACATTGTAAGCCAGGAGTTAGCATTTTCTCTATAGGACAAAGAAGAGTAAGAGATTTTAATCTTGTTATCTCTGTGCTGCTGTCCCGTATTCCTATAGGTAAAATATACATGCATGATTGCTGTTTTGCTGCAGAGAAAATTCACCACTAAAAAGCACGATATGACCAGTAGAACAAAGTTTGCCAACCCTTCAGTACTAAGCCAAGTGGAAAGAATTCTAATAAAATTAGGGCTTTAAACCCAAAAGAAGTTATCTCTCTAATAAGCCTATGCTCTGGCTCTATTAACTAAAAGAATAAGTTAATTTCTAATGGAATTCAGATGTAGATTTCTTGAGATAATAAGAAAGAAGGTAGAATCTACCATTAACCTTTTTAGAAAATACTGGATGAAAGAATGTTTTGTCACCCAGGTTGTCGGGGACAGTTAGAACTATTTGTTTGCACATGGCAGTGCTGTGTTTCAACAACTGAATTATTTTTAAATCCACTGTTGAACTCAAGTAGAAACTTTTTCCCTAGATCCATGTTTTTCAATCTTTTGGGCCATAACCCATACATTAAGAATTACATATTTCATTGTCACCCAATACACATCGATATGTACACAGGGTAACATTCATTCTCAGCCCAAGCTCAGCCATGCTTGATGTCAAAATACTGAAAAACTTTCATACAAAGTGGTAAATAACCACCTTCCCAAATTCCTCTCCAATTTGGCTCTCCCAAGTGGTCCCTTTCTGAAAATTCAAGGTGAAAACCTAGCTTCAAGATTGAATATCGCTACTGAAGATAGACATTGCATATATATATATATATGTGTGTGTGTGAGTGTGTGTGTGTGTGTGTATATATATATATATATATATATAAATGTTTAATAAATAACTATCCTCATTATGTATAATGTTTTGTCATTTTTATATTTTAACATTGGTTCCAGCTCACTAAATTAGTTTAACCATAGTTTGAAAAATTACTCCCCAGTCAGGCTGGAGAAATGGCTTAGCAGTCACGAGCACTGGCTGTTCTTCAGATGATCCATGCTTAATTCCCAGCACCCACATAGACTCTTACAACCCTCTGTAACTCCAGTCCCATGGGACCTCATACTCTCTTTTGACCTCCTCAGGTACGAAGCACATACATGTGACACAGACATACATGCAGGCAAAACACTCATAAAGTGATAAGAAAACTTTTCAAAGAAATACTGCCTGGAATAATGTCTTCTCAACTGTTCTGCTAAAATTCTATATTACCCCAGGTGTATTTTACATGGGGCTGGAACACAAGGTGAAAGAAAAACTATCCAGAAGCAGAAGGTAGGACTAAAGAGCATTGCCTCATCTGTAAGTTACATGTAGAGGAGGCTAGCCCATAGGAATAAGAAAAACAAGCAAAATGATATAAATATAACTTAGATCCTTTGAAATCTGTAACACACTAAACTACAAAATATTGAAAGCTTATGAAATGGGGATGCTATTGGGAGGAAGAAGGAAGCATTGCTCACACACTGATCAATTAAAATATAAAAAGAAAATTGGTTGAAAAGCAATTGAAAACTCAAAATTTGTTTAGAATATTTAATTAAATACTGTCTTAGAATTTCAGCTGGAGAAAACTCATGTATCTGCTCTCTCCTTAAGGCAAGTTTTTATATACTCAAAAGTGTTTATAATAAACAAACACTGGTTTGAAAATATAGGTGTATGCTTATTTTGAGAATACTCACTTATTTTCTTTTTTCAACTTTCAGCACATTTGTATGTCCAACTGAAATCATCGCTTTTGGTGACCGAATTGAAGAATTCAGATCTATAAATACTGAAGTGGTGGCATGCTCTGTTGACTCTCAGTTTACCCACCTGGCCTGGTCAGTGTTCTGCTTTAAGTCTGGGATAAAATGAGTAGATTTATTTCCTAGTCATGTGCAGATGCTCTTAATATGTTAATGTTATAATAATTTGGGTATCCTTAGTGTGAAGAAAAATTAAAACACTTCTGTTACATAGTTATGACTGTGTTAGCTCAGTCATTAGTTTTTATAGTTTTCAAAAAGCAGTCATTTTTAAAAATTAATTTTAGAGGGGCTGGCATACAGACAGAATATTGTATACATAATAAATAAATAAATATTTAAAAAAATTAATTTTAGACTAGTGTGGCTGAAAGAGAAGGATCTCTGTGAGATCAGGGTCAATGCAGGCTACAAAGTAAGATCCTGTCTCAAAATCCAAAGACAAAAAATTGGTGCTAAAGGTAACTTATAAAAATGTATTATCCTGAGAAGATATTTTAACTAACAAACTGTAAAGAACTGCTAATTAAAATGACAAGATATGCCATTTCAACTTGTCTCATTGGCCTAGATTGAAGGAAAAACCTCAATGTTACTAAAGGTGTGAAGAAATGGCACTCAGACATAGTTTAAGGTTCAGCATTCCTGGAGAGCAGCTGAGCAACATGTCTCAAAATCTGAAAAGTGTATGGATATATGAGTTTTGAATAATGTCAGTAGTGTTGGGCTGAAAATTTTTCACATGGTGAAGATTATTGAGAATTCTTTTGATTTTTAAAATGTAATGTTCAATTCATTGAACTCATAAATACATGCACAAGTGTTTTTCCTCACTGGCAATTTTTATAGACACATTAAAATGTTGAATAGTATACAGGACAAAGTTCAATTGGTTGGAGAGCTATAATTGTAAGTATAGAAGAGTATTAAATCTTCTTGTTCGTTTGCTTTATTATTTTTGTAATGATTTTGAATCTTTCTACGGTTAAAATGCATGTAAACTAAGGGAAAACTTTCAAATAATTTAGGTGTTTTCTTTTTTTTAAGATTTATTATTTATATGTGCATGCTCTATGTGCATGTTCACCTGCATGCCAGAAGGAGGGCATCAGATCTCATTATAGGTGATTGTGAGCCAACATATGGGTGCTGGGAATTAAACTAAGGACCTCTGGAAGAGCAAATAGGGCACTTAATCACCAAGCCATTTTTCCAGGCCTCCAGTGTTGTTTTCTCTGGGAAATTGGGGCTCTGTTTTTAAACAGATAAGTTTTATACTAATACTAGCAAAGGTTTCTACAGACATGTCAGAATGAGTGCAGCAGACCTCAAGAAAAATACAGTTTTATGTCTGTCAATAGGGATCTATAAGATATGGTATTTCATACATTAAAAATGCTATGTGTATCAACATTTAGTACTTAAAGGATGTGGATATACTACCTAGTGGGAAAAAAAGCATGAAAATAGAAAGTACAGTAGCCTGTTTTTTGTTATAAAGGGAGTATATGTATATACCTGTATTTATGTACTTTCATGTGTGGAAAGAGTTGATTTTTAATATGTCATTTATATCTGAGGGCTGATGTTCTGTCTGTTACAGGATTAATACCCCTCGAAGACAGGGAGGGCTGGGGCCAATAAGGATTCCACTTCTTTCGGACCTGAACCATCAGATCTCAAAGGACTATGGTGTATACCTTGAGGACTCAGGCCACACTCTTAGGTACCTGTGATTAACATTTTGAAAAAACTCCAAGAACATTTATCATCTTCCTAGAAATAAGTGGTACTTCAGAGTTAGAAGATAGATACTTTGATCAAAAATATCTTTGCTCTATTTGCAGGAACGTTGTAAATAGTCTTTAAACTGCTGATGCCCTATTTAAACTAGAGTTGCACACTGTTAAAGCTAGAGGGCTTCAACAACCTCTGTTTACAAATAAAATAAGCAGATGTGTGGATGACTAGAAATGGAGTCACAGTTAGAAAATAAGTTAATAACAGCAACCAGACTTGTATCTGGGTCTCCTGACCCCATTATTCTTCCTGTTTTCTTTTTGTCTGAACTGGCTCTAGTAATACTTTTCTAAAGCATACTTAGTACTTTGCACACCTGTATCTTTGGAAAGACTAAGGCAGGATCGCATCCAGCAGCCTTTTCAGCTTTCTGAGTTTTGATTTTTGACAGTGTAGTTCTGGCTGTCCTGGAACTCACTCTATAGACCAGGCTGGTAGCTTGTATATAAACTAGTAAGTACAAATAGAATTCTTTGATAAAAGGGCAATTTGAGCATTAAAAAGTTAAAAGTTGTTGAACACTTATTGAGTAATATTACCTAACATAGAATTTGCCCTTTGATTTTTACAGATAGCTTTTTTTGAGACAAGGTCTTAGCCCAGGCTGGCCTTGTTTTGAACTACATAGTTACAGATGACCTTGAACACCTAATCTTCCTGCCTCTGCTCCCCCAAGAATTGGGATTATTTAAAGTCAGATTAAGGGATTTTTTTCCCTTAAAAGGGAAGGATTGTTTCCTTAAAAGGGAAAGAGACTTACTTGGTTAGCCTGGAATTGACTGACTTCCAACTTACAAAGATCTATTTGCCTTTGCTTCCCCAGTGCTGGGAACAAAGATATGGGCCACCAGATAAAGTTTTTTTTTTAAAAACATACATTAATTTTTTATATATATATAAATACTGTATTTCATTATATTTTTATACATGTAGATAGTGACAGTGTCTTGATCATACTCAACTCCCCATTATATTCTTTTGTCCCATTCCTGCTGATTCTCTCCTAATCCATCTATCTTCATGTCTTTATTGACACGTATGTGTTCCAGTGAATTTGAATAGGGTGGTTTATAGGACCATGGGCACCTTATCAGTGGCAGAAGAAAACAACCATTAACTACCTAGAGACTCACAAGGAAGGGTTAAACACCTCCATTACCTGGTTATAAATCCTAAAAGATGGAAAGGACCCCTCATCCAAAAACAGATTTTCAAAATTAATGTATATGTGTTTATCTCTGTGAAGGAATGTACCTTCAGAAAAAGGTAATAGATACCTGTAAGTGGAGGTGAAGGCAGTTATGAGCACCCTAAGGACGCGGTTGGGAATTGAACTTGGGTCTTCTGTAAGACCAGCATGTTCTTTTAACTGCTGAGCTATCTCTCCAGTTCCTCAAAACAGAAATTTCAAACTATGATTTAACAGTGATAATCCAAAAGCGTCTACTATGGGGGACAGGAGTGTATGTGGCAATAGGGTGGTACTGCTGACTCTGTACAGCACAATACTTACCTTAACTGAGAAGAAATGGAATCACTTTTACCATCCCTGTATTTTACAGAGGCCTCTTTATTATTGATGACAAAGGAGTCCTGAGGCAGATTACTCTGAATGACCTTCCCGTGGGTAGATCAGTGGACGAGACACTGCGTTTGGTTCAAGCCTTCCAGTACACTGACAAGCATGGAGAAGGTGCCTTTCTTGTCTAAAACCTTATATTTTATTTGACAGTATCATGCATGTTTATAATGAATTTTGGGTTTTTTTCACCCCCTCATTACCCTATTATCTACTTCTCCCACCAAAAGTCTTCTTTCTACTAAAATCCCTCCTAAGTTTGGGTTTCTGTTTGTCACCCATGGAGTTAATCAGGGTTGCTTGCATGAGTATGAGTAGAGGTGAGGTTATTTTCTGAACCATGGGCAACTTATGTAGTAGCTATACCACTGAAGAAATTGATACTCCCTCCCCCATCAAATGGCCCAGCGAAGAGTAGGGCTTATGTTGCCCTCCCCTTACCCCTGCTAGAATGTCGATAGGCCCGTCTTGTGCAGGTAAACCCAAGTGCTGGAATCGTGAGTACAAGTGCATGTCCAGAAGACATAGTTTCCTAACATTCCTCCTCATACACTGTTCTTGTCCATCTTCCAACATGTTCCCTGATTCTTGGAGATAGATGTCTTCTTTAGGGCTCAGTCCTAAACAGTCACTTATTCTCAGCCCTTTGACAAGTTACGAATCTATGCATTAACTGCATCAACTACAAAAAGTAGTTTTTCAGATGAAGACTGAGAGCAGCACTACCTATGTGTGTAAACATGAGACATTGTTAGAAGGCAGTTTGACATTTTGTCCATGGAGCAAAACAACAGTAATAGGACCCTTGGTGGGGCCTTCAACCTCCTGCGCATCCTTTTTTTTTTTTAATTTTTATATGTGCTTGTGTGTAATGGGCAGAGGCATAATTTAATTTCTTATCCTTAATATAATTTGAATGCTTTACACATACTCTGATTATGGTTTTCAACTTAGATTTCTTTTACCAAGCAAAATTCTTAATTTAAATGATATATCCAAATATCACTACCATCTTCTGCTAACTATAACAAGATACAAATACATTCCTTATTTGCATAGTCCCTTTAGGTAAACGTAAAAAAATTTCTCCTAGAATTTTAAAAATTATAGGTCTATTAAAATGTAGTACCAACTGGCAATAGTTAGTAATGTAAATTTTATTATATATTTCATTCTTATATTTAGCTACTTAGTTGTTTTATTATTGTTTTGTAATGAACTCACTTGAGAAAGTGCCTCCATCAGGTTGACCTGTAGGTGAGTCTGTGGGATATTGTCTTGATTAATGATTGGTGTGGGAGGACCAAAGTAAATGTTAGCAGTGGTGCCCTTGAGCAGGTAGTCTTGGGTGCTATTTTAAAAAGCAAGTTGAGCCGGCCATGGGGAACAGGCCAGTGCAGCACTCTTCCATGGCCGCTGCTTTAGTTCGTGCCTTGACTTCTTCAAACATGGGCTGTGATGTGAAAGAGGAAGTGGAAAAAATCCTTTCCTCCCAAGTAGCTTATGGTCATGCCATTTCTTTTTTGTCTCCCTTTTAATTATTACTTTATTGATTTTATTGAACCCTACATTTTTCTGTGGTCCCCTCCCTTCCTCTGTCCTCCCCTTCACCTCTCTCCCATTGTCCCCAGACTCCCAATTTACTCAGGAGATCTTGTCTTTTTCTACTTCCCATGTAGATTTATTTGATCAATGTATGTCTCTCTTAAGGTCCTCATTATTATCTAGGTTCTCTGGGATTGTGATTTGTGGGCTGATTTTCTTTACTTTGTCTAAAAGCCACCTATGAGTGAGTACATATGGTATTTGTCTTTCTGGGTCTGGGTTACCTCACTCGGTATGATGTTTTCTAGCTCCATCCATTTGCCTGCTAATTTCATCATGTTGTTATTTTTTTCTGCTGTGTAGTACTCCACTGTGTAGATGTACCACATTTTCCTTATCCATTCTTTGGTGGACAGACATTTAGGTTGTTTCCAGGTTCGGGCTCTGACAAACAGTGCTGTTATTCTGATTTAGCTTTTTGAATTAATGTAATCCTTAGGATTACTCAGCATCACACCAATAATCTATCAGTTCATCCTTCACGGGTTTCAGCAGTAACTAAATAGAAAGCAGTCATGTTTTGCTAAAGTAAAGCATATTGTATATACTTTTACAATGTGATTGCTGAGCTGAGTGTGGTGGGTCTCACTTTTACCCCAACACACGGAAGGCAGAGATAGGTGGAAGTCTGTAAACACAAGACCGGCCAGACTTACATGGTGAGTTCCAAGCCAGCCACAACTACACAGTGAGACACTGTCTTAGGAAAAAAATGTAAAACTGCAATTGCTGAGAGTAGATCTTATTAAAATGTGCATTTGTGTCAGTTAATATGTCTCTGTAAGTGTATGTCCACGTGCCTACAGAGGCCAGAAGTTATATCCCCTGACATCAAAATTATAGGTGGTTGTGATCCACATGGTACAGATGCTGGGAACCAAACTCAGGTAGGTCCTCTGATGAGCAGTATGCACTCAACCACTGGGCCAGCTCTTCAGCAACTGAGAGAAAATTTTAAGTGACCTTACTTTAAAAACAATGAGTTATGTGAGGTGAGACACACGTTAATTAGTTTGATCTAATAATCCCACAATATATGCATACATCTACCTTACCCTGAACCCAGAAATGTATACTTTAACTAGATTTGGGAGTATAGAAAATATAGCTAAGTCCATGGCTCAGCACATTGTAAAGTCTGTTGACAAACAGCACACCTTGGCAGGAGCATACAATATAATAGGGTCTAAGCCAGATAATCTTATTGGTCGCATATATAAACTCAAGAGGATGCCTCACCTAGGGTTTCTAGTGCATCAGATTCCATGATCTTCCAATTTTAGTATAGGTATCTAGTTTATTTTTCGTATTTTATCTGTAAGTACTTATAATTTGTAAAATTAAAATAGATAAGCTGCCTTCTAATAAAATAAATGAATAAAATTCTTTAGTACTAGCAGACAAGCTAATAGAAGACAAGGGCTTGCTTGTCTGCATTGTTTAATATGATTTTTCTTTAATATGGAAACAGGTTCAGGAGTTGTTAAAAAAAATTAAACTGTTTTTAACTGCCTCTTTCTTATTTTTGTTCCTTGTAGTCTGCCCTGCTGGCTGGAAACCTGGTAGTGAAACAGTAAGTCATGTTGATTTTGTTGTTAAAGGCTTGGCCAGAGTCAAAAATGTATGCCAGCTTTAATGTAATCTGTCCTTATATTCAGACTGTCCTGATTCCCGAAACGAAGGTATCATGGTTAGGAATAAATCATGCTGCAGACATTCCCTGGGCTGGTGGGAGAGCAGATAAAGTAGAGAAGTCATAATATGGATTATATTGTGATTTTTAAGGCTAACTGTCCAGAGAAATGCACTGTTTTAAAAAGATGGAGAACCAAAAGGGCAATGTAGATATGTAGGAGAAAAACCTTATAGATGCATACGAATTTTCTTCCTATATTGTGAGCCAAGGAAACTATCCCAAGCAAAGCTCTCAGAGGAGAAATGTTTGAAGAAAATCTGGTTTTAATGAACACTGATGCTAATGGTGTTAAAAGAAAGATTCAAACACATATACTTCCTCTCTTAGGGATACTGGTACACCTTATGAACAGTCCTGGAAGTAGCCTTTGGCTAGAATGACTTGGAAACTTGCATGTGTCTTTTCTTAAATAATGTCTAAAATCTTTCAGATTTTTATCTTCTGAGAATCAAACGGTAGTTAGGAAAAGAATATTGGAGGGAAGGAAGGAAGGAAGGAAGGAAGGAAGGAAGGAAGGAAGGAAGGAAGGAAGGAAGGAAGGAAGGAAGGAAGGAAGGAAGGAGAAGGGAAGGAAGGAAGGAGAAGGGAAGGAAGAAAGGAAGGAGAAGGGAAGGAAGGAAGGAGAAGGGAAGGAAGAAAGGAAGGAGAAGGGAAGGAAGAAAGGAAGGAGAAGGGAAGGAAGGAAGGAAGGAAGGAAGGAAGGAAGGAAGGAAGGAAGGAAGGAAGGAAGGAAGGAAGGAAGGAAGGAAGGAATTTTCTCAAAATGGAGAAAGTCTTCAGATGTACTCTTCTCTGTTTTGAAAGTGGATCATGCCTTAGGGCTTTACTTGTTAAGGGCTTTTCCCCACTGAGCCATCTTGCCAACCCCTTTGATGTTCTTTCTGTATTGGCCTCTGTGTGGTTGGCTAGCTCTTCCTCTTCACTCATATTTCAGCTAGATGTCATCTTCAAAGGTTTTGCACTGCGCTCCATACGAGCCCCACTCACTATCCATCCCATCAACCTGTTTTTAAGAACCCTAACAGTCTAAAATGCCAGAATACACAGAATCTTAAGACAGGGGACAATAGATACCTAATTCATTTGTGCATACTGTCTGAAATTGTATAAATAATTGTCATAAAGCAGGTGCTCAGTAAGTGCCTGTTGAAAAAAGGAACAAACCCAGAAATACATGCAATTATTTTTGTCAATAAAATTAAATACAGTATATGCTATCACATGCACATTTTTCCTGTAAATCCATGGCCTCCACCAAATTCTTAAAGAAGTTTATGTCCTCTAAAAGTTAATATCATAGATAGCATATTTCCTGAAATATATAATATTTATCTTATCATAATTCTACTGGATCTGTTTTAGGGAGTTTTCACTAATCGTTTGGGAACTGAATACTCAGAATATACCTGGAATGTTATTTTTGTCACAGGTGGTTTGTTATACACCTGCATACGAAATTGCTACTATCTTAAAGGAGAAATGCTTTTTAAACCCCTGATTCAAAGTTATATGTGTAAGCCTGTACAATCAACCAAATATAAACCACTTTATGCAAATTTATCATTTAATATATCTAGTGCTCAAGGTAGCATAAATGTACATCATCTTAAGATTCTTTTTGCAGGAATTTCTTTTCCTTTCAGAGTGCTCATTCACTGAATTATTTACAATCTTGTCTGTGCTGGTATCTTTTGTTCCTTTTGCAGTTTCAGATTATAAAACATTGCATTCTGATCCAGGCTCTGTGATATAAAACTGTAATCCCAGCTACTTTGGAGGCTGAGGTAGGAGGAGCAGACGTTCAGGAGTTCAAAACTAAGATAGAAAAATACAGTAGGGTCCTATCTCAATAAAGCTAAACTTTGAACAAAGCTTTAGATACACCTCAGTGATAATGTTCTTGTTTAACAGTTAAAGGGCGTAGGTTCAACCCCCAGTACTCGAAAACCTCTAAAAGTTCATTTGATAAACCCTTAATGTACGCATTGCTCCCTTTTCAGATTATTATATAATATCATCTAATAACCAAAGACATTTTAAAGTACATCATCCCCTTGCCATGCTTTCAGTTTAATTTGATCTGGCTCAAATGCACCATGAATGCTTGGCTACCAAAAAAAGAGCTGAAAGCAAAATTTGGGTTGCTCTGGTACAGATATTGTTAATTCATAGGGAAATGTATTACTTGCTTCTGAGATTATACATAGGACAATTCCAGTTTTCATAAACATAATACGTAATTGGATTCAGAATACAAAATAGATGCTTACATCTTCCTTAGTCAAGAGTAGGGTAATTAAGGCCAAACTCTTTATAATGTACTTTGGCTTTTTTAAATGAATGATTTCTTTTTTTTTTTTTTTAACAGATAATCCCAGATCCAGCTGGAAAACTGAAGTATTTCGACAAACTGAACTGAAAAATACTTCAGTTGTGATGTTTGGACCTTCTCAATAAAGGTCACTGTGCTGTTACCATGTTGGCTTGCCATTGTGACTTCTTAGTTACTATCAAAATCTATGTCATAGTCCAATCTTATCTATCGTTGAATGTAGACATTAAACATAAAATAGAATTACCTTTACTTTTTTTGGTTTTTCAAGACAGGGTTTCTCTGTAGCTTTGGAGCCTGTCCTGGAACTAGCTCTTGTAGACCAGGCTGACCTCGAACTCACAGAGATCCTCCTGCTTCTGCCTCCAGAGTGCTGGGATTAAAGGCGTGTCCCACCTCCGCCAGGCTAGCATCCCTTTCTAAAGTAAGAAATAATGAATTGAGCGAAAATCATAATCAACATAACTGCCATTTATGACGTCCATACCATGTGGCAGGCACTGTATTAAGGAGGCCTGACACATTTTCATTTTATTATCACAACTGTTTATTGTAAGATGAGGAAAGAAACTCGGGTAAATTATCCAATGTTAACATATCTAGCTAGCATAGGCAGCATCAGGCTTGAACCCAGAACAGTTAGACCTAACTTCTTCATCAATAGTTTCTGTGAAATTTTACACATTCTTGTTCATTTTAGGTAGGAAACAGTATTTTTTGGATCTATTCAACAGAGCTAGTTATTAATGTGCATGTCAACATTTGACAACTTTTGATCATCAAAACACCTGGCATAAAAATGACCAGATGACAAATTTCTGCTTTGTAGGAGTCCAGTATCTTGATTACTGAAGCAGAGTTGATCCAAATAAAAATATACTTATGCTCACGAATTTTCATAGAAACTGATACAAATATCCTATTAATTAAATACTATTCCCTTTCTTGTCCGTTCTAAACTAATTAGTGTAAGTCCACAGGCCCATATGACACTGTAAACAAAACCCAGGGAGAAAGTGATTCAAAAGGATGGCCATTGCTGTACTGGAAAGGACAGACCCTGGGCACTGTCCAGAAACTGTTTCCAGAAGATGCTAACCTCCCCTCACCTAGAAAAGGGCTGCTTAGTGAAGTGAGGGTGGTGTTTCACTCTCGGTCACAGCAGTGACTAGAGACACTTTTTAAAGCTAAAGTGTGCTTGGTCTGCTTCTCAAATGATTTCAAGTTTGCCTAGTCAGAGAACTGTTACAGGAGCATGAAGAACGATTTTGCCATTTAGCTAAAAATGGAACCTAAGCAAAAGAAGAGGTGTGTTGGAGGGATTGTAGAGAGAAAACGGAAGGGGGAACTACTGTAATCTCAAAAACAAACAAAGCAAAAAGTGTACTTATAAAAAGAATGAAACCCATCTCCAGCAGAATTGTGTCATTGTCTCCTCATAAATTAATCTGAGGGGCTGAAGAGATGGTTAAGGACTTAGGAACACTTACTGTTCTTGCAGAGGACCAGACTTTAGTTCCCAGGACGTGTGTCATATGGCTCAATCACCTGTAACTCCAGCTGCAGGAGATATAATGCATTTGGCCCCTGATGCACCTGTACTTATGTGGACATACACATGCATAATCAAAATTTTAAAATATACTTAAAAAAAATCCAGTTTGGCAGGCCAATTATCTGGCCAAAGAAATACCCTACAGAATGGCTGCCTCACCTTAAGTGATGCTAATTAATTGGGAGGAATAATTAGCCCTCTAATGAGTCAATGGACTTTTCCTTCCAGAATTCCTGCCCCCTAGAACAGTCCCTAAAAGCCACCTGAGGTTCTTCTGTTGGAGCTGCTCACCTTGCTCAAAAAGCCTACAATGTTTTCTGCTGTTGTTTCTCTCTGATAGTGGCCAGAGCTTAACTGTACTTTCTGTAGTGCTTCAGGGCTTTTCACGCTTTTTATACAGCTCCTCTTCTCTGCCTTGTCACCATTTGTTCATCCTGTGGTAGGCATGGCTTTTTGTCGTTTTCTGTCTCCTTTGGGCAGGTACTAAGATTTTTCTGCCCAGAGATTATTCTTTTAAATCCTAAGAGTTGTCCTGGAGTTTGAAAACTAATTGTGGCAGAGCTCAGTCGCAGAAGACTGAGGCATAGAATACATTCTTAGAATGCATGAAGCCGTGAGTTCAATCCCCAGCACCCATAAAGAAGAGCTGTTAGCATCAAGTGGATAGAAGCCAAGGATCCTGCCAAGGAAGCAACATGACCTACCCCTCCATGAGCACAGGAAACAGGTGCTTTGGGGGAGTAGCTCATGAGCCCCCTCCCTAAAGAGCTATAGGTAGTTAATGGTTGCCAGGGGGTGGGTGGAGACAATTTATGGCAATGGTACACTCACTGATCTAGGTCATGTGGTCTTAGGAAGAACACAGCTGTGCTGCTGTAAACAAGGCCAATGACAGGTGGGAAAGGGACAAAAGTGTGATTGGGGGTGAATATGATTACACTGTATTATAGACATGTATGAAAAGGTTTTGAAACATTGTATATAATTGACAAATGCTACTAAAAAAGAAAGCTATACGAAAAAGAATTAGGACCCAAGCTGGAGAGGTTCTTCACTTTCTGCTGTTATGGAGGATGAGAATTCAGTTCACAACATCCACGTGGTAGATCACATCCATCAGAAAATGCAGTTCCAGGTGATTTCACACCTCTTCTGGCCTACAAGGGCACCAGGCATGCACATGGTGCACACACATACATGCAATCAAAACACTCAGACACGTTAAAAAGTATTAGGAGCCAAGATATCAATTGTGGCAAGTCTGAAAATGCCTAAAGGTAGCTAGCTGCCAATGTATCACAGAAAATAGGAAGCTAGTGTTTAATAGTTGCCTGGGCAGATTAAGGTCAAACCATGCCATGGCAGGATCACAAGTCAAATCTTCACTCAGTAGATGATCTGAAATGTGGGTAAACTAGGAAATATGTTAGGCATTTCTTTTCAGAGCAGTAATATGTAGCATTTCCAGTCTTCTGTCGAATATGTATTTTCCAGTTAACTAATGCCAGCATTCTGAGCTTCCTAACTTATACAAGAATTCATAGAAACAAAGCTGTGTCTGCAAACTGTAACTGATTAAAATTTTAATGATGTAGAGAGGTTGGAATGTTTGTTTCCAGGACCTAAATAGTTTATCTTGGGCTATCTTTACCCTATATATTTAATAATCATTCCTTGCCACCCACACACCCACCCGACCCCTGCTGTCACTCTGTAACAGATTTTAAAGGTCTTTTGCAATGTATTAACAAAACCCTAGCTTTTTATTAAGGGGCTGTCAGATAATGTCTAAGTCAGTGGTTCTCAACCGTCCTAATGCTAGGACCCTTCAATACAGTTCCTCAGGTTGTGGTGACCCCAACCATAAAATCATTTTTGATCCTACTTCATCACTGTAACTTTGCTACTGCTATGAATTTCAATGTAACTATCTGATATGTGGCCCCTAAGAGGTCATGATCCACAGGCTGAGAACCACTGAAGCAAGTCCTACAAAGTTCTCCCTGGCATGATATAACCCTTCTACCTGATATGCCCATCAATATATCTGAAAAGTGCTTTAAATTGTTACTTTTATTTGTTCTGGTACTATAAAAAGTTTGTGCAATTGTTACCTCATTCAAACTTGACTATTCGGGAAGACCTAAATCTCTGTTCTGATGTACCGTTGCTAATATTTGGCTCCAAAATACAATATTTTCCCCTTTGTGGGGATAGCTGTGTTTTAGCATCAATGCCAATTATCATGATTTATTAGTCTCCAGATTCTCACAAAAGGAATCACGTCCCATACTGGACCCTCACCGCCAGCATTTCTGTCCAAGAGTACATATAATGCTACCTACTAAACCTTCCATCTATCAACAGGCTTTTAGGTTATGATGCCTTCTCAAAAACATTCGCCACTCTTTTCTGAAAGATTGTTTTCTATCTTAACCCTAACTTTGCAAAACATAGGACATCTCACAATGTTTTGTTAACCTGTAAAATTTATGACTATTATTTCTCTGAAACGTCTTTTTGTAAAAAGTGCTTGTGTTCAAACTCAGGACCTCATACATACCACTATGATTTTTGTACCACTGAGTCTTATGCTCAGTCCTCCAGGCCTATAAAATGTCCTTGCATACAGTGTTTTTAACACATAAAATATAAAAAAATTTAAAAATAAAATATATCAAGATATATTCTTTAGTAGAATTGGTCCAAAACAGTGTCTTTGTGAAAGAACACATGAAACACAATTAATAAAATCTCAGAGAGAGAATTTGGGGTTCAAACTGAAGATCCAAAAAGCAAAGGAGCCAGCCACTGACTCTTAGTAGACCTCAGTCCAAAATGGCTGTCCTGCCTCCAGGAATCTCCGAATGAGAATGATTCCGAGAACTATTTCCTCCCATTTTATAATCCTCTTTAAACCTGGGATTAAAGGTTTGTAGTGCCCAGTTTCTATGACAACTAGAGTGGCTACTTGGATTAAAGGTGCATGTTGCCACTGACTTGTCTCTGAGACTGACCAGTGGGGCTGTTCTACTCTCTTCCTCAGGCAAGGTTTATTAAATACAAGTGAAATGCCACTACAATACACAATACACATATACGTGTGCATGCATATATGTATATATTCATGTTCCATACATTTATATATAGAAACATTTGTACGAACTCAAGTTGCTTATCCAGCTATTAAAAAGGGAAAAGCAATAACTTTGCTTACTAGGTCTGTGCATGGACATGAATGTCTATAACCACAGCACTAGAAAGACTGAGGCAGGAGCATCACAATATGAGGCCATTCTGATGAATATAGCAAAACCCTTTCCCACTAAACATCAACGGCCAAAATGAGTAGCTCAGTAGTACAAAGCTTACCTAGCATGTCCATGGCCCTGAACGCCACTCCCAGATCTGCACCATAAAGCAAATGGAAGAGAGGAAAGGAGAAAAGGGAGGGAAAAAGGAAGAGAATTCATAAGTTTCCAGTTAAAGGAAGTGCATTGTGCTACAAGTCAGGACCACTAGATGGCAGTTAGCACAAGGAAACTGAACCATGTATTAGGCAGTCCTGGGGCCTCTCCAGGCTAGGTTTGAAGAGCAGCCTCAAATAGTTTTTGGTTTTTGTTTTGACTTGTGAAACAGGGTGTCATACCTACCTGGCTGGCCTCAGACTCATTATGTAGGTGGAGCTAGCCTTGAACTCCTGATATTTGTGTCTCTACTTCCTACTAGAATTCTCGACTTCTACTAAGATTGCAGGTATAGGTTACAACACCCAAAACCAATTTTTTTTCAAATAAAGAACTTACAGGAGATCAATTCAAAGATGAGTACAACTCAATGAAGCATCTTAACAGGTACTGTACTGAAGAAGTACTCTTAAAAGAAATCCCACAAGAGCTCAGAATTGAGTATAAGGGAGGGTTATTTATTTAGAAGTATACTCACAAATTACGGTATTCTGCTCAAACAGGAAACAACAAGGGAATCCTGTAACTGGAAAAGAGCCTAGACCCAGACTTTTCATTTTCATATATAGTATAAGAGGCCACACCCAAGTGGGTGGGTAACTTAAAGGCTACTGGTGTGGGAACTCTTACAGCACTGAACACATACTACCCATGCAGATTCATACATACAAATGCCACACAAGTACTATCGTGCATGATACATTCTCCTGTGTTTAAATTCATAGATTATTTACCAAACGTTGACCCAGGAATTTATTTTTTGTTTTAGAGACAGGGTTTCTCTGTAGCTTTGCAGTTTGTCCTGGAACTAGCTCTTGTACACCAGGCTGGCCTCCAACTCACAGAGATCCTCCTGCCTCTGCCTCCCGAGTGCTGGGATTAAAGGCGTGCGCCACCACCGCTCAGCAACCCAGTAATTTCTAATTCAATTTGAAGCACACATGTTTTGCAAAGATATGGGTATAGCAAACAGGTATCAAGACAGAATGCAGCAATGCCTACTATATCAATACTTTAGCAATTATAATTTTTCTTCTAATGACCAATATGATTTTGATCCTTTGTCTTATCTTCAAAGATTTGCTCACTTTTATGCATACAGGTATTTATATGAGTGTGTGTATGTGTATGGCCATACAGACACATGTGTCTGCGGACAATGCACAAGAAACCAGAATCAGTCATCAGGTGCCTCCTCTAGTATTCTCTATCTGACCCGTCGAGGCAGTCTCTCTCTTTGAACATGGGGCTTCCATTTTCTCAGCTAGGTTAAAAGGCAGAAAGCCCCAGAAACCCTTCTGTCTCCTTCCTTCCCAGAACTGGACTTATAGGTATTCACATGACTTCCAATGTGTTTGGGGCCCAATTTGATCCTCATGGTTGCACAGCAAGCACTTTTACTGCTGTGTTGTGTCTCTAGCCTGTTTATTAGCTTTAGCCATATTATTCCCTCTATTGAAATCATTCAATTTGTGTAACACACACACACACACACACACACACACACACAGTCCTTTCTTCGTATAATCCTTTCTCATTAAAGCCTTTAATGGTTTTCAGAGAGACTGGATTTTAACATAAGAGGGAAAGGATTCAGACGTGTTCTGAAATGCTTTCTTCTGAACATGACATGGTTGTCGCACCCAAGAAGTCACAGCAAACTCTGTTTAGCTGCACAAGACCTCCACAAGACTGAGCCTGAGCCCATTAATATTCCAGCATGTATGGGGAGGGCCTCATAAGGTTCCACACTTAGCTGCGAAGCTTTTAAAGGCTTGCCTAATGGAGGAGGGGGTCATATTCCTCAGTGGTATAGTCACTGATAAGTTCATATTTTTTTTTACTGCATTTTTTTATTGCGAAAAGAAGAAAAAAAACATAAACAAAAAAACAAGTTTCCACCTCCTCCCAGCCTCCCATTTCCCTTCCCCTCCTCCCACCCTTCTCCCCCTCCTCCCACCCTTCTCCCCCTCCCCCCACTCCTCTCCCCCTCCCTCTCCAGTCCACAGAGCAGTCTGGGTTCCCTGCCCTGTGGTAAGTCCTAGGTCCTCCCCCCTCCGTCCATATCTAGGAAGGTGAACATCCAAACTGGCTAGGCTCCCACAAAGCCAACACATTAAGTAGGATCAAAACCCCCTGCCATTGTCCTTGGTGTCTCATCAGCCCTCATTGTTCGCCATGTTCAGAGAGTCCGGTTTTATCCCATGCTTTTTCGGTCACAGTCCAGCTGGCCTTGGTGAGCTCCCCGTAGATCAGCTCCACTGTCTCAGTGGGTGGATGCACGCCTCGTGGTCCCGAATTCTTTGCTCATGTTCTCCCTCCTTCTGCTCCTCCTTGGGACCTTGGGAGCTCAGTCCAGTGCTCCTGTGTGGGTCTCTGTCTCTATCTCTATCCATCACCAGATGAAGATTCTATGATGATATGCAAGATATTCGTCAGTATTGCTCTAGGATAGGGTCATTTCAGGTTCCCAATCCTCAGCTGCCCAAGGAACTAACTGGGAACCTCATCTTGGGCACTTGGGAGCCCCTCTAGGGTCAAGTCTCTTGCCCACCCTAAAGTGGCTCCCTTAACTAAGAATTGTGGTTCCGTGCTCCCCTATCCACCTTTCCTTTATCCCAATTCTCCTGTTTCCCCAGGTCAACCCTCCTTCCCTTCTACCTTTTCTTTCCCCATCTCCCCTTACCCCCATCCCTCCCCACCCCCAAGATCCCATTTTCTCCACGGAAATTTGGTCTACTTCCCTTAGCCAAGAGGATAACTATATGTTTTTCCTTGGGTTCACCTTCTTACTTAGCTTCTTTAGGTTCACCTATTGTAGACTCCGTGGTCCTTATTTATGGCTAGAAACCAATTATGAGTGAGTACATCCCATATTCATCTTTTTGGGTCTGGGACACCTCACTCAGGATAGTGTTTTCTATTTCCATCCATTTGCATGCAAAATTCGCGAAGTCATTGTTTTTTACCGCAGCGTAGTACTCTAGCGTGTATATATTCCATACTTTCTTCATCCATTCTTCCATTGAAGGGCATCTAGGTTGTTTCCAGGTTCTGGCTATTACAAATAATACTGCTATGAACATAGTTGAACAAATGCTTTTGTCATTTGATAGAGCATCTCTTGGGTATATTCCCAAGAGTGGTATTGCTGGGTCCAGGGGTAAGTTGATCCCGAATTTCCTGAGAAACCGAAACACTGACTTCCACAGTGGTTGCACAAGATTGCATTCCCACCAGCAATGGATGAGGGTACCCCTTCCTCCACAACCTCTCCAGCAAAGGTTATCATTGGTGTTTTTGACTTTAGCCATTCTGACAGGTGTAAGATGATATCTCAAAGTTGTTTTGATTTGCATTTCCCTGATTGCTAAGGAAGTTGAGCATGACCTTAAGTGTCTTTTGGCCATTTGAACTTCTTCTGTTGAGAATTCTCTGTTCAGATCAGTGCCCCATTTTTTAATTGGGTTAATTAGCATTTTAAAGTCTAGTTTCTTGAGTTCTCTATATATTTTGGAGATCAGACCTTTGTCTGTTGCAGGGTTGGTGAAGATCTTCTCCCAGTCAGTAGGTTGCCTTTGTGTCTTAGTGACCATGTCCTTTGCTTTACAGAAGCTTCTCAGTTTAAGTAGGTCCCATTTATTCAATGTTGCCCTTAATGTCTGTGCTTCTGGGGTTATACATAGGAAGCGATCTCCTGTGCCCATCTGTTTTAGGATATTTCCCACTTTCTCTTCTATCAGGTTCAGTGTGTTCGGGATGATATTGAGGTCTTTAATCCATTTGGACTTGAGTTTTGTGCACGGTGAGAGATATGGGTCTATTTTCATTCTTCTACAGGTTGACATCCAGTTGTGCCAGCACCATTTGTTGAAGATGCTTTCTTTCTTCCATTGTATACTTTTAGCTCCTTTATCGAAAATGAGGTGTTCATAGGTTTGTGGGATAAAATCCGGGTCTTCTATACGATTCCATTGGTCGACTTCTCTGTTTTAATGCCAGTACCACACTGTTTTCATTACTGTAGCTCTGTAATAGAGTTTGAAGTCAGGGATGGTAATGCCTCCAGAAGATCCTTTATTGTATAGGATTGTTTTGGCTATCCTGGTTTTTTTTTCCATATAAAGTTGATTATTGTCTTCTCCAGATCTGTGAAGAATTTTGATGGGATCTTGATGGGGATTGCATTGAATCTATAAATTGCCTTTGGTAGAATTGCCATTTTTACTATGTTGATCCTCCCAATCCAAGAGCAAGGGAAGTCCATCCATTTTTTGGTATCCTCTTCAATTTCTTTCTTCAATGCCTTAAAGTTCTTGTCAAATAGATCTTTCACTTCCTTGGTTAGATTTACCCCTAGATATTTTATGCTGTTTGTGGCTATCGTGAATGGTGAAGCTTCTCTGATTTCCCTCTCTGCTTCCATATCCTTTGTGTATAAGAGGGCGACTGATTTTTTGGAGTTGATCTTGTATCCTGCCACATTACTAAAGCTGTTTATCAGCTGTATAAGTTCTTTGGTGGAGTTTTGGGGGTCGCTTATGTACACTATCATATCATCTGCAAATAACGAAAGTTTAACTTCTTCCTTTCCAATTCGAATCCCCTTGATCCCATTATGTTGTCTTATTGCTATTGCTAGAACTTCAAGCACTATATTGAAGAGGTATGGCGAGAGTGGACAGCCTTGCCGTGTTCCTGAGTTAAGTGGGATGGCTTTGAGTTTCTCTCCGTTTAATTTGATGTTAGCTGTCGGCTTGCTGTATATAGCTTTTATTATATTTAGGTATGACCCTTGTATCCCTAATCTCTCCAAGACTTTTAACATAAATGGATGTTGAATTTTGTCAAATGCTTTTTCAGCATCTAATGAAATGATCATATGTTTTTTTTCTTTCAGTTTATTTATATGCTGGATTACATTGATAGATTTTCTTATGTTGAACCAGCCCTGCATCTCAGGAATGAAGCCTACTTGATCATAATGGATAATTTTTCGGATGTGTTCTTGGATTCGATTTGCCAGTATTTTGTTGAGGATTTTTGCGTCGATATTCATGAGTGAGATTGGCCTGTAGTTCTCTTTCCTGGTTGAGTCTTTGAGTGGTTTTGGTATCAGAGTAATTGTGGCTTCATAAAAGGAATTTGGTAATGACCCTTCTGTTTCAATATTGTGGAATACATTAAGGAGTATAGGTATTAGGTCTTCTTGGAAGTTCTGGTAGAATTCTGCATTGAAACCATCTGGTCCTGGGCTTTTTTTTGGTAGGGAGGTTTTTCATAACAGCTTCTAATTCTTCGCGACTGACAGGTCTGTTTAGATTGTTCACCTGGTCCTGGTGTAACTTTGGTATATGGTATTTATCTAAAAAAGCGTCCATTTCTTTTACATTTTCCAGTTTTGTGGCATACAGGCTTTTGTAGTAAGATCTAATGATTCTCTGAATTTCCTCTGTGTCTGTGGTTATGTCCCCCTTTTCATTTCTGATCTTATTAATTTGCGTGTTCTCTCTCTGTCGTTTGATTAGTTTGGATAGGGGTTTATCAATCTTGTTGATTTTCTCCAGGAACCAGCTTTTTGTTTCATTGATTCTTTGGATTGTTTTCTGTGTTTCTATTTTGTTGATTTCAGCCCTCAATTTGATTATTTCCAGTCTTCTACTCCTCCTAGGTGAGTCTGCTTCTTTTTTTTCTAGAGCTTTCAAGTGGGCTGTTAAGTCTCCAATATGTGCTTTCTCTGTTTTCTTTAGGTGGGCACTTAGTGCTATGAACTTTCCTCTCAGGACTGCTTTCATAGTGTCCCATAAGTTCGAGTATGTTGTTTCTTTATTTTCATTGAATTCAAGGAAGACGTTAATTTCTTTCTTTATTTCTTCCTTAATCCAGGTATGGTTCAGTAGTTGACTGTTCAGTTTCCATGAGTTTGTAGGCTTTCTGGGGGTAGCATTGTTGTTGAATTCTAACTTTAATCCATGGTGATCTGATAAGACACAGGTGGTTACTAATATTTTTTTGTAACTGTGTAAGTGCGCTTTGTTACCAAGTATGTGGTCAATTTTCGAGAAGGTTCCATGAGCTGCAGAGAAGAAGGTATATTCTTTCCTCTTTGGGTGGAATAATCTATAAATGTCTGTTAAGTCCATTTGCTTCATTAACTCCATTAATTCTCTAATTTCTCTGTTAGGTTTCTGTCTGATTGACCTGTCCATTGGTGAGAGAGGAGTGTTGAAGTCTCCTACTATTAGTGTGTGCGGTTTGATGGCTGCCTTGAGTTTTAGTAATGTTTCTTTTACGTACGTGTGTGCTTTTATATTAGGGGCATAGATATTCAGGATTGAGACTTCTTCCTGATGAATTGTTCCTATTATGAGTATAAAATGTCCCTCTCCATCTCTTCTGATTGATTTAAGTTTGAATTCAACTTTGTTAGAAATTAGTATGGCCACACCTGCTTGTTTCTTAGGTCCATTTGCTTGATAAGCCTTTTCCCAGCCCTTTACTCTGAGTAGGTGCCTGTCTTTGTGGTTGAGGTGTGTTTCTTGTAGACAGCAGAATGTTGGATCCTGTTTTCTTATCCAATCTCTTAGCCTGTGCCTTTTTATAGGTGAGTTGAGCCCATTGATATTAAGTGATATTAATGACCAGTGGTTGTTAACTCCGGTCACTTTTTTAGTAGTAGGGTTTGTGTGTTTTCCTTCTTTGATTTGCGCTGGTCAAGAGTCTCTAGATGTCTGAGTTATTGTGGTCATTGTTGGACTCCTTGGTTAGTGATTTTCCTTCTATTATTTTCTGTAAGGCTGGATTTGTGGCTACGTATTGTTTAAATTTGTTTTTATCCTGGAAAATTTTGTTTTCTCCATTTATAGTGAATGAAAGTTTGGCTGGATATAGTAGTCTGGGCTTGCATCCGTGGTCTCTTAGTTTTTGGAGAACATCTATCCAGGACCTTCTGGCTTTCATGGTTTCCATAGAGAAGTCAGGTGTAAGTCTGATAGGTTTACCTTTATAAGTAACTTGGCCTTTTTCCTTTGCGGCTCTTAATATTCTTTCTTTATTCTGTATATTTTGTGTTTTGATTATTATATGGCGAGGGGATGTTTTCTTTTGATCCAGCCTATTTGGTGTTCTGTATGCTTCTTGAACCTTCATAGGTACATCTGTCTTCAGGTTGGGAAAGTTTTCTTCTATAATTTTGTTAAGTATATTTTCTGTACCGTTGAGCTGCACTTCTTCTCCTTCTTCTACTCCAATTATTCTTAGGTTTGGTCTTTTTATTGTGTCCCATGTTTCCTGAATGTTTTGTGATGAGAGTTTGTTGGACTTGCTGTTTTCTTTGATCAGAGTGTTTATTTTCTCTATGTTATCCTCAGAATCTGAGATTCTTTCTTCTATCTCTTGTATTCTGCTGGTTATACTTGATTCTGTAGTCTCTATTCGTTTACCTAGATTTTCCATGTCCAGTCGGCCCTCTGTTTGTGTTTTCTTCTTTGCCTCCATTTCAGTTTTCAAGTCATGAACTGTTTCCTTTATCTGCTTGATTGTTTTTCCTTGGTTTCCTAGGGTATCATTCACTGATTTACTCAATTCCTCGAACTTTCTATTATACTTCTCATCCATTTCTATAAGGGCGTTTTTTATATGCTGTTTAAGGGTGTCAATCACTTTCATGAAGTCAGTTTTTTCTACTTCTTCTTGATTAAGGTGTTCATGTCCTCCTGTTGTGTGGGGTCACTGGCTTCTGGTGGTTTCGTGTTGTTTTTCAGATTGTTGGGAGAATTCCTGCATTGGCGTCTGCCCATCTCTTCCTCCCAATACTCCCCTTTGGATCTTCTTTTACAGGATCAGGTCTTCTTGCCCACTGATGTACCTTCCCAGTGATGTCACTCCCCAGAGATGTTTCTCCACAATGATGTTTCACTCGGTGCCCAGATCGAAACTCCGTGCTGCTTGGTTAGCTCGCGAACAAAGGGCCCACCCTGCTTGCTGCGGGCAGGCTATGGGAACAAAGGAGCTACCGGCCACCCCTTTGTCCTCCCGGTTCGGGTTCGGTCCCAGCGCCCTAGCAGGCTGGGCAGGGAGGCGCTATGCCCCAAAGGAGGGAGGGCGGGAGGGAGACAGGGGGTGTGGGGATCTGGATGTAAGCTGAATGGGATAGGAAGAGAGAGGCGGTTTGGGCAGTATAGCCCCTGTAGGATGGCCAGGAAGTGTGGGCGGGCCGAGGTATGTTCCCAGCTGCCGCAGCACTCACTCTCCACAATGATGTTTCACTCGGTGCCCAGATCGAAACTCTGCGCTGCTTGGTTAGCTCGCGAACAAAGGGCCCACCCCGCTCGCTGCGGGCAGGCTATGGGAACAAAGGAGCTACTGGCCACCCCTTTGTCCTCCTGGTTCGGATTCGGTCCCAGCGCCCTAGCAGGCTGGGCAGGGAGGCGCTATGCCCCAAAGGAGGGAGGGAGGGAGGGAGACAGGGGGTGTGGGGATCTGGATGTAAGCTGAATGGGATAGGAAGAGAGAGGCGGTTTGGGCAGTATAGCCCCTGTAGGATGGCCAGGAAGTGTCAAGTTCATATTTTTTACTCAACTAAATAACCCACACTAATTCTCATGCAGGCAACCCTAATTAAATGTTGTAGGGGCCAAAAAAGATACATGAACCTACCAGGTAGACTTGTTGGAAAGAAATGGTTCAGTTGAGGGGAAAATGAAAATAAATAATGAATAAATGAATAAAAGTTCATTTGCTGACTCTCTCAAAATGAAAACCAAGACAAACTAAAAGTAATTGCTGCGTGGTAGTGGCACAGGTCTCTAATCTCAGCACTCAGGAGGCACAGGCAGTTGGATCTCTGTAAGTTTGAGGTCAGCCTAGTCTACAGAGTAAGTTCCAGGACAAATCAGAGGTGTTACACAAAGAAACCCTATATGAAAAAAAGAAAAAGGTAATAATTAAAAGTGCAAACAACTCAAAACAAAATATATACACAACAATAACAAAAATAAAACAATATGTCTGCTTTGTGTTGGCCAGCTACTCCTGGACATGGGGCATGCCATGGACTGTGGTTGATATACTCAATGACATTCTGAGAAAGCTCTGATGTTTGCCTTACCCAGGAGGTATCAACTGCAAATAGACCTTGTATCTATTTCCCCCTCTCTGGGGGAAATCCTGGGATTTCATTTCATTGGTACCTGTGCAGGTTTTGTGTGTGCTGTTACAGTTAATGTAGTGGTCAGAGTCCCCAGCTGGATTAAGACTGTTGATTGTTACATTGTGGCACCGCAATATTCTGAAAATCTTTAGCTGAACCTCATAGACATAGCTAATAGTACACATTGAGGTCACTTGGGACTTCAAAGTGCTATCCTATTGTGTACTCAGCTTGTTTGTTTAACCTGCCTTTAAGAAAACAGAGTCACACTGGGGAGCCCGCCTAGGACCTAACTAGGCCCTCTCCATGTGGGTGTCAGTTGTGTTGCTTTGTTTGTTTGTGGGGTTCCTGGCAGTAGGACCAGGATTTATCTCTGGCACTTCAGCTGACTTTTTGGAGTCCAATCCCTATGGTGGGATGCCTTGCTCAGGCTTGATGCAGGGATGAGGGCCTTGGTACTGCCTCAACTTGATGTGCCAGGCTTTGTTGACGCCCATGGGAGGCCTTACCCTCTCTGAGGAGTAGATTGGGTAGGAGAGACATGAAGAGAGCTGGAGGGATGGAGCGAGAGGTAACTGTGGTTGGTGTGTAAGATGAATTATAAATTGAAGAAAAAAAATCTGACAAAAAAGAAAACAATGTCACAATGTACCTTACTCGTCTTGTATGTCCCACGTAAATCAACTTTTACAACCTAAGGTAATGCATACTCTAATGTTGTTATGTATTCTTCCATGCACCTGATTCACAGTAAGGCATGTGTGTTCGGATGATCATCTTCCAAAGGCAGAAAAATAAAGTTGGAAATCAATCTTATAAAATGAATGTCCACCATAAATGTCAAATATAACCTCGAGATAGTACTTGGTAAACAATGGTGTTTGTAACACTGTTACTTGTGTCTGTTGGAGTCAGTGACATAAATCCTTGCAAAAGTCAAAGATTTCTGTATCCTGTTCCTTTCTCATGTGATGTTTTCTGTCCTGTTCAATAAAGATAGAGCAAAACCCTTTGTGAAGGACAGACACACACAGAGACTGTGTATATACACTGTATACATGTATTGAAATATTAAGCTTTTCTGAAAATTATGTGTCATAATCTCTCAACTAAAAGAAGATATATGCTGGGCGGTGGTGGCGCACGCCTTTAATCCCAGCACTCGAGAGGCAGAGGCAGGCGGATCTCTGTGAGTTCGAGGCCAGCCTGGTCTACAAGAGCTAGTTCTAGGACAGGAATCAAAAAAAAAACTACAGAGAAACCCTGTCTCGAAAAATCCAAAAATAAATAAATAAATAAATAAAAATAAAAAAAATAAGAAATAAAAGAAGATATATTTAGAATGAAACAAAACTTATAATTGGTTCAAAAGAAGAGATCAATTTATTTCATGGATAATGCTTTTCTTTCTACAAAAGGGTATGATCTCAAGCCTCCTAGCCACTACAGATACTCCTAGTTTGCTTAATGTGCTTACAGATACTTTTGAAAAAATATGTCTGTGATAATGCACGTTTTACCAGAGCTGGTACTAGAAAGTGATGCAGGGTTATTAAATTGTATTTTATTAATTTATATGAATGTTTTACATAAGTGTCTGTGTACCATGTGCATGCAATTCCATGGATGACCATAAGAGGGCACTGGATCTCGTGGAAATGAAGACATTCTGAACAGACATATGGGTGCTGTGGATCAAACTTCAGTTCTCTGAAAGAGCAGCCAGTGCTCAAACCCTGATCCATAGATCCACAGCAGAGAAGAAGGGTTTTATGCATGATAATTCCAATCTTTTGTATCCTAAAGCACATTACAATTTCCAAGAAGGAAACTGCCAGATCAAGTAATGTTTCTCAATGTGGCATGTGAATAAAGTTCAGCTAATATCAAAGCTGATTGCCCCATTTTGCCTGCACTATTGATTTTAATGTGGGTAATTCACACACATTATGTGCCAAGTTATAAAAAAAATCCAGAGTTTCCATTCCTCTTATCATTCAGCTACCATATCTGTTTTCAAAGTCCTGATGTTTTGACTTTGATTCTTATGTGTAATATGATCCATATTCCTATGTTTTTTTTTTTACCGTTTTTATTTTTTGAATCCATCAGACGACAGAGATACTACAAAAAACCAGGTCGACTTGACGAGGCATTCCGAAACTGACCAATCACAACGATGTCAAATCTCTAAAAATGAATTTATACTAAATGCTAACCGCAAAATTTCTTGCTTTTATTTAAGTTTTGCTTGTTTGCAAACATCATGGAAGACCTATATAAGATCTGCTCTCCTGTGACTGAGGGCTGCTTACATTCTCCTATTCCCAGGAGGGGACTGTAAATTAGGCCTGGCAGAGAACTAATTTTACTGTGCAGTATCTTGCTGTCAGTTCCTGGTTTCCAACACAGCATCACTTAGCAAGATTTCATTCAGGAAAAAGGCAGGTGCTTGAAATGAATCCAGTCCCTTGCCATCTAGCACAAAACACCTGAACTTTTGAAAAATCAATAATTCGCCATCATCCCCAGAGACTGTATATTGAAGGAAAATCTAAACAAAAACTAAGAATTTCGAGCTCAGGAATTTGCGGCTGCAGCATTCCTGTAGTCCCAGAATGTACGAGGCTGAGATACGAGAACCACAAGCTCAAGACTGCTCTGGACCACGAAGTCAGACCCTGTCTTATATAAAAAAATATAGAATGATTATTCCAAGTCTCCTCCGAGGGATACATTAAGTTAGGTAGTAGGTAGACTGGCTAAAAGCTCTCGCTCAGGGATGACACGGGAAAGAAGTTCTAGAACATTCCAGGAAGCAATGGGGCCGGGGCCGGGAGGGGCGGGCCTGTAACCGGATGTCAAACACGCACAGCGGAAGTGCCAGCTAGCTCTCTCGGAGCCATTGCTTTTGCCGCTAAGCACGGAACATCCAGTCAGGCCGCCGAGGTACCCGTGTAAATTGGGACTTACTTGTTTAAATGGCCTTATCGAAAGCCAAGGCCTTGTGTTTAGATGACTGCCACTGTCTCCTTTGTATGGAATTCCTCATAGAGCCCATAACTCTGCCTTGTAAGCACACGATGTGTAAGTCGTGCTTTAAGGCACTTCTCCAAAAACTATTTTCATCCTGCCCCTTCTGCCGCACCCCGGTCTCTTCGTGGGCTTTGGACCATACTCATATAAATAGTCTTATCAATGAGGAACTGTGGCAGAGAATTCAAGCACAGTATCCAGAGGAATGCAAACAGAGGGACCCTGAGGAGGAACAGCCGTCGTGGTGGGTCTTAAGTGATGCTCTGCCAGCTCAGGTGCTAAGTAAACCCGGGGAATTGAGGAAAGAATATGAAGAGGAGATGATGAAGATGGAGGCTGAGCGCCAGGACACCATGGAAAGACAAACCAGAGCTTCTGAGGAATACATAAGGCAGTTATTGGCAGAGGACATGGAGAAGGAAAGGTTATGGGCAGAAATGCTCAGAATGAGAGAACAAAGGCAAAGGGAGGAGGAGGCTAAAAAGTTCAGCATGGGTGATTCAGCAACATCCCCAAGAAAGAAAAAATGCAAACTAAAACATTGCGACACGGTTCCAAAGCCTTCCCTTCTTCAGTCTCAGCTTGAGTCAGCCTCACAGTATGACGCTGTGCAAGATGGCAAGGAAATACCTGTGAAAACTGACAGTGATGGGAAGAGCCGTATGGGAAGAAAATGAAAACTAAGGAAAATATGCCAGCGGCTAACGGCTCCAGAGGTCCTGAGATCCCAAACCTATAAATACTATACTATAAATACTATACTATATACTATACTATACTATAAATACTATACTATAAATGCACTTCGTGCTTCGTTTCATGACTATGATGTGAAAGTGGGCACTTCGGAAGATGACGGAGAAAAACCAAGCTGTTCTAAGCACCTCTTTGATGTCCCACTTAAGAACATTAAACTAGAAGAAGCTACTGCTCACTCTTCTGCCGAAACAGAGAATGGAAGCAGTCTATCAGGCAAGAGCGAGGAAATTGAAAACAGCACAACTGAGGCAAAAGATAAAACGTCTCCCCCTTTGAGCAGTAAACATACTAATGAAAGAAAGCATCAGGAATCTTCATCTGAAGCAGCTGGTGAGCCTGGCACTTATCTTGAAATGTCCCCCAAATCTTCCTTAGATGATGAGGAAACACCCAATTTTGTCACCAAAAGGCTGATAGAGTTGGAGCATATGTATTTTGAGAAGCATCAACAAGAAGACCAAGATAGAAAATTGGCATTGGAGCTTCAAAAAGCATTTGATGAAGAATGGAGAGAAATGCAGGGTGACTACAATGCCTTCCCTCCAGATACTTCAGCAAAAGGAGAGGTTTCCAAAGATAAGGATATCTGAAAGGTAAAGTAACACAAAGTATTTAAGATTTAAATTAATCACCTACCTAAGAGATGCAGTAGAAGCATTTAACTAATGTTAGTGGGGAAAAGATGCCAAACTCTGCTAGAAAGGATGAGAATTAAAAACAAAGTTTTCTGTGCCCATTGCCAAGGGATTCCCAGAATATTTCAAATATTTTGAGAGGTTAACAAAATGCCGGGGTCAAATGTTTTGAACCCTAATACTGCACTGTGAGTTGTCTTTTTTATGATAGAACCTAGTAATGTATCATTAAATATTTAAAATTGTCATATGATGGGCACACCCTCACTGTCTTTGTTGTCTTGTTGGTTTTTTTGAAACAGGGTCTCTTGTGATCCTCCTGCCAGCCTTCTGAGTGCTGTATTTACAGATGTGGGCGACTACATCAACCTGCATTCATCTTTAGTGGCCCTTACAATAAGAGAGAATAGAAATGTGGTTCTGTAAAACTCAAGTCGTAAGCAAGGGTGCCTAGCCTTTGTGCTATGAATAACTCTTCTGTTGTTAGTAGGGGTGATAACTAAGTTTGATAGTTCTTATGGATATAAAAAGCCTTGTGAACGAACACTAGACCTCTTGAGGTCTTGTACTCCCAACTCAATTGCTTGCTACTCAAACAAGCTTGTTAACAGTTTTCTGTTCATTTGCGTGTTTTGTTTTGCTTTTGTTTTGAGTGCTATAAAGAGTCAGGTAGATCTCAGTTGAGTTTGAGGCCAGTCTGGTCTACATAGTTAAGTTCCAGAGAACTACTTGATAAGACCTTTTATCGCTCAAACCACACCAAAGAAAACAATAAACTTAAAATAGGATAAAGTGAATAGAGGAGTAAGTTAGTAGAAGTATAATTTAGTAGTAACGTGCCCTGAGTTCAATCACTGGTGTGGGGAAACAGATAGAAAAAAAGCAAAGAATAGAAAGATAGGCATTTGTCCCAAGAGAGTAACAGCAAAAGATTTTATGATAAGGAACCTGAAATAATGACATTTATTTCCACATGGTATCCCTTCTATTGATACTAAGTTTTATATGTATTGAGATAATAGTAAGGTATCTAGGGCCTGTGCTTGTAATTTCAGCACCTGGGAGAAAGAGACAGAAGAATCACAAGGTGAAGGCCAACCTGGGTTCCATTGAAAGACCAGGTCTCAAAAAAGTTCTGAAAAATAGGAGTTGGGAGTTTAGTTAAAAAGTAGCTAGCATACTTGACTATAAAGCATTCAGACCCTGGGTTTGGCTCCCAGTGCTAAAACATAGAAAAATTAAATGTGATCATTGGTTTTGAGCTAGTAAAGAATACTTCTAAGTGTTTCCAGAGAGGATTAGGATATGGGACAGTGATTGAAGGAAAAGACCTGCCCAAGTAGACTAGGGGCCCAGATGGAAAATGCTGAAGAAGCCGGAAGAGATGAGATTCCAGCCTCCATTTGTCCGCAGGAACCTGTTTCAACTCTCAAACAAACATCTAGATCTTCAGCAACTGATGGGATGACCAGAGGCTTCTAGAAGACACTTTTCTGTCTAGTGGTCATCTTTACTTTATATGAACTTTTAGCAAGTCTAACAGATTTAAGTCATTTGTCCTTTCTGCTTTGCACTTAACGTTTTAATAAATTTCAATTAGCTTACAAACATTGTAGGTTTCCTTATATTTTCTTTTCTTTTCTTTTTTTTGAATATGAAGGCATTTATTACAGATTCTTTTCTGAGGACTCTGGGATTTCCCAAATGTATGACAGATTCTATGGAGGTGGCTGACTTCAGATAGATTATTAACTGTCCTTGAAATTCTCCAAAGATCTCAATTCTCCATACAATATTTGTTTTTAAAAAGGCTCTATTGCCGGGCGATGGTGGCGCACGCCTTTAATCCCAGCACTTGGGAGGCAGAGGCAGGCGGATCTCTGTGAGTTCGAGACCAGCCTGGTGTACAGAGCTAGTTCCAGGATAGGCTCCAAAGCTACAGAGAAACCCTGTCTCGAAAAACCAAAAAAAAAAAAAAAAAAAAAAAAAACAAGGCTCTATTGCTGGATCAAAGTGCATGCTGTCTTTCTTTCTTTCTTTCTTTCTTTCTTTCTTTCTTTTTCTTTCCTTCCTTCCTTCCTTCCTTTCTTTTTCTTTAGAAAGAAACAAACTATCTTCTTTCATTAAAAATACCAATCCAGGTTCCTAGTTCCTCCCCTCCTCCCATTCCCTCCACATATCCCCCCACTCAATTCACTCCTCAGAGAGTGTATGACTCATTGCTTTGAGGAAGGTCCATGGCCCTCCCTACTATTCCTTATATTTTCATACATAGTTTTGGCTGACCCCACTTCCACCCTCTTCGCTCCCTCATCTCTCTGACTCCTACCCATACCTTCTTCTCCTCCATCTCTCTGACCTTTACCCCCCCAACATATACACACTCATCTCACCCTCAATGTTTTCCCTTCCACTTTCATATTTTTCTTCATTAGTCTTTGTTCTTTCCACAATATGTAAATTGGTTAGACTAATACAAAGATCAGTGCCAATTATTAAAATGCACTGATAAATTTTTCACTTTGGTAGATTACAAAAATATGATTATCAGTGAATAGTACAGCTGTGAAGATGTAAAGGATATGAATATTAAAGGAACACATATAAAATAAATAAAATTTAAAAATGTTCTCACCTATTTCTTCTTATCTTTGAGACAGGGTTTCAGCCCAGACTGTCTTCCAACTTACTGTGTAGTTAAGGATGACTTCTTCATCATCATTGTCATATTCATCATTATCATTTTTTTTTATTTTATAGACACATTTTCTCCATGTAGCTTTAGAATCTATCCTGGCACTCGCTCTGTAAATCATGATGGTCTTCAACTCACAGAGATCCAAGTGCCTCTGCCTCCCAAGTGCTAAAATTAAACCACTGCCTGGCTGTCATTAGTATTACTGAGATAAAGTCTCACTATGTAGCCCTAGTTGTCTTGGAACTCACTTTGTAGACCAGGCTGGCCTCAAACTCAGCAATCCAGCTGCCTCTGGCTCCTGACTGCTTAGATTAAAGGCATGCACCACAAAGCGAAGGTTGACTTTAAACTTGATTCTCCTGCCTCTACCTCTATGTTTGGGGATGACAGGTATACAGCACTACACCCAGTTTATACAGTGCTGGGAATGAATTCAGGGCTTAACACATGATACACAATAACTCTATCAATTGAGCTACAACCTCATCCCTCTCAATTATTATGAAAGAGAAATAGAACATTAATAATCTAGAAACAACTTTGTTATCTTTTAGAGTATTCTTTAATCAACTTAAAATATTTATTCAAAACAAAAACAACTTTATTTTCTATGCTTAAGGTTAAACATGCTATGGAAACAGTCTACCACTGTGGTGTGGGAGAATGCTCTTATACACTGTAAAGATTTGTCACTAATATTGGTTTAATAAAATGCTGATCGGCCAGTAGCCAGGCAGGAAGTATTGGTGGGGCAACCAGACTAGAATTCTGGGAAGAGGAAATGCAGAGATACAGTCACCAGCCAGATGCAGAGGAAGCAAGAGGCGAATGCTTCACTGACAAAATGTACCAAGCCCCATAACTAAACATAGATAAGAATTATGGATTAATTTATGTTGTAAGAGCTAGTTAATATGCCTGAGCTAATAGGCCAAATGGCCTATTATATATAATTATATTATATTTAATATAAGCCTCTGTGTTTATTTGGGACTGGATGCCTGCAGGACCATGTGGGACAGAAATTTCTGCTTACAAATGGCATCCAAATGTTTGGCAAGAATTTCCACATGAAGCCTGAGAAAGCTTTAAAAAAGAACAGAGTCAAGCGCACCTTCTTTGTAACCATCTTTACTCAGGAAGACTGTTCTCTGGCAGCAAACAGAGTAGTGTCTCCTTTAAGAGAGGTTTCCTAACTCAACATTATTGGCAAAAACTTTGCAGCTCTTTTAAGAGTCTCTGACACAAAACACTTAAATGTTGTTTATGAAGACCCTTGCATCAGGCTTCTTGGTGGTTTCATGGACCTAGAAAGTCTGCAGACTTTTGGCAATAAATCTGGCTCCCACTAGTACCTCTGCCATGAAGCTAGACTCTCAGAAAACAAAGGAATGGGGTGGAGCCAGGCCCCCAAACCGCAGCTTTAATCCTGGCCATATCGCTTAGCAGATAAAAGACTCATATGGTCTGAAAAAGATAGAGACATACAGTAAAGACAGATTGAGACAAAATGCCTCTAAATGGTTTACAGTGTTAAAAAATATGTATGTAGACGTGGGAAAGTAAATAAAAACGACAGAGGAAATGCTTTAAGAAAGTGATAGTGTGGGGCTGGAGAGATGGCTCAGTGGTTGAGAGCATTGCCTGCTCTTCCAAAGTTCCTGAGTTCAATTCCCGGCAACCACGTGATGGCTCACAACCATCTGTAATGAGGTCTGGTGCCCCCTTCTGGCCTGCAGACATGCACACAGACAGAATATTGTATACATAATAAATAAATAAATGTTTAAAAAAAACATCATTTAAAAAAAAAGAAAGTGATAGTGTATCTGGGCATGGTGGCACACGCCTTTAATCTGAGCACTTGGGAGACAAAGGCAGGCAGATCTCTGTGAGTTTGAGGTCATCCTGGTCTACAGAGTTAGTTCCAGGACAGCCAAAGATGCACAGAGAAACCCCCTTTTAAAAACAAAAAAAAAAATTTAGAGTAAAAAAAGACAAATAATGATACAAAATACACAGAGAATCTGGATACAGTATATTATTGTATTGTTTTTTTTAATTGTTTGGCTGCTGTGGAAGGAACAAGAGTGCTAAAAGACATTTGACTATAAGTGATGCTGGATTAATCCAAATTACTTATTTGAAAAAGCCTTGACTTCAAACTTTAAGTCAAGATGTGTTACTTTGGAGAAGAGGTTTTGATTTTGTTTCTACAGAAAATGAGAGGCTGTGGATGCATTCTGCATAAGGTTTGATCAAGGAAGACCTCTGAAAAATCTCCAATAGGAATGGTTGGCCCAGATGAGCCCACATTTTTTTAATTAATTAATTTATTTATTAAAGATTTCTGTCTCTTCCCCGCCACAGCCTCCCATTTTAAAGCACTTCTGTTGCAGTTTCCTCTTGAGTTCTACATCCAGAACAGCTTCAAGGCTATTGGCTGAGATGACTGACCCATTCTTACAGACTACTCCAGTTAGGACTTGACTATAATCCTAAATTTTCTTTGGGTCCTTATATTATCGGCACCAAAATGCATTATGGGTGTTTGTCTTTGTTTAGACTGTTGGTTACATGTTGTTATGGATAATGGTCAGGAAAAAAGCTAAACAAAGGAGATTAGATTTAGAGTTCTTGTTTTGAAACGAAAAAAGATGAAGTGTTATGGGAGAATGTTCTTGTATCCTATAAAGATTTATCGCTCTTCTTGGTTTAATAAAATGCTGATTGGCCAGTAGCCAGGCAAAGTATGGGGGGGGCAACAAGACTAGGAGAATTCTGGGAATAGGAAAGACAGAGACACAGTCACCAGCCAGATGCAGAGGAAGCAAGAGGAGAATGCCTCACTGAGAAAAGGTACCAAGCCACATGCCTAAACACAGATAAAAATTATGGGTTAATTTATGTTAGTTAATAATAAGCCTGAGCTAATAGGGCAAACAGTTTATAATTAATATAAGCCTCTGTGTGTTTCTTTGAGACTGAATGGCTGCAGGGCTGGGTGGGACATAAATTCTGTCTATACCACTGAGCTATGGCAGCCTCAGCCCAGAACCTCAATACCTGTATTGGTAAATGCAAACAAAACTTGTGTTACTTCTGACTTGAAAAGTTTAAATAAAAACAAAATAAGCAGGATTCAAAGAAAAACAATTAACAAATGTCATTTTAACTATAAAATGCCGAAGACATTTTTACAACAAAAGACAAAAATCTGGCAAAGTCCGAAAAAATTGTGGGCATCTGTATGTGCTTAACTGTTCTGGAATTTCTCTATCTTCACTGTTTGCATACTTCTTGGTCTAGATAGCTTGCTATCTTGCTTCTACATACTTTTCCTGAGGAAAGAATTTAGGGGCCAAATGTCTTAGGTGTTCTTATAACACTGTGTTTAGAATAGAAATAAAGTCCAGAAAAACTTCAGTGTACAGGCACAAATGGCTAATCGCATGATGCATAATGTATAAAAAGATATGTAGTCAATTTAAATGAATTTAATTCAATGAGGATCATCTCCATTTAGCCATCTAGCTAAGTCATAGGTATCCATGTCATACATAGATCTCCAAAACACAGGACCAAATGGCCAGGTGAATCACCAGGTGGTTCAATTTGATCCCATTCAATTAAACCACATGCCATAGAGTGAGCTGTTTTTTCCATGACTGTTCATGCAAAATACTTTATATTGACTATGATTTTAATAAATATTACATAAACAAATTTTAAAGTAGTCTAGATCATTCCAAGCCAGAGCTGTGTCTGTTTTCATTGATCTAGAATCCTTGCTAAAGAACACTGCCAGAAATTCCTTTTATCATCTATGTAGTCTCTATTTTGTTCCCTCCTCTTCTAAACTCGATCAAGTTCCCCTCCCATAATGGAATAAAGTATCTTGGGTGCAAATTAATGGCACTGCTGGTTAGAGTCTAACACTGTGCTGGAAAACATACAAGTCTCTGGGTTTAATCTATGATACCAAAAAGAAAAAAGGAATGGGCGAGGGAAAGGAGAAAAGAATAAAAGATGAAAAAGAAATAGAATATTTCCCTTTGAGTTCCCAGTGGGTATGATACCTCCTGTTATATTCCTTGAATGTTGCATGCTGTAGTTCTCAAGAATACCCTGCCCTTAAACTGCCAGCAGGCTACTTCTGAGCTGCTAGACCTTGAACAAGGCACTTAACCAGGATGCACTTCAGGTTCCCGAGTGGCTAACCCTATGGGGAGTAGCAGATCCTGCCTCACCATGATACGTGAAAGAAATATGATTCATACAGGTCAAATGCCTGACTAGCATATAAATGCTCCAGAAGCATGAACAGTTACTATTTTAAAACCAGAAGTATCCTTCCCAACCCATAACATGGTGTATCTAGTAAATTTAAGAATGAACAAATGATTCTGTTTCCACATCTACCTCACCCCTGAACACTTCTTTATATTTTCAAATTTAAACCTTCCCATAAATCTTTACAAATGCCGTAGACTTTCATGAATTCCTTTATCTGCTTTCCATCTGCCCTCTATCAACAATAAAACCTTGGGGAGATAAGCAATGAACAATCATATAAGCCATCAGTGGTGGCACACGTCTTTAATCCCAGCACTCAGAAGGCAGAGACAGGTGGGTCTCCGTGAGACTGAGACTAGCCTGGTCTACAGAGTGAGTTCCAGGACAACCAGGGCTAGAGAAACCATCTTGAAAAAAAGAAAAACAATGTGCTAGACTTTGTTGACTCCCCATGGGAAACCTTACTGTCCCTGAGGAGTGGATTGGGTGGCGGGGGGGGGGGGGGGGGGGGGTGAAGGGAATGGGAGGAGGGGATAGAATAGGAACTGGGATTCATATGTAAAATGAGAAAAGATACTTTTTTTAAAAATAAAGAAAAAAAGAAAATAGTCAAAGAAATAAAAAAAAGATTAAAAAACAATAAACAAACATATAGCATTTGTGGGATTTTAGACAACATACGGAAACCAGTCAGGCTTAAAAAGAATTTTACTCAAAAGAACATGCCCAACTGTATAAAAACACAATCGGCTGAAATGTTTAGCACATAGGGGTCATAAGCAACACGGTAGGCTCACAATTCACAGCACTGTAAAAGGATTTATTGTTTAATCATTCTTTCACTCCCTCAGCCCCATCCAGCCACTCATTCTGCTTTTCTGATGGTTCTAAAAGCTGAATATAGTCCCCTTTATGGAGGATGAAAGGCCATACAAACATCAATACTTTACAGCATGGCTTTATTAGGCACTATGCCACTGTGCAGGAACTGCTGGTTTGCAGCAAGTGAGATTTTCCTAGGGCTCCACAGGGTAATCCTTTTTCAAGGTCACTGGGACACTCATGGACTTGAAATGACGATGTCCATCTAAATACAACATGGACTCTGAAATACAAGAAAGAAACCGCTGGAGAAATGTGTAGCACCTTGGACAATCATACAGATGAATGACTAGTTTGGAATACTAGGACAGCATTGCATGTGCAAAGCCAGCAACAGGGATGCACACTATCCTGAGAGAACAGATGCTGACTTCATCCTTTTTGTTGGCTGCACTAGTCTTCTTTCATTATTAATGGCTGTTTGCAGTTCCCACCAGGCCTGTATACAAAAGCTAAGCAAAGTAACAACGGCCATTTCTGGGGCCCAAAAGGCATCTCTGGCTTTCAGGGCTTCAGAACATAAAAACCCACATCTCCCAAAGACATGCTCCTGGGCTAACAGGCTTGGGGACAGTGGTAAGGATAATTTAAAAGAAGAGTGATGGAAATCTAACTCAGTGGCAGAATACATGTTTAGCTCATGTGAATCCTTGGATTTAGGGATAATTTAAAAGAAGGAAATATAGCTCAATGTATGAAAACCCCTGGGTTCAATCCCCTGCCATGGAAAAAAAAGAGAATTTCTTTCTTAAACATTTCTTTCTTTCATTAGGAAGAAGCAGTCATCATAACTTACCTCCATATGTTTTGGGGAAAACCAAGGGTACTTCTTTTTCTGACATGAATGTAAAATGAAATACATTGGTGGTCATATGTTCATTACTCTCAAGAGAGGCCACTTCACTATGTACTCTGACTTGAATGTAATTGTCCTGAGTAAAGCATACCTAACAGATTATAGAAATAAGACGTAATCAGTTGTTTTAGGAACAAGGGAAGAACCCAGTCGTAAAAGAAACACAGAAAATAAAAACTTCTTTTCTAAACCCAAATGACAAAAAATACTTTTCACATTTCATGGCACACCTACCTGCGAAGAAAGAAAGAGCAGTGAGCCAACTTCAACGGGTTTCTGAAACATGATATCATCTACGGTTACCACAAATGGCCGGGAACCACTATTGGAGAAAGACCAAGATTAGAGTGAACTGCAAAATTCAGGTCTAAAGTATTTCCCTTAACAATTTCCTGACGCAAAATAACAATAGTCAAAAAAAATGTAAAGAAAGGAAATATTGCTGGGCGATGGTGGCGCACGCCTTCAATCCCAGCACTCGGGAGGCAGAGCTAGGTGGATCTCTGTGAGTTCGAGACCAGCCTGGTCTACAGAGCTAGTTCCAGGACAGGCTCCAAAGCCACAGAGAAACCCTGTCTCGAAAAAGCAAAAAAAAAAAAAAAAAAAAAAAAAAAAAAAAAAAAAAGAAAGGAAATATTATCAAAGGCAGCTACTATGAGGGTGATATTCACTACAGTAAAAGTCTGGGGCTCAATTTGTGTATGACATTACCTAGGAATATATAATAAAAGTTTTTAATTAAAAAATTATCTGAGGCCTTTTACTTTGATTTTAGAATGTTAGCTCATTAATTAAAGACCAACTGAAAAAAATACAGCAATATGAAAAACAGAAAGCAAACTGATTTGAGATCTATATGGTCTCAGTGTCATCTTACATAATTTCCCCATTTAAAACCTAAAGATACACACACACACACACACACACACACACGTGAATGTAGCACACAGAGATCTTATAAAAAGCATAATTCTATAGTGTAGTTCAGAGTGGTTTAAAATATTTCCATTCAGTGGAATAAGTTGTTTCTCAGAAGTTAACTTAAGTCAAACTCACCCAAAGCTACAAGCAGTAGCCCACGCAAGTTCATATGCTTTCCTCATAAGAAAACCACCAAAGATCCGATTGAAAATGTTCCGCTCCTTTAAAAAAATGAATATTAACAAATAAAAGTTTGTGGCTACCCTTTTGTGGGCCGTTTAAAGGTGTGTCAGATTTTAGACAATTATCATGAATGCAATCCAGCACATTCAGAAGATTGCTCACAAAGTTCTAGTACCTGAGGGTGACAAATATCCAAGCTCTTGAGTTTTGTATCCTCCATCCACACTGCCTTTGGCGGCAAAATTCGACTCTGAAAACTTATAGTCCTGTGCAAGTGGAGATGAATTAAACCTGGTTATTGTCATGCTTTCACTCTTGAGAAGAAACTGGTTAGAAACACTCTCCATTCAAGTGTGGCTCTGGAGAAGACCTTGCACTCAAATACTTTCTCAACTTGTAGTCTCACCATCTTAACTTACTTTGGATCCAGTGTGTTAAGAAACATCTCATGTATGGTATTCCTCTCCTCAGGACTGGGAGCCATTTTCAGTAATGAAGCGGAGCTAAAGGCAATCCTTCGTCTCTTGTTCACTGGAGAATGCAAGAACAAAGAGGTGTGATCAGGAGGGTCCTCTCACAGCATCTAGGTTGTCTTGCAGCATACAACTTATGTCTAAGTTTCAAAATCCCACCAGAATATACACATACATAGACACATGCATATGTATATATGTACATACACACACATACATTTATTCATCCACTAGAATGTTGCAGAGAGTGCATAAAATTTCCAGAAATGGGACCAGGGACATGACACAGTTCAGAAGTACAGCACTTTTCTTAAAGTACAAAGCACTGGGTTTCAAACCCAAACCACAAAAGAAACCTTGTTTTTCTAGTAAGTATTTTCTTTTATTTTTAAGACTCTTTTGGTCTTTTGTTTTGTTTTTAGAGATAGGGTCTGTGTAACCACCCTGGTTGTCCTGGAACTCACTCTATAGACCAGACTGACCTCGAACTCACAGAGATCTGCTTGCCTCTGCCTCCTTAGTGCTGCGATTAAAGGCATGCACCACAATTGCCCAGCGGAAGACTTTTTAAAATAGTGATTTAACTTATTTTTATTTTATGTGCATTGATTTTGCACATATGTCTGTATGAGGGTGTCAAGTCCCCCAGAACTGGAGTTACAGACAGGTAGGAATTGAACCTGAGTCCGCTGGAAAAGCAGCCAGTGCTCTTAACTGCTGAGCCCATCTTTCTTGGAAATTATATCAGTTTAGCATGAAAACACTGGTTATCATACTGGTCTAGAGTCCTGACCTGTCTTGCATTTAAACCACTAAGATACACTACCCATTTTCCAGTAAATGGTCCTGCACCCATGCACATATTGGCAACATTAAGTGAATTCAGTTTTAAAAAGAGTATATGAAATTAGGAGGGAAGAGTGGGCAGTGTATAGGGAAGGAAGGAAAAGGGGTGGGATTTGATAAAAACATACTATATGCATGTATGTAATTCTCAAGCAATAAGAAAATGAAAAGAGAAATTGCTTCATTTAATACTGTCTCATCAATAAAACTGTTCAAAGCATTAACTCCTTGGGACAAAATATAGTATTTTTTATTATCAAAAACTTTCGGATGTGAGTAACACATCTGACTGATATAAGAGTCATATAATCTTCAATAATCCCTTCTAAGGTAAAACTAATATGCTTAAAATTTTTATTTTACTATAAGCAAATTAACATACATTCTCCTTGTCTAAAGAGTTCTTCTTCTTCTGCAGTTTCAGGGATGAGTGGATTTACAAATGCTGGCCTAAACAAAAGAGAAAAACTTAGTTTAAGATGTGGCCTTGATGGGTGTAATCCTAAAATTAGGGATGCTGAGACAGGAGGATGTCAAGTTTTAGGCCTACCTACTACAAAAAAGTGTACGCTATTTATGCTATTATCTAATAAAGAATTAAGATGAACAAGTGCCTGCCAGTTTGAAAGTCTTCATCAGGGTTATATCTCAATGATGGGGTGCTGGCCTGGCATATGTAAGGCCCTGATGGCCAGCACTGCCAACATGAAAAGGTCTTCTTTTTTAGGTAATGCTTATTGACAGTCTCATACATGGACATTGGAACAACTGAGCAAGCCCTCTCCTTATAGGCATAACTATGCACTAGAAAGTTCACAGTATACAGATACAGATGTTGAGCATGGTAGCACATGCCTGTAATCCTAGCATGTGAGAGAGGAAGGAGGGATAGGGGTCCAGGGTCATCATAAAAATGAGTTTGAGGTCAGCCTGACCTCCATAAGGCCTGTCTTGCAAAAGGAAAAGGCACAAAGAAAACAGAATATAAGTATTTGGCACAAAGTTAAACCTGATTCTACTCATTAGAACACAAATATTGGTTTAGAACATTCTGCAGGACAACTGACTTGAACTCTACAAAAATCTCAGTATCTTCAAAGGCAGAAGGCAGGAGGGGTACTTCTGTTAAACAAACACGATAACCAAATGAAATGCAGGGTCCTTTACTGCAGCAGTTCTCAACCTGTGGATTTCAACCCCACAGGGTGTCACATCAGATATCCTGCATATGAGATATTAACATTATGATTCAAAACAATAGCAAAATTACAGTTATGAAGTAGCAATGAAACAATGTTATGGCTGGAGGTCAGCACAACATGAAGAACTGTATTAAAGGGTCATAGCATTAGGAAGGTTGAGAACCACTGCTTTAGTGGATCCTGAATCTGGGCTAGGACTTCACAAGGAAATTTTAGGGACATCTGGTGAAATCCAAATATGGATCATGTATGAGATAATATAATTGCTTCACTATTAAATAAATTGAAAACATGATAAAAAGGCATTGAAGTCATGTATGAGAATTACGTTGTTCTTAAGAGACATACACTCAACTACATAGAATTGAAGTCACCAAAAACATACATTTAAATGATTCAGGGAAAAATTATCCCTGTTTGTAATTTCAGAGAGTAAGAGAAGAAGATGAATTAGGTACCATGTTGACCAGGGAATTTAGGTAAAAGGTATAGGAGAATTCAATGCATCTCTTAAAACTCTTCAAAAATAAAAATAAAACAAATAACTATAATGAATCAACAAAATGATAAAAATAAAATAAAAATTCTTTGAAATAAAGAACTTAATTTATCATAATTAAAAAATAAGGATAAAAGAGTTCTTCACTGCAGCAAAAGAATTCAACATGTGTATCATTTGTGAATCCTAGATTTCAAATGAAAACATAAAATTATCTTTATCGTCGAGTGGTGGTGGCGCACGCCTTTAATCCCAGCACTCAGGAGGCAGAAGCAGGTGGATCACTGTGAGTTCAAGGCTAGCCTGATCTACAAGAGCTAGTTCCAGGACAGGAACCAAAAAGCTACGGAGAAACCATGTCTCGAAAATCCAAAAAAAAAAAAATATCTTTATCTATCTATATTAGAAATGAGACTATTTTAGAAATGTAGAGGAAGGAAAGAGAAGAAAAAAGATGGTTGGGGTCAATGTGATTCAAGTCTATAATATACTTGCACAAAATGTCTTTATGAGATCCATCATTATGTAGAGTGAATACATACTGTGATGGTTAGTACTGTCAATTTGACAGAATCTGGTTTTACATAGATGTTAGGTCCCTGCATGGACATGTGAGGAATTACCTAAATTACATGACCTTCTAAGCATGTCTATGGATGATTATCTTGACAACACTAATTGATGTGTGAAGGCCTGCCTACTATGGGTGACATTGTTTACTGGCTGGGCTCCCAGACTATAGCAAACAGCAAAAGTGAACTGAACACTAGCATTCTTTCACTGTTATCTGCTTCCTGATTGTGGATGCAATATAACCCATTGCTTTAAGCTTCTGTTCCCTTGATTTCCATATGACAGACTGTACTCTTGACTTGAGAGCTGCAAGAAATCTTTTCTCCCCTAGAATTTTAATTTTTGGTCAGGGTATTTTGCCATACCAACAGGAAAAGTACATATCCTAGCTCTATACACTGAGGCATAGAAACAAGGGAGAAAATAATACCAGTATAGCTCCAGTACCCAGATTTTGGAGTAAGATATCAGTTCCCACTAAAAGGAGTCTCAGAATTTTTATAGATAAATAGCTGACTCCAGGGTTTCGGAAGAAAGGGTATTAAGATGAGAGAGAGTACTAGCAGAGATGACTGGAATTACAGGACATGGGGGGTGGTGGTCTATGTGAAAACCTAGTGCAGTGAAAACTCCCTGGAATCTATGAGACTGACCCTACTGAAGTCCCCTAGTAATGGGGGTACAGACCCCAAACCGTCGATCTTCTGTAACAAGACAACGCTTCTAGCAGTGGGACTGGAACATCAACCCAGTCACAAAACTGACCTACAATCTGTTCTGCCTGCAAGATGTACTGGGGTAATGGTGGTGCAGAACTTGTGGGAGTGGCCCACCAACGACTGCCTGTAACTTGAGGCCCACTCCACAAGAGGGAGCCTATGCCTGACACTGCCTGGATGGCCAAGAACCAGAAGTTACATATCTGGAGACCTAGGATAGAACAAAGCACAACTGGCTAAAGAAAGTCAATGAAATGATTCCTAATGATATTCTGTAATACTCATAGATTGGTACCTAACCCAGCTGCCATCAGAGCAGCAGTACCCAGCAACTGATGGGAGCAGATGCAGAGACCTACTGTAAAACATTAGGCAGAGCTCAGAGAATCCTGCAGAAGAGATCAAGGAAGGATTGGAGGAGCCAGAGGGTCAAGACACCGTGAGACCACAGGCCACAGAATCAACTAAGGACTCATAGCAACTCACAGAGACTGAAGTGACAAACACAGAACCTGAGCTAGGTTCTTTTCCTATATGTTACGGTTGTGTAGCTTGGTGTTCTTGTATGACTCCTAACAACTGGAGTTTTTTTGGGGGATGGGGGCATCTCTGACTCTTGCTTGCACCTGGGACCCTTTTGCCAAGTCTAGATGATTTGAGGGTTTGTGCCTCATTTTCTTGTATCTTGCTAGGCCATGTTTGGTGCATATCCCTGTGAGGCCTGTTCTTTTTTTGAAGGAAAACAGGAGGGAGAGGTCTAGGGGGAGAGGGGAGGTGGGAGAAGGGTCTAGGAAGAGTGAAGGGAGGGGAAACTGCAGTTGGGATGAAACGTATGAAATAAAATGAAAGGGAAAGGACATAAAATTCATTTTATTCATTATTATTACTATAAAATAAAAGGGGGAAATGTGGGCCTAAACTGTCTCATCAAACTAGAGGGCAGGAAGGTATAAAGGACTAATGGTGCAGATAAGTGTTCATCTTAGCCTTTCAGAGAAAAGCTTCTTTGTGTAGAGATCAAAGGTTAATGCAGAGACTCATAACCATTCATAGTGTAGAGAATTAATGACTGTGGAGTCATCGCTAAATAAGGTTTCTCTATCAGTAATTCCAGGCTCTGGGAACTATGAGGATACACATATAAGAGCAGGAAGATTGGGAAGAATGCTGTGAAATACTATCTTCTGGACATAACAAGACAGTTCATATTCGTGAACTCACAGCAACTGTGGCTACCTGTGCTAACTGGAGAACATGATCAACATTTCATCATGAAGTCCCATCCTTCCCAGGAGGATGGGGGAAACCATCATTTTCTTCAGTGGAGTAGCTACTGATAAGTTACCCATGCTCCAATAAATAACATCCCCTCATTCTCATGTAAGCAAACCTAACTAAACTCAGTGTATCAAAGAAAAAGACAAGAAAGTAGGAGGGGGCCTTGTTGGGAAGAAGGGGTTCAGCAGGTGTGGGGAGAAGGATAAAGAATGAGCATAAGAGAGGAAAGAAGTAAATATGATTAAACTACATTGTGTGCGTGTGCAAAGAATAAATAAGATAGAATGGGAACTGGAACTAAAACTCCTGTTGAAATCTTGGTGGCTGGATTATCATTAGTAATTTTTTTTCTTTTTATTAGTTCCTTAAATCCACTTCCATGATTAAATAGGAAAACATTACAGTGAAATACTATTGCTGTAGATACAGATGATCAGAAATTGAAAACAAAACAAAACAATAGACTAATGGGGATAGGCTGAAAGGACAAAGGTGTCCAATCTCCCCCTGGCAGGAGATGATACAACCTGAACATCAAGAAGAGTAAGGACTATAGTTGATTGAAATATACTTAATATATCAAATCCATGGAAGTCAGATACCTTCTTTAAAGAGAAAAAAGAAATGGGAATATGTCATTAGAAAATAACCAAATTAAAAAAAAATTAAATATATATGTATTACAAATCTAATGGCCGTAATAGATTAGGGAAAGCATCCCTTTACATAAATTAATATTAGTAAATTATTAATAAATTAATAATTTAATACATTGAGGGAAAAATCACAGAATTTAAAGGTTGCTTTATTCCAATGAAAATGATTATTGCAATGATCAACTCCATGCATTAAGATCAAGGAGTGTGGAGGAGGAAGTAGCTGCTAAAATGGCTAGTAGATAAAGGTGCCTGCTACCAAGTCTAACAACTTGAGTTCAAACCTTGGGACCTACAAGGAAGAAGGACAAAACCAAGTTCCAAAAGTTGTCTTATAACCTACACACATTCCCCCCTCAATCAATCAATTGATCAATCGATTAGTAAACAGAAAAGATGGAAGAAGAAGTAGCTCATCACAAGATAAAGAAGAGAAAAACAACTTCACTGTGGAGAGCATGCCACTCGTAGACTACACAGATCAATCTTAGCAACGGCTCAGGTGGTACCACCAACACCTACTGACTCACAGGGCCTTTCCTAGCATAATGATAATATGCTCTCACCAATCATGCCTCTGAATCTAACACAAAGCTCTGGGTCAAACTTCAGGTACAGGACACAGTAGGTACACGGTACCACATACAAAGAATAAGGATGTCAAAAAGAAGCAATAAGGCAAATTCAGGAAGTAGGGTATTTTATGCAATAGCTAGCCCAGTCTTTCAACATGTTAATGATATAAAACAATAAGAGGGCAGTGGAGACACACAAGTAGGCTAGGTTAGAACATACTTAAAAGAATGTACAACTTGTAAGTATATCAAAATTCAAACTGTACACCTTCAGTGGGTGAATCATATGGCATATAAATTACAACTCAGTAAAGCTATTTTAAAAACAGACTTAGGAAACATAAAATCAAGCATAATCTATACACTGAATTTGGATCCTAATTTGAACAAACCCCTTTTAAAGGACATTAAAGAGTAAGTAAGTATGAAGGAATACTATGTTATATTAAGGATTACTTGTATTTGTTAGGTGTGACAATGGTAATATAGTTTTGAATTTTTATGAGTTTATATTTTTGGTGCTAGGAATCAAACTCAGGGTCTCACACACGCTAATCAAACATGCTACCATAGAAGTAAGTCCCTAGCATGGTGATATAAATGCTATCTAGAAATGCACGGAGGGGGGAGGACCTAGGACTTACCACAGGGCAGGGAAATCTGACTGCTCTTTGGGCTGGAGAGGGAGGGGGAGAGGAGTGGGGGGAGGGGGAGAAGGGTGGGAGGAGGGGGAGGGAAATGGGAGGCTGGGAGGAGGAGGAAACTTGTTTTTTTTTTTCTTTTCTCAATAAAAAAAAAGTTAAAAAAAAAAAAGAAAATAGTCAGTTTGAGTATCACAATACCTGAATTCAAGATATGCTATAGTCCTGATATGATGGCACACATATATAATCCTTGCACTGGAAAGGCTATGACAGGAAGATTGTAAGTTTGAGAGCAACCTAGCCCACATAGGGGTTTCGATGTAATAACAAGATAATGGCTAGACTTTGCATACAAACCACAAAAACAAAGTCTGGTATTGGTAGTACATGCCTATAAAACCCAGATATACTATAGAGTTCAAAATCCTTCTCTGTTGTGGAATATTCCTTTATACTATCTGAAAATGTACCACTGTGGTTAGTTTAATAAAAAGCTAAATGGCATACCAAGTTGTGGAAGGACTAGGCCCCTCCACTCTGCATCAAGCCTGAGCAAGGTATCCCAACATAGCGAATGGGCTCTAAAAATCCAGTTCATCCACCTGGGATAAGTCCTGGTCCCACTGCCAGGGGTTACACAAACACATCAAGCCACACAACTGTCATCTACATTCAGAGATTCTAGTTCACTCTCGTAAAGGCACCCCAGTTGTCAGTCCAGAGTCTGGGAGCTCCCACTAGCTCAGGTCAGCTGTTCCTGTGCTTTTCCCAATCATGATCCCTCCTCCCTCTCTTCAACTGAATTCCAGGAACTCAGTCCAGTACTTGGCTGTGGATCCCTGAATCTGCTTCCATCAGTTACTGGATGTAGGTTCTATGATGACAATTAGCATAATCACTAATCTGATTACAGGGGAAAACCAGTTCAGGCACCCTCTCCACTATTGCTAGGAGACTTAGCTGGGGTCATTCTTGTAGGTTCCCTGGAATCTCCCTGGTACCAGGTTTCTCCCTAACCCCATAATGGCCCCCTCTATCAAGATATCTCTTTAATTGCTCTCCCTCTCCATCTGCCCCCTCTAAGGAGTGAATGGGGGTGGGATGGAAGGTGGGGGGGGGTTCGGAAGAAGGTGAGAGAGGGGCATTTTTCACATAAAATGAAAAGAGAGAAAGAAAGAAAAAAAGAAAAGAAAGAAAAAAGGAAAGAGTAAAAAGAAAAAGAGGGAAAAAAATCAAAGTCTGGGAGCAGGAACATGTCAGACAACACCAAAATATTTGCTACCAAATATGTTGCAAGAGATTATCAAATAAAAATGAAGGGTTCCAACTGACAATAAAGGCTAAATGGCCAATAACTAGGTTGGAGGTATAGATGGGACTTCTGGACAGAGAGAGCTCTGGGAGAAAGAAAGGTGAAGTTGTGAGCCAGACACGGAATAACCAGGATGGGCTAATAGAGATGATGTATCGATCATGTGGAAGGACATAATTAAAAATATGGGTAAATTTAAGTTATAAGAGTTATTTAGAGACAAGACTAAGCTAAGGTCAAGCTTTCAAAATTAATAATAAGTTTCTGAAGTCTGTTTCATTTTTCGTGAGTTGGCGGCCCCAAAAGAAAAATCTGCCTACAATTCTCAGCTACATAGAGTGCAAGGATAGCTTTGGCTATACTAGACCCTATTTCAAAATAAACAAATAATACATATTACAGAGATTTTAAAAAGCATAAACAGGATGCTATTGGTGTTAAAACACATATAGATTAGTGGAAGAGAATAGAGAGATTAGAAGTATAATAACATGTACATTATGTAGTACAAAGGTGAGTCTTCTCAACAAATGGTGATAGGAAACCTGGGTCTCTGCATACAGAAGAAAAAAAATGAGACTCATCTCTTAGCACTTATAAAAAAGTGAACTAGCCTAGTGGCAGGGGCGCATGTCTTTAATCCTAACATTTGGAAGGCAGAGGCAGGCAGATCTCTTGAGTTGGAGGGCAGCCTGGTCTACAGAATGAGTTCCAAGACAGCCAAAGCTATGCAAAGAAACCTTGTCTCAAAAAAAAAAAAAAAAGAAAGAAAAGAAACAAAAGAACGAACTAAGCACTCAAATCTAAGATCTGAAATCATTACAAAAAAAAAATCAATGCAATGATGCCTAATGATATTCTGGTATACCCATAGACTGGTGCCTAGCCCAACCGTTATCCGAAAGGCTTCATCCAGCAACTGATGGAAATAGATGCAGGGACCCCATAGCCAAATATTACACCGAGTTTGGGGAATCCTGCAGAAGAAGGGGAGAAAAGAGAGTAGAAGCCAAAGGGGGTCAAGAACACTACAAGAAAACTCACAGAATCAACTAATCTGGGTGTGGAGCCCCAAAAATGTGAGCCTATTTCCATCCTGACAGATGGTCAGGATATGCAAGCATACTTTTGCTCTGTGTTTTGTAAATGGAGTTACCTGGGGAAGGGCTACCTTCAAGATACTTGGTCTAGAGTGGTTTCACTTCCTAAACAACAGAATGTTAATGGCTTGATGCCTCAAAGTGTTAAAGCAATTTACTGTTCTTTGAGTTGTCCTTTGTATCATGTTAAAGAAGTCTTCTGTTGCCTTCTTCCCCTTTTGTATTGGGGTATAAAAAACGTACGGAAAATTGAACATGGACAATTTCTGTTTTCACTGGTATGCCCTCCTGATACTATTCTATAGTTTCTGTTTTATTATTTTCAAATGCATCTTCATATTCTTTACTTATATTTCTAAATCCCCATGCCCCTACGCTGGCAAGAGGTGTTTTTAACATGGCAGGGTCACCATCACTGACACCTGGGCTTCAAGGAGCTCAACAGAGACTGAACCAACAACCAGGGAACCTACATAGACCTGACCTAGGCCCTCTGCATATGTTACAGTTGTGCAGTTTGGTTCTCTTGTGTGACTTTTAACTGTGGAAGCAAGGGCTGTCTCTGACTCTTTTACTGGCTTTTGGGACTTCACTCTTCATACTGTGTCACTTTCCTCAGCCTTAATTTATGGGGAGGTGCTTATTCTTACTGCAACTTAATATGCCATGCCTTGCTGATACTTATGAGATACTTTCCCTTTCCTAAACAGAAATGGAGAACTGGATTGGGGGTGGGAACAGAAGGGGTGGGGAAGGGGCTGGGAGGAGAGGAGGGAAAGGAAAAATGAAAAGGAAACTGAGGAAACACTTCAGGACATCGAAATGGGTAGGGACTTTTGGGAAAACAGCTTTAAGACAGAAAACAAAAGGGAAATTAAGCAAGCGGGATTCCGAGCAAAGGTACATTTAACAGAGTACAGAGAGGACCTACAGAATGGAGAGAAAATCTTTACAAGCTTACATTTTAGAAAGAGTTGATATTGAGTATATATTACTCAAAAAAATTTAATAGACTAATTTAAAAATGTGCAAATGATATGGCTAATTCTCCCCCAAAAGAAATACCATGGCTAATAAATAAATGAAAATATTTTTAATATCTTTAGCTATCAGAGAGTCAACAAGTTAAATGAGATACCAATTCACCCCAGTGGTTATTTATGGAGGAAGAGGAATGTAGATGGTCTTGGAAGGAATGTAAATTAATACAGACATCATAGACAACTTTTTTTTTAAAGAAACAGATGTGCCATATGGCTCATTTATCTCTCTTCTATATATATTCAAAATATTAATTTAGCATACCAGAGATATCTATATACCTTATGCATGGTACCACTATTTTGCTAAGATAACTGACCCAGCTTAGGTATCTATCAACTAATAAATAGAAAAATTAAAATAAAATACATATATACAATAGAGTATTATTTAGCTGTTTAGAATGAAGTTGTTATCTGCAGAAAAATATACTGAACTAGAGTGCATTACGTTAAGTGAAATGAGCCGAACATGGTAAAACAAGCACCACTAGTTCTCTCTAATCTGCAGCAGCTAAAAACAAGTCAACCTGAAAGGAAAATGGTGACTACTGCAGCCAGGAGTATGCAAGAGGAGTTTAATCAGGAAACAGTGTCTGCAGTTAATAAATAAAATAAAATATCTACATTCATAAAAAGATTCTTACATCATTGTAAGGTAAAATGCCATCATGTAGGAGATTTCTTTTTAAAATATTATACGTCTCCTTTAGAGAAAAATGTGAATTTCGCAAACATGTTCAATTAAGTCTGTTATACTCAGGTCATGGGCATATGGAAATTCATTAGTTTTCTCTGAAGTCTTATGTATTTTTGAAGATTTTTCAAATTAAGGAATTATGAAAAAGCGACAATTACCCTTTATTTTCAGAATCTCGAGCCACCATGACAAAGGTTGCATCCAAAACAGGCCAATAATCCTTATTATTTTGCAGCTAAAGAACAAAGGAAAGAAAAATAAAGTTATAAGGAATGCATTTGTTGGGAAGACTGACCACAGTTCTGAAAGTATTCATTACTGTTATTCTTTTAGGTTATTATATAGTATAGTCAATACCATTTGTATGAATATGGTTAAAATATCATATCCCCAAGAACTGAAAGTATTCTAGGTCTAGGTGTTATCCAAATGTCAAAATTAGAACCCACTCCTACCTCTTAAGACTAAAAATGCTGGCTAGGTATGATAGGATCTGCCTGTAATCCTATCAACTGGGGAGGCTGAGGCAGCACAGTGCCTGTGAGTCTAAGGCTAGTGATGGAGGTGGCTCTTGTATCTTATCTGTTGCTTTCATTGGTTAACTAATAAAGAAAACTGCTTGGCCTGGTAGGACATAAAATTAGGTAGGCGGAGTAAACAGAACAGAATGCTGGGAGAAAGAAGCCGAGTCGCAGTCGCCATGATTCTCTCACTCCAGACAGACGCTGGTTAAGATCTTCCCTGGTAAGCCAGCTCGTGGTGCTACACAGAATATTAGAAATGGGTTAGATCAATATGTAAGAGCTAGCCAATAAGAGGCTGGAACTAATGGGCCAGGCAGTGTTTAAAAGAACAGAGTTTCCGTGTAATTATTTCAGGTATAAAGCTAGCCGTGCAGGCGGCCGGGTGCCAGGAATGTAGCCCGCCGCTCCTATTACTACAGGCTAGCCTGGTGGGTTTCAGGCTACCTTGTGTGATTATAGTCTTGTGTGACTGTCATCCTGTCATATACATACATACATCCTCTTAGCTTTGTGTGTGTGTAGTTGTTATCTGCAGAAAAATATACTGAACTAGAATGTATTACATTAAGTGAAATATATATAAAAAAACTAAGAGGATAGCTGGTATTTTGATCTGTGCATTTCAAGGTCAACCAAGACCCAATGGAAAAAAGAAGCCCTCTAAAAGGGCCCTAAAACTCCAGTCCTGATCAGAAAGGCTATAGGGGATCCAGAGGTTAGGCACTAATCAGTAGATATCCTATAGAGTGAAGAGACACTAGACAGGGAAACTCTAAAGGGTGGAAGAATTGCTAACATTAAACTGAACTAAATAGACAAGGCTCTAAGTTCTATGCTAGTTATAAGGATCTACTCAAATGGTCAAATAGATAACATTAAACACACTGTTCAAAAAAAAAAAACACAACACATTCTAATAGTCTCTGACCAAATCTGTGGTGTTTTAATCAGTCATAAAAAGTCTAGATTCTCTATCCTACTATTTCTGTGCATAATGTATGCTCCAGGCCCTCCTGTCTTGATCCTAAAACTTTCTCTTTTTTGCCTATTTAATGTAATTTATTTCTTTTTATCATACACATATTCGTTTATTTTACATCCCAGCCGCAGTTTCCCCTCCTTCCTCTCCTCCTAGTACGTCCCCCCATTGCCCCGTCTGTTCCCATCCCCCAATCCACTTCCCCTCCATTTCTCTTTAAGAAAGGGCAGGTCTCCCATAAATATCAACAAAACATAGCATATCAAGTTGCTGTAAGACTAAGCAGCTCCTCATGTATTAAGGATGAACAAAGCAACCCAGTATGAGGAGCAGGGTCCCAAAAGCCGGCAAAAGAGTCAGAGACAGCTCCTGTACCCACTGATAGGAATTCCACAAGAGTACCAAGCTATACAATTATAACAAATATGCATAATGCCTCTCTCAAACAGTAGAGAAACACTTAAGAAGTTGTTTGACATCCTAAAACTTTCTTATCAGCACAATATCCTTTGCCTGTTTTAATTGTTTCCTGTATATATCTTCAGAAGGTCTACAGATCATAACCAAAACATCCAGTTCAAGTATAGAACTCAGCCTCATAAATTTAAAAGCAAAATTTAGCCTGATACAATTATATTTTACAAAAACAAAAGATAGTCTGACATTTTATTCAGATAATCATGTGATTACATCGGAACCCAAAAAGAAACGGGAGTTAGAAAACTCATTGCATTCAAAGAAACAAAAGAGATTCCATAAAGGCTACTAGGATCTCTTAGAGGCTTACCAGGCTAATTGAATCCATTAACCAACCTAAGCCTGAGATATGAAAAATGTCTCATGAGACATAAAAAATGAAAGTTGGGCAGTGGTGGTGCATGGTTTTAATCCCAGTACTTGGGAGGCAGAGGCAGGGGATTTCTGTGAGTTCAAGGCCAGCCTGGTCTACAGAATGAGTTCTAGGACAGCCAAGGCTACACAGAGAAACCGTGTCTTAAAAAAACAAAAAAAGAAAGAAATAAACAAAGAAATGAAAAAGACACTACTAAGGATGGAATAAAACAAAAGAAAGCAATGATGCAGAAGGGGGCAGTGGGAGGAAAACAAAAACAAATTTTGACGGAAAATGGAGCTGGCAAGATAGCTCAGCAGGTAAAGTCTCTCTGAACAAGGAAACCACTTACACAAAAATGTCTTCCCTCTGAAGGGAAGAGTCTTCAGTTTTAGTAACTGATCCCCTTTCAGGATTAAAGCTGCTTGTGTTTTCCAGGTTTCTCCTCAAACAACTAAAGAAAATTACTCAGATAAGTTTAGATAACTCTTATATTAGTTAAAAATTCCATTTTTTACTTGAGGCCAACATATGTATAGTCTAGGTAAACAAATGCTCATTAAAGTGGTTCATTAGTCTTACCACCTTGAGGAGGATGCTTTTGAGCAAACTGTATTTGAGACAGGGTCTCATGTAGTCCAGGTTGGCTTTCTGAACTTGCTATGTAGGTAACAATGATCTTGAACTTATGACCCTCATGCCTTGGCCTCCCAAGTGCTGGAATCACAGGCAGGCATCAACACCCTCAGCTATTTAATGAATTGATTAAAAAATTAGAGACAGTCCTAAATGGGACATCTGTATCACCCTATCGAAGGTTCAGGGGAACATCATGGAAGAGAGGATGAAAAAAATTAAGAGCCAGAAGATGGGGAGGAAGACTGTGGAATTCTATCCTCTGAACACGGCATGGCTGCTGTATCCATGAACTCAAAGAAGAATGATGGGGGAGAGTCTTCTGTTTCGTGTTAATTTCATTGGTTAAATAAAGAAACTGCCTCGGCCCTTTTGATAGGACAGCAGCTTAGATGAACAGAGTAAACAGAACAGAATGCTGGGAGAAAGAAGCTGAGTCGCAGTCGCCTTGATGTTCCCACTCCAGACAGACGCAGGTTAAGATCTTCCCTGGTAAGCCAGCTCGTGGTGCTACACAGAATATTAGAAAAGGGTTAGATCAATATGTAAGAGCTAGCCAATAAGAGGTTAAAACTAATGGGCCAAGCAGCGTTTAAAAGAATACAGTTTCCTTGTAATTATTTTGGGTAAAGCTAGCCGGGTGGCGGGAAGCGACCTGCCGTTCGTTCCTCATACTACAGAAGAGCCGGTGAAAAACACAAGACTGTACCCATCAAAATTCCACCATGAACAGGGGAGGGTCTTAGGAGGCCCACCTCTCCAGGAGCGGCTACTGGCAGTTAATGATTGCTGTAGAAGGTGCAGTCACATTTTTCCATGTCATAGCCACTGGCTAAGCTGTCCATGTTCCAGTAAATAACCCTCCCCCGTGTTTATACATGCAAACCTAATTACACCCGGTGGGTCATGCAAAACTCACATGAAAGGAGGAGGATGACTTGAGAAGAAGAAAGGAGGGAAAGGAGAGGAAAATGGTTGGGGTGAATATGTTTGAATTATATGATTGTTTATGAAACTGTGAAACAATAAATATAATTTTATGGTCATATATTTATTTAAAAGGTTCTACAAGATCCCAAACAAGATTGTTACTTGGACCAAGTTTGCTCCTAAACACTTAAAAAAGAAAGCCACCTAGGAGACAGACTTCAGCCCATTTAATAGGGTATACTATAACAGCTGCCACCTCCAAAGAATTACTGACAGGGTTCACCTGTGAAGATGAAAGTCCAATTTTCCAGTAAGGGTTTAAGGTGAGACACAGGGACCCTACTAAAACAGTTGAACAACCAATGGAGGGCTTGTATTTCTCTTCAAAATGGACTACAGGGGACCAGTTAAGATGATCTGAGGACCTGGGTTTCATAGTTCCTACTTTTGGAGCTATTATTATTATTAGGAATTAATTGTGTTCGTCATTACCTGTGCTCCATTAGGTAAATCTTTTTATTAACTGCCATCAAAATTCTTAAAGACATTATATTCTTTTATCTAAATGTGTCAACGTTGAGGTGGGCTGATGCAACTGGTTCTCTATTTCCTGATTGCCCTGCCCTGTCTGAAACTCTGGCTTTACGAAGATTCCTAAACCTTCATTCTAGTCTCAATGACCTGGGATTTTTTTTAGGCTACCTTATGCAAAGAGAAGTGATTTTCCAGTTCTCCAGTAATGAAAATAAGTCCTTCTTCCACTAGATTGATGCTGTTATGTATTTTGTCGCAGCAACAAGAAAAGTAACTGGGGCTGGAGAGATGGTGCCATGGTTAAGGGTCACTTGCTGCTCTGACAGCCATATGGTGGCTCAAAACCATCAGTTCCATGAGAGTCAACAGGCATGCGCATGGTGTATATATATGCTCTAAGGCAAAAATTATAAGCATTCATGTACAAAAAATCAAACAAAAATTCTAAAAAATAAAAATATAAATTAACTAATACAAAAAAATCTGGAATCAAGAAGAAAGACGGTTGTGACAAGCCAGACCATGTTGTTCTTGGGCCTTTGGAAACAGTTTACAGAAAGAACCGAGAAAGTTTAGAGCATCGGGATAGTTTAATGAACCTACTGGAATGGACTAGAGGCCATTCATGTTCCATTCTGGCAAAGAAGGATCCGGCTCTGGGGTGTGTGTGTGTGTGTGTGTGTGTGTGTGTGTGTGTCCTGGCATTTGAATGAGCCTCAATTTAATAGTAATGAGATAAAGACAGGTACAATGGCACACACCTTTAATCCCAGCACTCAGGAGGCAGAGGGAGATGGGTCCCTGAGTTCAGGGCCAGCCTAGTCTACATAGGGAATTCCAGGACAACCAAGGAGACACAGATATTGTCTCAAAAAAGCAAAACAACAACAAAAATTAATGAGGTCCAGCCCTATTCAGGGTATCTGTCCATCACCCAGCCCAAGGAACACAGCATAAGAAAGGGCAAAAAGAATGTAAGAGCCAAAGGACAGGGAGAAATGCTGTGAAATGACATGTCAGAGCTGCTGCATCTGTTAACTCACAACAGCTGTGGTTACCTGTAACCACTGACTATCAACACTGGCAATCATTGATAGGTAGGAGTTAACAGCAGTTAATAGCCACTGGCCAGGGGAGGAACCATTATTTCCAGGGGTATATTCACTAGTAATGCTGCCTATGCTCCAGTAAATAACGTCCCATGTATGCTCATGCAAGCAACTCTGATTAAACACTGGATCATAAAGGATGGGAACTTGTTTAAAAAAAAAAGGATTCAAGAAGTAAAAGCCAGGAAACAGGTGAAAATGATCAAAATACATTGATACAGATATAATGTGTACAATGAAGCTACAGAGTTTAATGGTTGGTCTGCTGCGTTTCAGTCTTGTTACCTTCTTGTTCTTCTCTTTTGAAATTTGAAATGGGAATTCTTAGCATGTACCGTTTATAATAGAAGTATTGTTGCTTTTTGATTTTACAAATGCACACAGATAAATGTTTGCCCTGAGTTTCAATAAAAACTTCGAATTTTTAAAAAAGGATTTAATTGTGTGTGTGTGTCCATGTGTGTCTACCAGAGGCCTGCCCCCCCCCCCTGTGTGTGTGTGTGTGTGTGTGTGTGTGTGTGTGTGTGTGTGTGTGAAAGAGAGAGAGAGAGAGAGAGGTGTACACATGACTGCTGATGCCAGCAGAGTCCAAAGGCATCAGATCTTCTATTGTGAGATAGCCAGAGTAGGTTCAGGAACTCAAACTCCAGTCCTTTGTAGTAGTAATCACTCTTAACAGCTGAGCATCTCTCTAACCCCTGAGACATGGAACTTTAGAACAGAGTTGAAACTGTTCAGGGGACTCTAAAGTTAGACTAATTGCATTTTGCTTTACGAGACAGCTTATGAGGGTGTGGGGATCACAGGCGAAAGGATACAGTTTGAATGTGAAATGTGCTCCTTTAATTAGGACGCCAGTCTTTTAACACGTGATTTCCAGCTGGTGGCACTGTTTTGGGATGTTGTGGAACTGTAGGGGTTTGGACTCTAGATGGCAGAACTATTTCACTAGAGTGGACTCTGAAGGTTATCCTCACTTCTGCTTCTGGACTGTGCTCTCTGATTTGTCTGCTGCCATGATATGAGAAGCCCCAATCACATTCTCACTGACAAAAATGCTACCATCCTAACCTGCATGATGGACCGAAATGCCTCTGAAATGGATCCAAAATCCATCCTCTCTCTTTTACTTTAAGTTGCTTTTGTCAGTGTATTAGTTAGTTTTCTACTGCTGGAATAAAAAAAAAATCAGGACCAAAGCAAGCTACAGAAAGGGTTATTTGGGTAATGGATCCAAAGGGATAAGAGTAAGAGTACATAATGGAGGGAAAGCATGGCAGCAAGCATGGTGGCTGGAACAGCGAGTTGAGGGCTCACTGTTCAAACCACAAGCAGGAAACAGAGACCAAACTAAAAATGGTATGAGTCTTTATATCTCTCAATACCTACCCCCAGTGACATCCTCCCGCAAGGCCACATCGTTTATGCCTGCAGGCCAGAAGAGGGCACCAGACCCCATTACGGATGGTTGTGAGCCACCATGTGGTTGCTGGGAATTGAACTCAGGACCTTTGGAAGAGTAGGCAATGCTCTTAACCTCTGAGCCATCTCTCCAGCCCAGGCCACATCGTTTAAACCTAACCAAACAGCACCACAAAACTGGGAACTGAGTATTAAAATGCTTGAAACTGTGGGAGATATTTCTCAGTCAAACCATCAGATAGGTATTTTGTAATAGCCACAAGAAAATGATGCAGAAAGGAATTAGGGAGTTGAACATCTCACAATGCACTGGTAGGTCTTCAGAACTAAGAAATTTCCTGGATAAAATGCCAAAATACCTGTTCTGAGAAATACTGCAAAATATGTTGCAATCATATATTTATGTGGCTGATTCCCTATGACATAGTAAGTGAGGTTCATGTAGACTGACACCATTTTCTTCATATTTCCACTGCCACCACTAAGCACAAATACTGGCAGATACATATACAGTTAATGTTTCAAAAATGAATGAATGGGGCATTACATGAATGGGCTTTTGTAAAATATACTCTCTAAGAGAAAGGAACTTTCTGTGTCTTGCTTATTGTCATATACCCAGACCAGAAGAGCTGTTCAATAATTATAATTGTAGGACAGAGAGTAGCAGGTGTCAGGAAGGAGAGACAGACTAGGGCTTGAAGACTGAACAAATGCTCCAAGCTGGAAGAGTCAAAGAAGGGGCTGAGCAAGATGTGACCCTAAAGCACAGTGGGAATGCACAGAATCAGAGTACAACGCATTTCAGGTAAAGAAAAAGGCATTAACAGACATTTGGTTGCTAAATGATTACATTGTATTTTACTACAATTTACACTTGCTAGTGTCACACACTAAGAATGCCAAGATATGTAACTCCATACTCGCAGACTACTGAATAACCAGCAATGAGCACCAAGAAGGTACACAGGGCTGGGAAGTGGCTCAGTGGTGCAGCATTTGCCTATTATACACAAGGCCCTGGATTCAAAACTTGGCATTGAAAGAACAAAAAAGAAAACACATAAATGATAAAAGGAATAAAGTTGGCAAAGTAGATTGCATCTAGCTTATAGAGTACCTTGGGCACTATCTAATCAAAGGAATATGCATTCCAGCCCAATGGTCACTGAAGGTTTTTATAAAGTGGAATGACATGATCTAAGATTAGCTTTGGAAATTTTACCTGGTAAACCCAGAGAGAAAGGACAGGCTAGAGAGAGAGGCATATGACACAACTTTTCATATTCTCTCTCCCCTCTACTCCCCTCTCCTGTATCGTTTTTCTAATTTATTTATAGGAGAGTCAAATAGCTGTGATTCCCCGGAATGCAGGCCCTAGGTCAGGAAACCTACAGTGTATAGCACTGAGTAGGACAAAAATTAACCAAGAAGTTTGGTTAAGTGTCCACAAATCATAGAAGCATTCATAGCAACTTTATAAGTGTACTGCTTTATCATTATTATTATTATCATTATTTTGGTTTTTCAAGATAAGGTTTCTCTGTAGCTTTGGAGCCTGTCCTGGAACTCTTTGTAAACCATGCTGGCCTTGAACTCACAGAGATCCACTTGCCTCTGCCTCCTGAGTGCTGGAATTTAAGGCATGCACCACATTTTTTGTTTTATAATTTTTAAAAGGACAATAAAACCAGCATTACTGCCAATTACATAAATATTGAAGTACAATCTAATCACTTTGATACAGTATTTAATTTTTAAAAAAATTACTGGTAATTAATGCTGACATGTCTAACTCCTCAAATGTGCTGAGGACTAAGTGGTTGTTGAATATGCAGCCCTATATAGAGATATCTATATCATCCCCTCTAAATCTTAAAGAATACCCCATGAGAGGGGGCAGAAAAACTGTTAAGACTCAGAGGATGTGGAAAAGTTTTGTACAATGATGTGTCCTATTCAATATCTGGTCACTGCACTCATGAAGTCACAGCAGCTATGGTTACCTGCATAAGACTACTGGGCCCTTAAACATTCCATCAGGGATAGAGGAGGGGCTTGGGAGGCCCCACCTCTCCCCTATCAGCCATGTGGGGAAGGAGTCATTTTCTTCAGTAGTGTGGCCACTATTTCAGTAAATAATCCCCTACCCATGCTCAAGCAAGCAACCTTAATTAAACGTCGTGGGTCACAAAAAATGACATAAAAGTATTAAGGGTCCTAGTTGTAAAGAAGGGAAGAAGTGGTTCAGTGGGACTTAAAGGGGACCAAAAGGAGGGTAATGGGGTACATATGCTAAAATGCCTTATATGCATGCTTAAAATTATCAAAGAATAAATTTTCAATTTCTGGACAATTACTATACATTGCAAGCTTCATACTTTTCTCAAATCTGAAAGTTGATTTTTACCACGAGGTAAAAATGCTTTAGAATTCTATAGCAGAAAAATAATGCATCTGAATAAGTCCACTGATTACCACAGTAAATCAATGCTTATGTTGTCTACAGTGGAATGCTGGGCATACTCTAAGTTATTCGGTCTCTGCACTGACTATTCTCTGAATTCTGTTCATAAGAGGAGCTCTTTTAACTGCACCCAAATGACTATTAACAATTGAGGTCTAGGTATGTAACTCAGGTGTAAAGCACTTGCCTAGAACATGAAAGGATATGAGTTTGGTCCCCAGTACCACACAAAGAAAAGAATTGAAGTGTGTCTTTCATCCCCCAAAGGTATGATGAAGGCGTAACCTCCAGATCTATAGGTGGGAATAATTTGAAAATGGGGACATTACAGGCATAATTAGATAAAATGAAAACCAGGAATAGCAACTCATGCATGTAACCCTAGCATTTGCTAGGCTGAGGCAGGAGGATTGCTATGAGTTCCAGGACAACCTGTGCTACAGAGTGAGGCTGTGTCTCAAAACAATAAATAAATAAGTAAGTAAATAAATAAAGCCAGGCATGAGACACATGCCTATGAGAGGTGGAGGCAGGAGGATCAGGAATTTGAAGCTAGTGTAGACTACAGGACATAAACTTGTCTCAGAAAACTAAAACCCCAGAACAACAGTAAAGCCTCCCACTGCTTCTGTAAGGTTGCCTCATCAGTTGTGCTGATGACAAAGCCACCACCAACTAGTCCTCCATCGGATACTCACTCACGCACTCTTGAGGACCAATTCAAGGCCAGCCTGGGTTATATGAAACCCAATCTCAAAAACAGAACAAAAACAATGAGTTCAGATTGGAGCAGAGTGGGCCTTCAATCCAATATGATTAAGATATTAGAGAAAAGACATGGAAATATAGACAGACAAAAACCACACAGTGTGTACTGGCTGGTTTTGCATGTCAATTTGACACAAGCTAGAGTCATCAGAGAGAAGCCTCTGTTGAGAAAATGCCTCCATGAGATCCAGTTGTAAGGCATTTCCTCAATTAGTGATCAATAGGGTGGGGCCTTGCCCACTGTGGATGATGCCATCCCTGGACTGGAGGTCCTGGGTGCTATAAGAAAGCAGGCTGAGAAAGCCGGGGAAACAAACCAAGAAGTAGCATTCTTCCATGGCCTCTGTATCAGCTCCTGCCTCCAGGTTCCAGCCCTGTTTGAGTTCCTGTCCTGACTGCTTTCATTGATGAACAGCAATATAGATTTGTAAGCCAGATATACCCTTTCCTCCATGACTTACTTTTTGGTCGTGGTGTTGCACTGCAGTAACTAAGATACAATGACAAAAGCAGAAACGCCTCCTGCTACGAAGAAGAGGTAAGCAAAGATAATCTCCTGCAGGTTTAAGACAAAATATGACCCTGCTGACAGCTTGATTTGGGAATCAAAGCCTCCAAATTCAAACAATAAATTGCTGATATTTTTAAGCCACCAGTTTGTGGGACTTTATGGTACAGCAGCCCCCCAAAAGTAATACAGTAGTCAGTCCAATTCACATCTAGTTCAACTCAGACTTTTGTGAAACCCTCCAGGGCAAAATCAGAAACAAGTACCTTAATGTACAGCTGTATATGCTTACAAAATAATATATATTAAATGCAAGTAGCAAAAGGAAGATACTATCCCTCCTTTGAACTGTTAATTATTTTTGAAGCTAAGGGTTGCATACTTATCCATGAACATACACAGCTTTTCTTCAAGTGAGTTAGCTGATTATATTTCAACAGTGAGGGCTCTTCATGCACATACATACCTGGAACATTTTCATCTTCACTTCCATGGATGTCTTTCCAACCCAGCTAACATGGCCAGTGAACTTAATGTCCTGTTCAGGACTTAAGCTCTGTTTACACATATCTGCAAAATAGAAAGTTAAGAGCCACCCAAACTATATAAGAAAAGTCAGTACTATAAGTGAACAATAACATCTGAAAAGCTGACAAGTTGTATTATATTTATCTTCAAAACTACAATAATTTTTGACATACAAAATAAATCTAAAAATCTGAGACCATACAAGGACTATAAAAACCGTAATTAAACTCTTCCACTTAATTATATAAATATCATGTTATATTCTAGATAGTTTCATATATACATTAAAATCCCCTTTAAAAGAAACCATTTCCCCCCAATCCCAATAATACTTCATAATTACTGAAAATTATAAGTATGCATAGAAGCTGATCTTGCTTACCAATCTTGTCCACTAGGGCTGTCACTATTGATAAAGGAGACATCATAGCGGAATGATTTCTGTTGTGCATGTAGCAAACAAGAACTGTAGGAAAACCAGACGAGTATAATAGAAAAGCAAAATTATTTCTTCCATTTACAATTCTCTCCCTTAAATTCACAAAAGGTCTTATTTTCAATAAAATCCAGTACTACTCAAGTAATGATCTTACTCTAGAACTAAAGACTCTTTTCTTTTAGTTTACTGAGACAAGGTCTCACTCTGTTGCCCAGGCTGATTGGGAACTCACTATACATCCCAGGCTGGTCCCAAACATGTGGTGATTATTCTACCTTATTCTCCTACATACAAGAACTGCAGATGTGAACCTCCAGGCTTAGAAAGACATTTTTCCCTCTTTTTATGTGTGTGTGTTTGCATATATGTATTAGTGTTGCATTTGTGCAGGAACCTGTAGAGGTCTGTCCTAGTTGGTGTTACTATTGCTGTGATAAAACACCATGGCTAAAAGTAACTTTGGGAGGAAAGGGCATATTTGCCTAATGCTTCCAATTACTGTTAATCACTGAAGGAAGTCAGGACAAGAATTCAAACAGAGCAGGAACCTGAAGGCAGGAGCTGATGCAAAGGCCACAGAGGAGTGCTACTTACTGGCTTGTTCTTCATGGCTTGCTCAGAGTGCTTTTCTAAAGAACTCAAGACAACCAGCCCAGGAGTGGCACCACCCACAATAAACTGGGCCCTCCCTCACCAATCACTAACTACAACCTCCCCATAGGCTTGCTTACAGCAATATCTTATGGAAGCATTTTCTCAATTGAGGCTCCCTCCTCTCTGATGAATCTAGTTTGTGTCAGAGTGACATAAAACTAGCCAGCACAAGGTCCAAATAGAGCACTGGATTCCCTGGAACTAGAGTTACATAGAGAGAGTGTGACCTGCCATGTAGCTGTTGGAAATGAAACCTGGCTTCTCTGTAAGAGCAGCTAGTGCTCTTAACTACGGAGCCATCTCTCCAGCCCCTGCTTCAAGTCTTTTAGGTGCTAGGGATTACAAACCACTCTACTATATCTGGCAGCAAAGACTTATAAACTGAATCAATCTGGAGATCCTTTAATCGGACTATTCCCTCACTTACAAAATTCCAAAGCTCAGAGCTGCCAAGTAGCTTGTCACCACCCTGAGGAAACAGTGCTAAATGAGAGCAAGACCTAGGACAAGCTGACAGTATCAAGCAAACATCCCCAGAAGAGAGGAACTAAGCACAAGGCCTCAGCTACATGCTTTCCTCCTGATTCTTCCGCAGTCACGAAGCTGTTTTCCTTAGTTATCCCTCTTTCCCAACCACACTCCTGACTCCCACACTGCCCTAGAATCCTGTGTACACCTTCTGTATCTTAACATACATTATATATTTCCCAAGTATGGATCCATGTGCCTTATGAATATGAAGTCATTTAAATTTGTACTGCAGTTACACATTGGTTGATGTCCCTGCTTTCCCACCAAGATGTACTCAAATGTGTCCCATTCATCCTCAGGTCAAAGTCTGCTGAATAAATACTTGCTGAATGACAGTTAATTCTTCCATCCACACATCTTTTAAAGGATACACTGGGGCATGCAATGTTACAGGCAAGAAACCCCACTTAAAAGCCTGTCCGGTTCCCAGAAATCTTGCATGTGACCTGTGTCATAGGAGTAGAATAGGAAATAAAAAAAAAAATTTCAAGAAATAAGAAAAAAGTAGATCTGACAAGACTTGACTAAATGCAAGTTTCTAGCTTAGATGAGTGTTCCATTAGATGGAACACAATGGGCCAATTGTATTGAAATGTTGTTTGCTTGTTTATTCAGAGCTAGGAATTGACTCCCACCATGCTTAGCTAGCACTCTGCCACTGAGCTATACCTCCCAGCTGAAGATTTTGAATTTGAGAAGTCTAAAAAGTACATTAAAGGGAAGATATCCAGTAGACAGGAAGACAACCTGGAACTCAGAGGAGCCCAAGAAATGTAGTTTTACAGGTATTTACCATATTCATAGCAACTGAAGGGCTGAAAATAGATGAGATTATTTATACAGAATGTACAAAGGTAGCCTTCAAAAATACAGAAGATAAACACTCTGGAACAGTCAACATTTAATGGATCAACAGAGAAAGAGGAACCTATGAAGGGGACTGGAAAAGAGATGCCAAAGAGTCAAGAAGAAACAGAGACCAAGAATGAGGGGAACAATATCACAAATCACAAGAGAGATCAGGGAAGCTGAGGGAAGAACTTAGTAGACTGTGCAGTGAAGGAGACAAGGGTGAGTGTGGCAAAAACACTGGCAAAGGCGCAGAAGAGGTGAAACCAGGCTATAGCAGCCAGGCAAGTAATCAATAGTTCACGGTAAGGAACAGCGAAACAAATGGACTTTTCTAATTCTTTCCAGAAATCAGCAATGAAGGGAAGGGGAAAATTGAGAGTGTTTATAAGGGAAGGGGGTTTATCTGCTTTTCATTTTGAGATGGAGAATCTTGGTGTTTATAAAATGTGGGGAAAGTAAAGTTGGGAAATGGCTTGGGATACAAAGAAAATGGCTTAAATGGTATGGCAAGTTCCCTAAAGAAGGAATTAAAAATATTAAGAGAATAGGTGGAAGGGATTGGCCATCAACAAGAGGTCACGAGAGAGAATACAAGGGTAGGGTCAACAAGAGAGCTCAGCCACTAAAGGTACTTGCTGCTAAGCCGAACAACCTCAGGTCAATCCCCAAAATCTGCATGGTAGAAAGGTAGAAACAACTCCCATAAGCTGTCCTATTCACGCACACACAAATAAATTTAAAAATTTAAAAAAGAAAACTAAGGGCAATGGCAAAGGTGTTTGTGTATATAAGGACAGCTAAGAAAACCAAAGTAAGATATGCAAATATAAATGTGTATAATTTTTAAAGACCACTAAGAATTTCTAACTAATGTAGAGAAGAAGGGCAGCTATATGTAAGTGGGCTTCTGTTTGTAAGCGACTTGAGAGTCTTTAAGTCCCTTCCCAACAGTTCAATCTAAAAGACATTAGGAGGGAGTGAGAAGGGCAACATGGAGGAATGAGTGGAATGAGCAGGGTATTCTTGTCGAGGGGAGGTGACAAAAGTATGGTAAGTGTGTTGCAGACCTAAAACAATGAAGAGGGACCTATTTTTTAGGGTGCCAGAGTACAAGGGATGTGACAATGAGGATTTGGGTAGTGGCCCTGGTAAATGGGTTACAGGCAGGAAGCTGGTCACATTAGTAAATATATTAAAGACAATGGGGCTAACTGGAAAAGGGAATTATAAATATTGAAATGCAAACCATAGACTGCTAAACAAAAGTTGAAGGTACCAGTTTAAAAGCATAGTCTTCATATACATAGATCAATAAGTAAACAAATGTAAATGGATACATGGACATACATATCCAGGATCGTGACAACCAGTAGCCACAACTACTCCCAGCATATAGACTTTGGCTTCTAAATGCCATTCTCCAGTAAAAAGAACTACAATCCCTCCGAGACTTGGCTAACTGGCTGCCTGGGCCAGAGAAAGGCTAAGATGAATCTAGAATATCTTACTGGTCAGAAAGTTAAAAGTGCTCATAGAATGATGGAGGACACATTTTTTAAATCCAGGGAGCCATGGAGATGGCTCAGTTTTATAAAGCGAGGCCAGCCTGGGCTACATAGCAAGTTCTAGGCCATCCTATACAGCAAGATGATGTTTGAAAATTTAACAGTAACTAGTGGGACTAAGAATGTAGGTCAGTGGTGGAACACCTATCTGCCATGTTCAAGGCCCTCAGCTCAATTTCCAGTACTGAAACATTATGAAGAGGAAAAAGATAATAATAATAACTGAAAGTCTGGCAAGGAATGGGATACTTACAAGGTCTCAAAGTGTCCTTACAATGATGCTAATTTGCTACAAAGGGGAAAGGAGTAATTTTACAGAAAACATGTCAGATATCACATTCACTATGTGAAAGTTTACCTTATCAGAAACTGGAGAAATAAAAAGCTAAGTATCATTTGATGAGTCACAGTAAGAACAAAACATCCCTCCCATGGCGTTCCTGCGGAAGATACAAATCCTGACACTAATCATGAGAACACATCAGACAAGAAGAAAGAGAGGGCTTGTCTATAAGAATCTACAAGAAAAGCAGCCCGCACACTTCCAAAGGACTAAGCTTACAAAAACCAAGAAAAGGTTGGGTGTCTATTTCTAACACAACTACCAAATGCAATCCATGCATAGAAAGCGTGCCTTTCTTTAATAAATGACCACTAGTGAATACTGACTAGCTCTGAGGATTAAAAAGTATTAAGTTTCTGATCACGATAGTAGCAATTTGGTTATATAAGAGATGTCCTACTTCATAGGAAATGTACCCTAAAATATATGGTGGTCTGCAATTTAATTTCCAACACATGATACATGGAAAATGCTTCTTTACATGGTATCTGTAACTTGTCTTTAAATACTTTTTAAATGCTGGGTGGTAGTGGTGTACAACTTTATTCCCAGTACTTGGGAGGCAGAAGCAGGTGGATCTCTGTGAGTTCCAGGACAGCTTGGTCTACAAAGTGAGTTCCTGGATAGCCAGGGCTTTTACACAGAGAAATCTTGTCTCTAAACACCCTTACCCCCAAAAAAACAAAAAAAAATTTCTCTTAAAAAGTTTTAGTGACCCATTGAGTTTAGTTGGGGTGCACACATGGGCATAAGTGAGGGATTATTTACAGGATCATAGCTCAATTTGCCTGTGACTACACCACTTAAGAAACCACTAACTGTCTATAGATCCTCAGGGAGGAGTGGGGCTTCATAAGCCCTTCATACCTAATAACAGTTAACTGAACATAGAGCTTCCGGGAGAGGTGGGGCCTCCTAAGTAGTTTACTCCCCTATGATGGATTGCCAAAGGGCCCAATCTCATACAGGTCTTGTACAGGCAATAACCTACTGAAAATTTAAGAGTGCAATGGCCATGCCATGCTTAGATAATAGTGTTCCCTGGCATTCCAGATAAAACTGCATCTAGAGTGCATGCTTAGCATGCTTGAGGCCCTGGGTTCAATCCCCTGCATTCAAACTAAAATTTAAAACTAAAAAATCATAAAGAAGGCTCATTTGGATGGTAACTCTGTCATATGGAAATCCATATTCATAAGAAAAACAGTATGACAATGAAAAACCTTTTCTGTCTGCGAATAAAATGGCTCTTTCTAACTGGGATTCGCTGTCTACCTGTAACTGTTCTTAGGAAGACAAATACCAGTACCTCCTAAGCTGTCAAGGTCCTCAAGAATCCGGCCGAATCTGCTGAAATAAAGCCAAAATGTAAATTAAATGAAAATCACAATGACTTCCCTTTAAATTTTCATAATGTCCTTTGGGATAAAGAAAGAGCCCTAAGATTGACTGTAGTGATACTTAACACAAGTCTTTCACTGTACTGAACCTACAGTCATACACACACTTCAAATAAATGGACTGTAAGGATTATGAATTAGATCTCACAGTTGTTATTTTAAAAGGAAAAAATGGTAACATTTTTGACAATAATGAAAATAATACAGCGTTACCTTACTGTGTTTTGAACAGTCAGATATTTATCTCGCAGCTCAGGATCAGTACCCAAAGGTAGGAGAACTTCGATGAAACTGTCCTTCATTTTCCTCGGTGGTAGAGCTTTCTGTGATTTAGCCAACAGGTTATGAAGTAACTTCCTCTCCTCCATTGCTTTCACATGGTCTCTGAGAAGAAAAGGTAGGCTTCACAAAACAAGAACAGTACTGTCCCACAATTCCAGTATCCATTCCCTCAAACAGGTCAGTCAGACAAAATAAATGGAAGAAAGGAGGGATCAAGGCCTACTTGATCTTCAATTCGTTCTTTCCCTTCCCACGAAGCATTTGGTAAAACAACATTTCTGATGACATTTTTATGCTTGTGGATATAAGTCTCATGCTCTCCCAAACAAATTAGCTGTCATTAGGTATATACATAAGAAATGCATACTTAGTGATATAGACACACCTAAATGAACCACATATTCATCTGATCAAAAAAAGTTTATTCAGGAGCTGGAGATACGATTCAGTGGTTCAGAACACTGGCTGCTTGGGTAAGGACTCAGATTCAGTTCCCAGTATGCACAGCCATCTGTAACTCCAGTTCCGGAGGATGTGATGTCAACTTCTGGCCTCCTCAGGTACTACACACACGATGTACATACATAAATGCTGGCAAATCAGCCTTACACATGAAAATAAATAAATCTTTTAAAAGGTTTATTCATACTAGCACCACAGCTTAGTGGTAGAACACTTGCCTAGCAAAGTCCTGAGTTCAATACTAAGCATGAGAGCAGAGAAAGGCAAGAGACTGGGTGCTGACACTCATATTCTACGTCCTGTCATGTTCATCTTCACTCTCCTCTTCCTCACTCACCTGACTCTCTCCCTCCCCTCCCATCCCTTCAATCTCAGAAGAGAGACAAACGAGATAAGTGAATGATATCCAAAGGAGGTATGCAAAGTGGAATAAAGGGTTACAAAGGAAGAAAACATTTTTAAAAGGCAGAGAAAAAAGAAGAGTAAAGCAGAAGACAACAGAGAAAGCAATAGGAAACAAAAATGTTATGTAAACAACAGCAGCAACATGTAAGAAGTCCTTCCAAATTTAAATGATAAACTATTATTAGTTTAGTTCACAAAAAAATATTAAAGTCAGAGAAACAAGTTAAATGGTACCAGAAAAATGGAGAATGTGCAATACTTTCAAATCAAACAGGCTAGCCCTGTAAAAGTCAAATTCATGGGGAAAAACAGGTGTAAGCTGTCAATTTACTCTGGATGGGGAAAACTCAAAAATCATAAGATATCAGATGTAACTTTTAAAACATTTTTGAATCTTAACGTTGTTTTAAAAATTTTAATCCTAGTCTGGTTACCTCTTCTTGCACCCCAAGAAATCTCTAGACTTCTAGCCAGACATGCCCCTCCCTGAATCCACACATGGGTCCCTTTGCCCCACCTTCACCACTCTACTCCATACCCAGGTGTCAGAAGTTCTCCTCCAGACTCTAGCCTAGTATGTAACCCCAACAACCTGACGTTTGTTCTTCTGTAACCTCCTGGATCATGCCTAGGTCTCAGAGGCAATGCCCTGGCCTAGTCTGACCACTCAATTCTGCATGACAACCGACCTCTAGACTTCCACCAGGAAGCATCATATCCACAAGCTCCTTCTGGGGACTGGCTTGGTGACCTCATCTAAGCCTTTTCCCAACCTCCCAGATTGAGCCTGGATCCCACAGATGGTACACCACCATAGTCTGGCCTTCTATGGCTTCTCAGCAAGGGTGTCCTCGGCTTGGGCCAAGATCCGTGCTACCTATAGCCCAAACCACAGAACTCTCCCAAGCCTTTGAATAAGGGAGTCAAGTTACATGAAACAGTAAAACGAGAAGACTTGAGTTCAAGTCGCACGTCTTAACTGTGAGTTTCAGTTTCACTGTGTTAAAAAATGGAATAGAAAAATATACCATAAGAACATTACAAGTTTTCTTCTGAGAATCAGTGAATATACCTAAACAGTTTTGAAAATGCGCAATATAAAAAAAGAAAAAAAAGAAAATATGCAATATAGATAAATCCCGCTTTTCATGGTGATGATGCATCAACTGATTAAAACATTAAGAAGTTGTTGTTTTTGTCCCAATGGGAAAGCCCCACCTCCACATAGGTCTCCCCATCCATAGAAGAGGTCCAGCAACTGAGCCTAAATATTACTTAGCATGATGCCTGGGGGATAAAACAACCAAAGTGCTTACCTCCAGTTTGTGGATATTCCTACTATCTCCCGTAACTTATCCCGAACTGAAACAAAAATAAAGCCATTACCCCATGAAACAAGGCAATAGGAAAAATGGGTTAGGGCAAAATGCTCAGGAACTAAGCAAAGCTGCTCATGCACTCAAAAGGTATCAAGATTCCTGAATTCCCATTCAATGCTATAACAGCTCAGGGGAGGGATCAGGCTTCTGATCTCTGAAAATGGGAAACAACTATACCGTCTCCTTAGTGCAAATAAACATACTTTTTTGTCAATTACTGAGGTTCATTTACATAAATCATAAAATTTTCATCCAAAAGGGCTGATAAAGCCTTTTGATAAAAAAAGATGAGTCCCTTTAAGATGGAAATCTTTTGTACATGTATACACACATGTATAAGCCAGAGAACACACTATTCAGGTGTGAGCCACTTTGTTTTTTGAGACAGGATTTATCAGGACCTGGAGCTTGCTAGGCTAGGCTAGGCTACCCAGCCTGTGAGCCGCAAATACCCATATCATTTCATATCCTCGGTGTTGGGACTACAGATCAGTCTCAGGTTCACATGCCTGCAGGCAAATACTTTACCAATTGAGCTACCTTCCCAGTCTGGGAACAAAAAAGATATTTAGAAACAGAATCTCCACCTATCTTCTTATAGGCAGTATTAGAGAAAATAACTTAGTTCAACAACTAATACTAATATCTAAAACTGAGTTTTATTGCAATTGATTACTTACATATCTATACCATCCTAATTAAAGCAGCTTAAGCCAAAAAAAAGCAAAGACTTAAATCAAGGTAAAGCAAAGAGTGTGATTTAATTTTACTTAGTGCCCATTATGCAAGAGTGAATTAGCTTAAAACAAAACATAAGTGCTGAGGGGAAAAATCAATACTAATTACCACACACCATGATTCACATGGATAGCTGAACATGCTATATGGAAAGGGGAAAATAATTAGATTATCAGTATTAATTTGAAATTAGAAAATAAACATACAATATTTCAAATAATCTGTTTTTTCTACCATTTCAAAATATATATTCCGGTAATGATCAAAACCAAATTATGGTAAGAATAACATGTAGTCTCCTGAAAGTGGTGGATTTCCTATCATACTGTTATATATATGTCACATACTCAGTGAACACATTAATTATGGTGAAACCATAAAGAACTGTAAAACATCACCATTAGTAAATTATTCTTATTTCTGAATTTCCTCCCCCCAAAAATAATGTATACAAAATAGCCCAAACAGTACAGATTCCTGATGCTCACTGACATAAAATAGTTCTCACTAGTTTGGTCACTGTAAAGATCGGTAGATGCTGAAAACCAAGAAATTTCAATTTTACACATATTCATATTTTCTCTCTCTTTCACTCAGACCCCTTAAAGAGGTGACAATTTTAATTTTTATGAGTATTTCTGGTTCCTAAGACATACCATAGTCTGCATATAATATTAGTAAGTGCAATTAAGAATACATTAACAATGTCCCTCTAACAAAACTATAGATAAGCATTTAAGGTTGACACAAATGGCAGGCTCATGTCTTCTTCATGACTATATCTCTGTTCTAGTCTTCTGTAGCTCTACACAGGAAGTGGATAGAAGAAACTGCTCAGTCCCCAAGGCTCCTAGGAACACATCAAATTCTGACTCCGATTTCTACATCAAGCTATTATGCAACTACCTTCATTATTTTATACGTGGGATACTTATGAAACGCTGAAACTTAACATGTATCCAGGATAGAGAGGTGATGCAGTGGTTAAAATCATGTACTTCTTGGCCATTCTTACAGGTCTAAGATGGAATCTCAGAGTTGTTTTGATTTGTGTATCTCTGATGGCTAAGGATGTTGAGCATTTCCTTAAGGCCAAAATCAAAAACACTGATGACAACTTATGTTGGAGAGGTTGTGGGGAAAAGGGAACACTCCTGCATTGCTGGTGGGAGTGCAAACTGGTACAGCCCTTTTGGATGTCAGTGTGGTGATTTCTCAGAAAATTAGGAAACAATCTTCCTCAAGACCCAGTAATACCACTTTTGGATATATATCCAAAGGATGCTTAATCGTGCCACAAGGACATGTGCTCAACTATGTTCATAGTAGCATTGTTTGTCATAGCCAGAACCTGGAAACAACCTAAATGCCCCTTGACCAAAAAATGGATAAGGAAAATGTGGTACACAATGGAGTACTACACAGCAGAAAAAAATAAGGAAATATTGAATTTTGTGGGCAAATGGATGGATCTAGAAAACATATTGAATGAGGTAACCCAGACCCAGAAAGGCAATTATCACATGTACTCATTCATAAGTGGTTTTTAAACATAAAGCAAAGAAAACCAGCCACAAATCACAACCCCAGAGAACTTAGACAATAATGAGGATACTAAGAGAGACTTACATCGATCTAATCTACATGGTAAGTAGAAAAAGATGATCTCCTGAGTAAATTGGAAGCATAGGGAGCATGGGAGAGGGTTTAAGGGGAGGGGAGAGAAAGGGAGGGGAGCAGAGAAAAATGTAGAGCTCAATAAAAGCAATAAAAAATAAGATAAAACTTAGAAAAAAAAAGAGCATTTACTTCTTCTCTGGCATACCTGAACTCAGTTCTCAGCACCTGTATCAGGTGGCTTAGAACCAGATGTAACTCCAAAGAAAACCGACACTTCTGTATGCACAAGTGTTCTTGTACAAATGTCCTCCCCCCCCCACATATATGTGTAATTATTTAACATGCACGGTTCATTACTGCTGCTATCATTCTGTGCACCACCTCCCAAGGAAAATGGGTTTTTTTCATCATATAGGCACAAAAGGGAAAAACAATCATGCTTGCCTTCACTGATGTGTAAGGGTCCATGATTTTTGGTGTACTGGGATCTTTGACTCAGTCCTCTGCCATGAGTAAGAAGCCCCCTGTTCAAGGTACAAAGCCTGGAAAACAAGAGAAAGCATTCTTAAAATAGTTTCTAGAGCTGCTTCTCTAGGAATCTGTAAGATGTCACCTCTTCCAGAGTATCTAACCACACACTGTCTTTAGTAAATGCTTTGTTCTTTACTCGCACACCACATTTCCTCAATAAGTAACATCAACTCAATTACAAACTAATCATCTTTGAACTTTGAGTCATCACTTTGCACTCAAAGTACTTACAAAACTTGTTGAAAAAAATCCTAGGACCCTAAAGAAAGAAAATAAAAGCTACGTATCCAAAGGAACCGTACCAATTCTCTCAAAAATGAGCTGGGTAAGCTGATGGGTAGCTCACTTTTGCAAATATTGACAACCATATACTACCGTATCAGTAATAACATATAGCAGCCTGGTATGGTGGCAGATCCAGGTGAGTTCAAGGCCAGCCTGTTCTATACAGTGAGTTCCAAGACAGTGAGGGCTAAATAGTAAGACCCCACCCACACATACATACTGTGAAAGCTGAAACATTACTGAAGGAATCAAGAATTCTAAACACCGTCATCTAGTTCAAGTTACTGGAAAATTCCTATACTACATAATGTTATGATAATGACTAGCCAAAAAATTTACATGTTTACCTTTTCTTAGAGCAAGCTACTGAGTTACAGCATTCAATGAAAGTCACTCAGTAAATCTGCTTTATAAAAATCTGCTTACATGAAGTTTTGACAATTAATGTGCTGCTAGAATAAATCTTTGACCTTTCACCAAGCCAACTAATTCAGCTGCAAAACAAGATATGAATATGGATACTTCCTCACAGGAGATTTTTAACCCCTTTGCCACCTGGTCATCTTATTTAGCTATGACACAATCCCTATTGGCTCACTAAAACAGAAGCGCCCACTGGAGGCCTTCAGTCTTTATGCCCTCTTTAGTCCTCATCTGTATGGCTGTCAGTCACTTGGCATTTTGTTTCACAGAGTAACCTTTCCCTTTTCTGTACTTTTTTACACAGATTAATATTCTAGTCTTCTTGATCTTAACCTTAAAATTTGAATTTTCTTACAATGTGATTTAGATTTTCTATTTTTCATCATTGTATACACTTTTATATAAGTTCAAATCTATTAGCCATGGAAGTAGGTTATGTATTCCTGTATTCTGTCATCTCATAAACTAGGATTCTGCAATAGAACATACCTAGTTTTAAAGAGCATACAGGGGATGGAGGGTGACAAAAATCACAACTTTAGTTCAGTCCTCGGGGCTCACAGAAAGGTAAACAGAAAGAACTGACTCCACAAAACTGTCCTATGACCTCCACCTGCACACCATGGCACACACATGTACATCATGCAGATATACACACATACACACAATAATATTTTTTAAATAGAAAACACTGGCGAGATTAGGAAGGTAGCTCCGTGGGTAAAGTATAACTTTGTTCAGCTATCAGCAACCACATAGTCAGGTGTGGGTGCAGGTAGTGAAAAGAGCGGCAGGCTGCGGCTGCGGCCTGGCTCCCGGCTAGCTTTACCCGAAATAACAACACACAAACTGTATTCATTTAAACACTGCCTGGCCTGTTATCTGCAGCCTCTTATTGGCTAACTCTCACATCTTGATTAACCCATTTCTAATAATCTGTGTGGCACCATGAGGTGGTGGCTTACCGGGAAGGATTCTAGCCTACATCCGTCTGGGGTCGGAGAATCATGGTGACTGCTTCACTGCCTTCTTTCCAGCATTCTGTTCTGTCTACTCCACCTACCTAATTTTCTGTCCTATCAAAGGGCCAAGGCAGTTTCTTTATTAAGCAATGAAAGTAACACATAGACAGATGAACTTCCTCCATCATGCATGGGTGCCTATAACCCCAGAGACAGGAAAGCCACCAGAGTTTGCTGGCCTAAATGATCAACTCTAGTCTCAGTGAGAGCTCCTGTCTCATGGGAATAAGGCCAGTTTTAGAGCAGGATACTCAATGGCCTCATCTTGATGCTGCATGCAAACCAACACACTTGTAAACATACATGTGCATACACCTCAACTCACATGCACAGACAAACATGAAAAACCCACTACAAATAGGAAAACTAATCATTCCCATTGCTACCATTCGCCAAAAGACAAAATGGCCCTGAATTCAAACCCCAGGGGTAACTGAATTCAGAAAAACACCTGGGTCAACATATTTTTAAAGTGAGTCTCATGTCCTAAATTTGTTTGCAGCTTAAAAGATGGGATATATATTTTAAGGAAATCTAAAAAAAAAACTGTATGAATTGAGCATATAGCTGAGTTGGCTGAGTGACTGCCTATCATGCTTGAAGCCCTGGGTTCACTTTCCAGCATATATAAAATTAAGGGTGGTGGCACATGCCTACAATCACAACATTCAAGAGGTAAAGGTGTGTGTGTGTGTGTGTGGGTGGGTGTGGGTGTGGGTATGTGGATATGTGGACATGAGTGTTGCTGTATGTGGGTGCCGGTGGTGTCCAGCCAAAGGGAATGACTCTTCTGAGTTGGAGTTACAGGTATTTGTGAACTATCTGACGTGGGTGCTGGGATTTAAACTTAGGTCCTCTGGAAGAGTCCCCAAGTGCTCTTAACTACACAGCTATCTCTCTAGTCCCTGAACTGTATATCTTAAAACTTGAAAAAAAAACAGGCAGTGGGGGTGCACACCTTTAATCCCAGCACTTGAAAGACAGAAGCAGATGGATCTTTGGGAGTTCAAGGCCAGCCTGGTCTACAAAGCAAGTTCCAGGACAGTTAAGACTGTTACACAGAGAAACCCTGCTCAGAAAAAAATTTAAAAAAAACATGAAAAAAGACTCATATGACATTGATATGAAAAAAAGAATAGCTTTTAAACAGCTGTACCATATATTTGTGCTTTGAGCTGACTCACATGGACCAAATTCTAGTCCTGTAAGCTCCATTAACAGCAGGGGAGTGCACCCTTTTTATTTTCTACGCCACATTAATACTCTATCTTTTCCGTTTTAGACATAGAAATAACTTACCACTGTGTTACAATTGTCCACACCATTCAATACAGTACTGCTCTATAGATTTACAATCTGGGTGCTGTAAATTGTAGCATTCGGTCTGGCCTGGGTCATCTGGGTTTGTGTTAAGTATACTCTGTGATGTTGTACGACAAAACACACTTAACAGTGCTGTGCTTAGAGGATAGCCCCACTGGTAGGTGATGAAGCAGTTAAGCAAAAGAGCAGGAGAATTGCTTAATAATAGCCAGTCTCTCAGTCCCTCAAGATTGCTTTACTCTCCTCCTCATCTCTGATAAAACCACAAGAGCGCCACAACATGACCCCCTAGCTTTTCAAGGAAACTATCATGGATCCTTTAGGATACTCAGGTCACAGGACCCCAGGACTGAACCTTTCTAATGAAAGAGGCCTGAGAATTTCAACCTCTCCATGGCTTGCCTAGGGAGCTAGAATCACCTGCAGTTCTGAAAAGAAATGGCTTAGCTCCATCTTAGGTTTCAAATACGGAAAAAAAAATGGCAAAAAAAGAATTGTCAGTGTATTATCATATCTGTATTATCATATCATAGACAAGCCTGGGGGTGTCAGCTCAGAGGTAGAGGACTTGCTTAGCATGACTGAAGGCCTGTGCTGCTATCCAGTACCTCAGCTACAATAGCCCAGACAAGGTTATTCATATGTCCATTACCATGATAAAATACCTCAATATGGAGATTAAATCAAGTGGCATGATGCATGCATGCCTGGGAAAAAGCCCCACAAGCAAACAGTAAACCTGATCACCTCTGACAGTTTGTCCTTATGTAGGGATTACCTCTCGACTAGACACTGACAGAAGCCAAGGCTCACCAGGACTAACAAGAAAGGAAGACAATGACATAGAGTGCAAGGAAGAACTTATAAACTGGGTTAGAAGGGCTCAAGAAAGGAGTTGTCGGGACTGGAGAGACAGCTCAATAATTAACACTACCTCTTTTTTAAAAAAATTGAGATTTTATCTTTATGTGTATGGGTGTTCTGCCTGCATGTATGTCTGTGCACTACATGCATGCTGTGCCTGAAGAGGCCAAATGAGGGGGTCAGATCTCCTGCAACTAGAGTCCTTGAACCTGGGTCCTCTGGAAGAGTAGCCACTACCCTTAGTCACTGAACCAACTCTCTAGCCCATTAAAAAGTACTTCTTGCTTGTATAAGAGATTTGGGTTTGGTTAGCAGTACTCACGTGGTAGCTCACAACCATCTATAACCCCAGTTCCAGGGGATGTGATGCCCTCTTTTGGTCTCCACTGGCATCAGGCACGCTTATGGAACACATGCAAGCAAAACACTCATACACATGAAAATAAAATTTCACAACCCTTTGGAAAGGTCCTGTGGAAGAAGGCACAAGGGCAAGGCCAAAAAGCTTACAGAAGCCTTTCTTTCACATTATGTCCAAAGGTAATCATGCCCTTCTTGTAATGACTTTCAGCCTGTCTTCAAATAGTTTGACAAAGCTTAGGTGCTGGTGGGTGGGGAGATGACCCACTTTGTTCACCTGATAGCAAGGTTCCTGGGAACTGTAAAGGCAGATCAAGGGCCCCTAGAAAATTAGTCAAGGTCGAGTTCACCAACAGCAGGATGACTTCTGAAACCAGAGCAAGTGTCATTCTCTTGGAAACCAGGCAAGCAGAAAAAATTTGCATGTTGTGGAATAGGGACAGCCAGATATGCCCTTTAGTCTAGAGACTTCAGTCCTTAACTGTGCCAACTGGAAAGATTACATCTACCAAAAGGCATTCTCATTGCCCATGTGGTCCAACAGAGCCCTTTCATTACAAGACCCTTGCCGCTTATCAGAGTCACCTTCTAAATTGGGCATGATAATGAACATCTGTAAATCCCAGCACTAAAAAAGCTGAAAGCTGAAGGACTGCCATGGGTTCAAGGCCAGCTAATATTACTTGGGCTGTTTCTCTCAAACCAATGAATAAATATACAGACAAGAACTAGAAGTGCTGACACATGCCCTTAACCGCAGCACTGGAGGGGGATCTCTCGAATTTTAGGCCAGCCAGGATTACATAGTGGAACCCTGCCCCAAAAATAAAGAAACAAGTGGCTGGAGAGTAGGCTCAGTGGTTAAGAACACCTGTTGCAAAAAGTCCTGGGTTTGATTCCCAGCACCCACATGGAGGCTCACCACTTCAGGCACCAGACATGTATGTGGTTCAAAGACGTTCATGCAAGGAAAACACTCATAGACAGAAAATAATAAAAAGAAATCTAAAATAATTAAAAATAGATGAATCTGCTTATGCGAGCCGAACCTGAATGCTTTGCACACGTGATAACATACTTAAGTCAGATTCCAAGTGTGTCAAGCACATAACCTCCAGAACATTTTTCAAAGAGAAAAGGGCTGGCAAGGCAGAATTGAAAATACTGGCTTTCAGAAAAGGGGCTACCCCAAGGTTCCAGCCACACCCATGGTGAGCAAAGGGATAGGAATTTCAAGGGAACACCCTGAGTCTTCCCTTTTTAAAGTGCCAGAGTCACTAGGGCAGACTCGCATTCTTCCAAGCTAGGTCGCTGGGCCCGGGTACGGGCTGCTGGGTGCCTCTTTCTACATCCTTTGCTTCTGTCCCGCCCACTGCTTCTTCCGCCCGTGCCGGCAATCGAAGGCGTGGGCGCCCTAGGACAGCGCTCCTCCAAGCCCTTCCACGCCCTGCCACCTACCACATCGCTGCCCGCTTCATGGTACTCCACTGCCCCGCCAGGGGTGGACAACCAAATCTCTCACACTCCTGGGCGGAAGCAAAAACGTGACAGAAGAGCCTGAGTGTGAGCCGGAGTCCAAATACCAGCAACCGCCCGCCCAGGAACGACTCTTGCTTGGTGCCTACGCCACAAGAGGACCCGGGAGGGGTTGGACCTCACGGTCGGAAGGGCGGGGCTACGCTCCTCGGGGGCGGGACTACCACGTAGAGAACGTCAAGTCCTGATGTTTGATTGGTGGGCAGCTGGAGACGGGCTCAATGGAACTTCCCATTCAATCAGCTAGGTGGGGTCCTATACTAACTGACAGGACTTTTCCCTCAGTTGTAAAGGAACCGCTCCTCACAGCTCAGCACAGCAGAGGGACATAGTGGCTGGGAGCATCTCAGCCTGGTTGAACTCTTTAGTTCCCGATTCCTAGAGGTTTACTCCCAGTCCGTGCTTCTTGCCCTTAACATCATCTGAGCAGCTTTCGAAAATATGGGTACCATATTTGTTCTCCCAGCAATAGGAAGACTGAGGCCACCAATTAGAGGCCAGCCTTGGCTAAAGCCTTGGTCTAGGTCAGAAGAAATACTGTTGTTGTTTTTATTTGAAGTTTTGGTTTAAAAATTCTTAGTGATGAAAATTAAGTTGAAGAGAATTTTTCAAGGGAGGTCCATGCCTGTTATCCAGGAAACCCAAGAGAGTGAGGCTGGACGATCACAAATTCAAGATCTGCCTGATTACAGAGTAAGGTCCAGTACAGCCTTTGGAGCTCACTGAGATCCAATCTCAAAGTGAAAAGTAAAAAAATGGATTGAAGGATCTAAGTGGCAGAGTGCAGGTCTAGCATGCTGGAGTTCCCGAGTTCAATCCCCAGTATTAAAAAGGAGAAGAAAAAAAGAAAGAAAAAAATTTCAGATATTAGGCATTATGGCACATTCCTAAAAGAGTTGATTGTGAGAAGGTCTTATTTACTTAACAAGAATTCCCTCATCCAGACCCATGGCCAGGTGCTGAGTCACAATTTACTAATATAGATGTTTGCCTAAGTGACCATTCGTGAGCCTAGGAAACCTTTTTTTTTTTTTAAAGAAAAGAAGTCCTGCAAAATGAACCCCATAAACTCCACTGCAGATGATACTTAAAGAGGGAAAACTCTCAATACTTGGCTCACTTAATTCTCAAGTCAGGAAAGTCATGTTAAAGCCAGCCAACCTAGCATTCATATGTGTCTCTAGCTCAGGTTTTTAAATCAGGCTAGAAAAATGGCTCAGCAGTTATGAATACTTGCTGTTCTTTCAGGGGACCAGGGTTCCATGCCCAGCAGCCACATGCAGCTCAAAGTCATCCCAGGGGATCTGATGGCCTCTTCTGGCCTCTGCACATGCCAAGCCACACATATAGTACACATACATGAGTACATACACACAAGCAAAGACTCATACACATAAAAATAAATGTTTTTTTTAAATTCTTTTAATGTTTTAGCAACCCTGATGTCTCATTGTTGTTCTTGTGGCTGTTGTAAGGGGCAAAGTAGTCACAAAGCCAGACAAGAAACATGTAAGAACTGTATAATGATGAAAATCCCTGTCCTTACCTTACATCTGCCAACTCTCCTTTATTGTTACTTGTGTCCCACATGTAATGAAAATTTCAAAACACCTAACAATAGACTTACAGATATGTTAGCAATGTCTTTACTACAAGCAGAATACTAATTAACATAATCTGATCATGTTATAGTTCAGTCATGTACTATAACCAAAACGTTTTAATAATCATATTTCCTCGGGATGGTGAGCCATATAGATTCTGGGTATCTGGTTTAAATAAAGCATTTTCCTGGGAGACTATGTCATCAGCTTTCAAACTATATTATGATTTCACAGGCTAAAGAAACTGTTTTTAAAATTAGCTTATTTCCCATATTAATTATATAGCGAATCCAAAATTATCAACATAAACCAGACATAGGATAACATGCCTGAAATAGCAGCTACTTGGAGACTGAGGTGCAAGGATCACAAGTTCTGAGCTGGTCTGGGCTTTGTAATGGTTTCAAAGCCAGTCTCCACAAAATAGTGAGACTCTGTCTCAAAATAATCTAAAGGGCAGTCGTGTTGCTGAGATGTTAGCTCAGAGGTAGTATTGCCTAGCACGTATAAGGTCCTGTATTTGAACCCTAATGCCAAAGAGTGTGGAAAGGATCCAGAATAAATTAGGAGACTGTCTTAGTTACTTTTCTATTGCTCCTATTAAGAACTATGTGAATGACCCATCTCAGAAGTAGGTCTGAATGCCTTTATGAAATATATTATCCTCATAGTTTTATTTATTTATAGGAAGAGATTTTAAGATTTTCATTATGTGTGTGTATCTGGAGGTGTGTGTGTGGTGTGTGTGTGTGTGCACACACACACACCACACACACACACACACACACACACGAGAGGACAAATGGGTACTTGTGGAGTCCAGAAGTGGAGTTATAGGCGGTTGTGAGTCATTGTGAGCCAACAGATATGAATGTTAGGAACTGAACTTGGCTCCTTTGCCTGCCTTAGTTACTATTCTATTTTTGTAAAGAGACACCATGACCAAGGCAACACCATGACCCTGGAAGGAGCACAAAAGCACATTCCAAGGACAAACCTGAGCTTTGGAGAATTGAGGTCACAGGACTCTTGTCCTGTTTTCTTGGAGCTTTCTCACAAGCAATGAGAATTCTCCTCATGCAGCTTCATTCGTGGACTGTGTTCCAACAACCATCAAGGCAGAGAGCATGATAGTAAGCAGGCAGACATTGTGCTGGAGAAGTGGCTTAGAATTCTACATCCCGGGCTGCGGATTGCAGCAGCTGCAGGAGCACCGGCGCCGCTTGCGTGCCCATCTACTCGGCCGCCGGCACCTTCCAGTCGGGCGTCTCTGGCAGCCGCCGTTGCCGCCTGCTGCTGTTACTGCTGCTGCTGCTGCTCGGGGCCGCCGCGGCCGCTGCCTCGCAGACGCGCAGCCTGCAGCTCGGGCCTGCGCCCGCAGGAGACTGGCGGGTCCCGTGCCCGCTGACCCTCCGCCGCCGCGGCGGCCGCCGCCTCCCACTTGGTCCTGCGCGTTCCGCTGCTCCCGCTGTGGCTGGCTGTCGCCGAGGGGGCGCGGGGTTACAGCCAGGAGTCCAAAACTACCTACCTGGAAGGCCTCCCACCGCTACCTGAGTATGAACTGAGCCCACCAAAGTTAGGACAGGAGGTGGGTGATGTTTATCTCATTCGAGCTCAGGGACTGCCTTGGTCCTACACTGTGGAGGATGTTCTTAACTTTTTCTCAGACTGCAGAACCCGCAACAGTGAAAGTGGAATTCATTTCCTCTTAAATAGAGACGGGAAAAGGAGGGATGATGCCTTAATTGAGATGGAGTCCTAGCAGAACGTGCAGAAGGAGGCCTTAGAAAAGCACAGGACGTACATGGGGCAGCGCTATGTGGAAATGTATGAGATAAACGATGAAGATGTGGATGCCTTAATGAAGAACCTGCAGGTCAAGTCTTCTCCTGTGGTAAATGATGGTCTAGTTGGAAATAAAACAATCCGACTCTCCACATTTGCTTTTCCAGTGGGGTACCCACCCTATATTTTAGAACAAGTAGGGGTGTCTTGCTTAAATAAAACTAGCATTTAATATATAATTGTGTAAAGGGTTTGTGAATAGAGCTGTATTTCTGTCACATTGTGGCAGTACCTTCTGCTTTAATACTAAATAGCTTGCTATTTAAGTATTGAACAAAATGGCTGGCTTCAAAAATAGTCATTAATAAACTAAACTGTATGTATACCTGTGTAAAAGAAAAAAAAAGAATTCTACATCCTGCCCCATAGGCAAAGAGACTAGGCCTAACATGACTTTTGTGACTTCAAAGTCCACCCACAGTGATATGCATATTCACACAATCATGCCTCCTAACCCTTCAAATTTTGCCACTCACTGATAACTATGGATTCAAATATATGAGCCTATGGGGGAATATTCTTATTCAAACTACCACAATGACATTAACTTCTAAACCATTTTCCCAGCCTTTGCATTTTTTCATATATATATATATATATATTAATTAAAATATAATCAATTACATCATTTCCCCCTCCCTTCCCCCCCTCTAATGCCTCTTGTTCCCTCTGCAATTCAGAGCCTCTTCATTTGGATTATTATTGTTACATACAAATATATAAATACAACATGCTGAGTTTCTTTAGTGTTGCTTGTATGTGTATGATTTTATAGCTGACCAATTAAAGGGCTCATTCCTGGGAAAGACCCTTTCTAAGCATTCCTTAGTTGCCTTCAGTTCTTTGTCTAGAGATGGGGCCCCTTGAAATTTCCCCCTCCCACATTAGCATGCCTATTAGTGCTCTCATTTTTTTTAGGCAGCCATAGTATTATAGTATGTGGGTGCACCTTCCCTATCATTTTAGGAGATATAATCTCACATCAAACTTCCTGGTTCTTTCTGTTCTTTTAAGAGGAATGTGCAGGAGTTGTGTTATCTGCTGGGGATGGGAATTCCACAATAAGTTGTTCTGCATATTTTGACCAGTTGTGGTTTTCTATTATGGTCGCTATCTGTTGAAAACAGAAGCTTCTTTGATGACGAGTGAGCGCTACACTTCTCTGGCAAAGATGGCTGGTGAACAAACTTGTTCTTTAAATAGCAACCAGATTAACAGGATTCTTTCCCATTTGCTACCACAGATCATGATTTAAAAAACAAAACCGAAGCTACAGAGAAACCCTGTCTCGAAAAACCAAAAAAAAAAAAAAAAAAAAAACCCGAATGATGTAGTTCAATGGTTGTGCATTTACTAAACATGTGAAAAGTCTGTGGTGGTTTGGAAGAGAATAGCCTCCATAAGTTCCTATGTTTGAATACTTGGTACCGTATTGACAGAATTGTTTGGGAAGGATTAGGAGGTGTGGCTTTTTGGAGGAGGTTTGTCACTGGGAGCAGGTTTTGAGGATCAAGACTCATGTCATTCCTAATGTGCTCTCTACTTTCTGATTGCTGGTATGAGAAGAGAGCTCTCAGCTGTTCCTGCCACCATGCCTTCACTCTGATATCATGGACTCTACCCTTGAAAACAATAAGCCTAATCAGACACGTTATTTAATAAGCTCTGTTGGTTATGATTTATCACAGCAATAAAAACCCAACCTTATACAAAGTCCTAGGTTCAATCTCCAGAACTCCGAAATGAAATTTAAAAAGGAAAACTGTAGGTGCATTTTCCCTGGATAAAAACTATTTTTCTGGGGACTAGAGAAATGGTTGAGCAGTTAAGAAGAGCCCAGGCAGCTCTTCCAGAGGACTCAGGTTGAATTTCCAGCACCCACATGGTAGCTCACAACTGGCTGTAATTCCAGTTCTAGTGGATCCAGTGCCCTGGCCTCCTCAGGTACAAGGCATTGCATGCAAAACACACATACACATCAAACAAAATGAATTTTAATAAAAAACATAGTTCTGAAGCACGATGACGAATACAGTAGGCCACAAGTTACCCATAACTATTCCTTACCCATTAAGCCTGACCCAAATATAAGTCCTGTGGACAACTGATGATGACCAACACTCAAGTCTGTGTTCTACCGCAGAGAAATAACATCTCCAAGTTCATGGACAATGCCTGGTGCTATAAATGTCCCTAAAATCTAATGGCAAACATAGCATGCATAACTGCACTACCAGATATGCTGCTTGTATTATACTTGAGGGCCAGAATCAGCACAACATGTAAACTTCTAATTTGGAGAAATAGTAAAAAGTGAGCAATTAATCTGATAATAATCCTAGATTAAACAATATTCTATAAACAGTTTCACCCAAGTGATCAAGATACTATAGCTGGTTCATTTAAATATGATTTGCTTACATTTCACACTGTCCTCAGTGATTATCTAATCAATATTGTCAGGCAATATTGAATTGGAGGTGAATAGAATTGGGATCAAGAAATGAATGAGTTTGGCTTAAATCAGTTCAGCAAGTATGCATGCATTAAATTCCAGAGCTATAAAGAAAACCTTTACATCCCAATCTTCTGACCCATATTTATCTTAAATCCTCACTGTCCATGTTTCTGGTGGTTCCTAATCTCAACAATTACTTCCTTTCTTGTTAATTACCCATAAATAACAACATCAATATATATTATAACAATTTTTACAAAGGAAATATTTAGAGAAGTGAGAAGCCATGCCTAAAGCAGTACTGACAGAACCAATACTTTAGTTCAAGGCTCCTAAGACCAAAACAAGGTATTTTCAGTCACCCACCCTGTCCCTCACAGTCAAAAGAGAAATTTGCATGGGTGTGCAAAAAAGAGCACATTTTCCAATTAATCAAGTTGTAATGCCTTAAAAATGAAAGATACAGTGCAAAAACAGAGAAAAAGCTATCAAACCACTTTCATGAATTAGTTGAGCAAACTTCATTTGCAACTTGAGGCAAAGACAGATGGTACAATTGCATCTTAATGTTCCCTCTAGCTAAATTTTATGGAATTAATCTAAAACACATATAAATAATATAGAGGTGTTGAATATTTCCTGAGAACCAATCTAGAAAGAAACAAAATAGGAATTTGTAGGAACTTTAAAACACAGGTTCCATTCAATCTGTCCCGTATATCTAAATTGCCATTCTGTGACCATTTGGCCCAGAATTTCCCCATTTTTTAGAGCAGTTATTTAGGGAATACACACACACACACAGACACACACAGACACACACACACACACACACACACACACACACACACACACACACACACACACAAAACTGTGTGCCCACAGAGGCCAGATAAAAGAATCAGATCTCCTGGAACTGGAGGCTGGAGGTACAGGTAGTTGTTGGTCACTTGGTATGGGTGCTACAAACCCAATTCAGATCCTCTAGAAAAGCAGCCAGAACTCTAAACCACAGAGACATCTCTCCAGAGACCAACCCTGTCATTAAATGTAATGCTAAGCTAATCGCTTCTTCTTGGAAGCTATTCTTGATACATACAAAGCAAGTCTAGTGCCATTCTTGTATACAGACTTTCATGTGCTTTAAGTTCTTGCCATGTTCCTACTTCTTCTCCATTGTTTCCACTTCACTGCTAATTTCAATTACACTGCAGTTTCTTTCAAGTGCTACAACAGAGTAGTATCCACAGGGATATTCTAGAAACTTTCTTTACACACAGAGATGCAAGATGCTATTCTATGTGCCTTGTGGAGGATGTACCTGCCATTGTAATAATAATAGTACTGCCTCTTAAAGTACAGATGTTAGGCAAATGTTTCCAGAAATACATAACAGGGAGAGATGTCCTTCCAACACAGTCTCTATTCCAGGCTTTCCCTAACTTCTTACCTCATATGTCACTTGGAAGCTTCATCCCTGATTTTTACTGATGTCTGAAACCTAGCTGATGGTTGACCTCATCATTCATTCCCTTTGTTACTAAGGAGGGAAACCACCAATGCCAAGCATTGCTGGAACTAGGGTGAAGTGAGACAGGCAAATGCCTTGATTGCAAATTTTAATTTTCAAAAATATTACATAGAAATATTTCTACCTTTGTCTTAGGATTTCTAATGGTGTGATAAAACACCATGACCAAAAGGAACTTGGGGAGGAAAAGTTTTATTTGACTTACATTTCTACATCACTGTTCATCACTGAAAGCAGTCAGAGCAGAATTCAGACAGGGCCAGAAACTGGAGGCAGGAATTGATGCAGAGGCAATGGAGGGGAGCTGCTTACTGACTTGTTTCCCCATGGCTTGCTCAGCCTACTTTCTTATAGAACCCAGGACCACAAGCCCAGGGATGGCATCACCCACAGTGGGTTGAGCCCTCCTCCCCCATCAATCACTAATTAAGAAAATGCCTTACAGTTGGATCTATGTGGGCATCTTTTCAGTTGAGGATCCCTCCTTTCAGATAACTCATTTATGTATCAAGCTGACATAAGACTAGCCAGCACAATCTTCATTATCTTTTTTTGTTGCTGTTTCAGTGTTACCTTAAATTTTGCAAACAAAATGAATGACACACTTACCTCACCATAATTTTAGTTAGCTACATTTCACATGTTAAAATGATGACTTAGGCTGAGAGCTTGTATTAGCCCAGATGCCTCAGTTCGTTTCCCAGACAGATTGTCATTTTATTTCCCAGCTGGCCTTGAACTCAAAATCCTCCTGAATCAACTTCCTGAATAGCTAGGATTACAGGCGTATCACACTATACTCTTATTTACAATTCATTTCAAATGATAGCTTCTAATTCTACTAACATCTCCCCAACATCCTACTTTCACATACAAAGAATTTGTTGAATTTCAGCCAAGTATGAACTGTCATCTCAAATCAAAGACCTAAACTATAGTGGCCAGATTCCGCCTTGTTCTAGAACATACTTAGCCAATCACTAGGCAAAAATAGATACAGAAACAAGAATGCCAAAGCTTAAAGATGGAGGAAAAATAGCTGGTATCTTCCATTGCTCGCTAGTGCATTAGTCCCAAGACACTAGGATCTAAAGCCTTTTAATTAAAAAACAATGAATTTTCCATTCTAAAGTGGTGGTTCTCTGTATATCTCTGAGTGTTCTGGAACTCACTCTGTAGACCAGAGTGCTGGGATTAAAGGCGTGTGTCATCTAAAGTAGTGGAACTTGTGATAGTCAGCTTTAGAAAAGTCATCTAAAAATACCATCAGAAGCCATTCTTAAACATTTATAATTGGGCTGGACATATCTTGGTTGGTAGAATGTCTGCCTAGTATTCACAATGTGCTGGCTTTGTTCCCAGATGAGTTGCAATTCTAGTGCTCAGGAGATGGGAGCAGGAGGGTAGTTCCAGATCATCCATTCTCAAGTACATATTAGGTTTGTAGTCCTAGGCAGTCTAGGTGACACTATGAGTCTGTTTCTTGAAGAGTGTATTCTTAAAGAAACTCCTACTGGGTTTCCTACATTTCAATGAATGGTTAACATAACCAGTTTAAAAATAGTACAAGGCCACACATCCACATGTAGAATGACAGATGGATTTGGTGATTCATCTTCCTTTTGCAGATGGAAAGACATGCGGACTGAGAAATTCCCTGCATGTCTAACATTGAACTTTGCAAAGAGTAGAGGGAATTATTGAGAGGAAATAAGAATTTCATATTCTCTACTAACCAGAGAAAAAGGAACTATTGAGGGTTAGTGAGATAGCTCAAACCTGGGTTGATTCCCAAAATCCTTGCTTTTGTGTTGTTTTTGTTTTTAAAAACCATGTGTGGTAGCACTTGGTGTAATCACTATGCTGGGATTGCAGAAGCAGGCAGATTCCTAGGGCTCAGTGGTCAGCCATCCTAGCATACTTGGAAAGGTCCAGGCCAGTGAGAAGCCTTGTCTCAAAATAACAATATAGACAGTGCCTAAGGAGGGACTCAAGGTTGACTTCTGAATGCCACAGTAATGTACACCCTCCAAAGGAAGTATTGAACCATGATACAAGCCACGAAGTCAAAGGCGATGATTGTGTGGCACAAACCTTGCCTATAAAAGTACTGATTTTTAATTTCTCAAAAGCATTTCAAACCTTTCCCCACTGCTGTAACCTGCCCTCATGTGGCGTCCTCCTAGTAGAGACATTCTTCATCCACTCTTCGTCTTCTTGATCCACACTTCATCTCTCCTGCCCTCCTCCAACACAATGAACTGAAAGCAAAATATAATCATATGACTCTTTCACTTTAAAGGCTGGCCACTGATTTTTGAATAAAAACAAGACTGTTCTGCATGGGCCACTGATCTTTGCTAATCCCCTCACTCCCAGCCACCAACCTACGCCACTGCTGCCTCCTCCTCCTCCTGTTCCTCCTAATCACCTTCCTCCTAGCCTTCTCTGAGCTTCCCAATTACTAGGCTGCTCCACTGCCCAGCTCCTGATTTCATACCCATTGTGCCTTTCCCTAAAAGCCCTTCCCTTCACTCTGTCCTTGGCCAACTTCTTCAACTCATTTCCCAAAAAATAGGCTGCCCTGAATACCACTGATCTACCCCCAACTCTACTGACTCCCAAGCTATGATAAGCACCTCTTAGCTTTTCCTTCATAGCAGTTAGGACTGTCACTACCATCCAGAATATTCTCTCTATTCCAAAAAGAAATTGCACGTCTCATATCCCTGAAGTCATTGCCCAATCTCTTTCCCTGAACAATTAAGATTTCTTCTCTATCTATGGATTCTCCTATCCTGAATATGTCATACAAATTGAAATATCCAAAATGTGCTGGTCCTTCATGGTATATCTTTCACTTAAAAGAACATTTCTGAGGACCATCTATGTATCAGTAACTCATTAGTCTTATATTTTAATTTCATTTACTGTGTAGGTTAGAGGGAAAGGCACTTGCATGTGCATAGGTATGTAGATATGTGTCTTGTAAGTGTATGTGCATTTGTCATGGCTCATACATGGCGGTCAGAGGACAAATTTGGGGAATGATTCCCTCTTTCTACCATCAGTTCTGAAAAATCTAACTCAGGTCATCAGGCTTGCCCAGTAAATGTTTTTGCTCACTAAGCCATCTCTTCAGTCCCCACTTCTTTTTTGTGTGGAATGAAATGTCAGGCATACCTTATTTGGCTCATCTACCCATCAGTTGATAGACAGTTACGTTGTTTCTCCTTTGGGGCTACCATGAATGATGCTGCTATTTTAAATGCAAATTTTAAAATCTTTTTTTTTTTTGGTTTTTTTTCGAGACAGGGTTTCTCTGTAGCTTTGGTGCCTGTCCCGGAACTAGCTCTTGTAGACCAGGCTGGCCTCGAACTCCCAGAGATCTGCCTGCCTCTGCCTCCCGAGTGCTGGGATTAAAGGTGTGCGCCACCACCGCCCGGCTTAAAATCATTTCTTATCTATAACTTTAGGCACTCACCATGGAGATATTCTCCTAGGTCTCTGTCATTTATAATATGCCATGTCAAGCGCAGAAAAAGAAATTAAGTAATTTCAGATTTTTTGCCTGAACACTATAATGCAAACTATACATTAAAACTTGGATGAGTCTTTTGATTATTTGTGATACACTAATTTAACTTTGTGATTATTAATTAACTAGTTAATTAGTTGACTAATTAATCAGCACTGCGTTTTCCAGCACCAAATAATTTCTCCAATGACATCTAGAACTTTGCATCTAAAACAATATTCCTCCAGATTTTTAATTTGTATACCTTGGGTTGGTTTTTCTCAGGCTTTTTTGTCAATGTCTGAACTCATAGGAATTAAGTCAAATTATTTAAATCTCTGTTTCTCTCACTCTCTCTTCTCTCTTTCTGTGTCCCCTCCCCTCATGTGCGTGTGTGGGGTGCTTTTGTTCGTGCATGTGTGCATGTGTTAGTGTGTTGCTGGGAACATAAGCTAAAGCCTTGTGAGTGCTGTGCACAAGTTTATCTGTTTTGAAACTCAATTTTTCTCTGGATTCTGAGCACATCCCACAAGGAGCCCATTCCTCTTTCACTCCTCTGCTCAGAAACATTTGTAAAACAGTTCCATGAATGACTTATATTCAATCAAGTGTTACTGATGATGGCATAAACCTCTAATCCCAGAACTGTGAATGTTGAGACAGGAAAATCATGAGTTTAAAGCCAGCTTGAGCTATATATTGTGAGATAAGAGGATAGTAGAGAGAAAAAAAGAGGGGAGAAAGAGAATCCATATTAAAATACATATTAAATATAGAGAGCCAAATAGTAATTCAGTTTTACTGAATTCTTTTATTGAATCACTATATATTAAGTCCTGAGCTGGGTACAGAGCCTACACAGATCAAAAAAGGAGAGTTCATGAATCAAGTCCCCAAGCTGTGGGAGTGTGGATAAGGTTTGGAGAAGAGTGGAGCCAGAGAAACACAGATAAGGAGTGCTGAGCATAGAGACAGCATGGGGCAGTTCTTGGCTCCAAGCTGTGTGGGAGGCTGTGCTCTGTGAGCTAAAGCTGCCCATGTTTCAAGGAAAAACTATAGTTCTATGTGAATAGCATTATTTCAAGATCCATTCAGTTCAGAACACACTGCCACGTTCTTTATGCTTCACAAGTTTCTCATACTTGGTAATTAGAAAAGAAAAAATGACAGTCAGAAAGATGGACATAAAATATTAATTTCAAAAGAACAGCCATTATCTTTTGAACTATCATGTTCACAGGCACGCACATGCACACACACGCACACACACACAAAGTTTAAAAATAATGATTGGAGAGATAGCTCAGCAGTTTAGAGAACTTCTTGTTCTACCAGGGGACCCAGTTTTGACTCAAAACCATCTTTAACTACAGTTCTAGGGGATCTAACACCCTCTTGACCTTTACGGGCACCAGACAGGCACATGGTACATACATACAAATGCACGCAAAACACTCATAATGCATAAAATAAATCTTAAAAACAAAACAAAAAGAAACACACAAACAAAAAAGATAAGGAGAGTTCCTAACACCTAGGAGTTCATCATCACTAGAGAGAAAAAGGGGAAAATGTCACCAAATGCATTATAACTACTCTAGTGCACAGTGTGCCACCCTCTCTCAGAAGCAGCAGCAAATAATTCAATTCATTCTATCATGACAGAGCATGGAAGACATCTCGGTGATGACATAGAACAGTGACTTATAAAGCCACACTGAGAACGTGACATCTGAGGCAATTCTGCACTTAGAAAGAAATTACAAAATTATCCAAACTAAAATTTCCAGTTTCTTAAACTCTTTATTATACAATTAGAGTTTTCCAAAATAAGATTTTATACTTAATATGCTATGCCACACACTATCATACACCTACATGCCTGGCTAATTAAAGAATGTCATTTGAACTAAAGGTACCAATGAAACATGGCCAGGTACCCTGTACCTTTAAAACCGAGTCCCCTTCCTCCTGACAGCAGGGTTACCATCACTGCCAACCCAGATGAATCTTCCATGTAAGCAACTGAAGCTATGTGTCCTCAGCAGAAGTGAATATCTAAAGGCAAGAGCCTTCCTTTGCCTGACTGTTGAAGAACTTAGTTTGATGCTCTGGGAGAATTAACACACCTCTGGCAGGGTAACTCTGAACTAAGTGCCAACTTACTGAGGGAAATTGACTGCTTACTCATGTGATCTTTGTCCCAGGTAAACTAGCACCCAAACCTTCTCTTCCATGCACTGTGTTGTTCTAGATAAATCACATAGAACACACATATCAAGTGACTGTCCTAGGTGAGAAACTGCTGAATACTGGAACAATAGGAGTGAAAACAGGCTACAGTATAGTACCATGGTACAGGGCTTGTCTAGTATAGACAAGGCTCTGAGTTCCATCCCAGCACTAAAGCACACACACGTGCACACACACGCACGCGCGCGCGCGCGCACACACACACACACAAATAAAGGTAAATAATAATATCAACAATAATAATGATAATAAAGTGAAGGCAACGGTCTCAGCCACAGAGGGGGCTTATATCTGGCTTCTTGGCTCATTTTACAGATGGGAAACAGAATCTGAAATTCTCATCTCTTCCTCTGGTCTGATAACACCGTACACCCTTCATTAAGTTGCTTTCCAGCCTTTATGGATATTTTTAAAGGCCCAAATAAAGCCTTAGATTTATAGTCAGGATTTCCTGACTCTTTTATTCACGATCAGCTTTTACTTGCCCTCAATTTCTTATTTCACAAAGTCTGTACCTGATAATTTTCTGTGTTGTAATTTTTCTTTGTATTCTTCCTTTAATAATTGGATTGTTCATCCCAGTACAGCAGTGATACTGTTACTTATCAAAGGCAGGAGTCGCCTTTTAAACTTTGCATCTGACATATAGTTTATTCTCAATATGTAAGACTTCCTTGATTGTGGCCTGGGCATAATTGCATGCTCCTGTAATGCCAGCACTCAGGAGACTGAAGTAGAATGATCAATTCAAGGGCAGGCTGGGATATGTATCAAGACACTGTGTCAATGGAAAAAATACAACACTTAGTTGATTGGATGATGGAAAGCAGACCCTCAACAAAGATGCTGAACAATTCTCTCATTCAAAGGTTAGTTTGGTACTAATCCAGGCTTCAATTCTCAACTAGATGAATTTGAACAATGAAATTCCATGAGCAAAATATAAAACTGGGAGAAGCTACATTATAAATAACATTCACCTTCCATCTCATTGAAAATTAGGTCCATTACAGTGGCAGGATGATTTGTTGCATGAGAAAACAGCTTCTTATGTGATATGCCAACCTCAAAAGCACTCCCAGAACCTCCTGATTTTTTAATTTTACAAACTTCCTTGCTTAAAAACATTACAAATAAATCAAAGCATCACACACACCAAAATTAACCAGACCTAAATTCAACACAACTCAACACAGTTAGAACAGGCATTTGGAGCAGAAACCGTCGAGTTTCACATTAAATTTTACACTTTCAGTGTCAAATATATTTTATGCACTTATCTACCACCAAAAAAAAAAAAACCAAAAAATCCATGACATAATTAGAACTAGAAAAACAATGACTTTTATATCCTAGTTCATAACCTGTGTCCATTATACATATTCAAAGCATCCTTGATGGAACTGATTAAGCCATCATCCTAAACTTAAACCCTTCAAGGTTTTTAAAGTTGAAAAGAATTTATTTTCTTACTGCCTTAAATGTTTTTTTCCTCTATATATTTCTCCTGTTCTTGAACTTCAATGCCTCCTACTGAAAGCTTGTTTAACAGAGAAGGGCATTGAGCAAGGAAAGAGACAGCAGTCCTCTGTGGCATTATAATGCGTGAGAGAACATGAGTGCTGGCAATGCGAAAAAGCTCAGCTTTTGTAGCTTATTCTCTCTGTGACAGAGGACCATAAAGACTTCTTTCTTTCCTTCTTCTGCCTACTTGAAGGGTTGAGACTCAATGAAATCCTTACCACTTTTCTACCCCCTCGTCTCTCCCAGCCGGAAAGAACGGGATGAATAACATTCAACTAAAGGCTGTAAATAGGAAGACAACTGTAAGAACACGGTTTTTTCCCCTCTTTACTGGGGAAAGACAAGTCCTCTAGCCTGTTCTGGCATTTAGAGGGAAGTCTGGAGCAGACATTTTGGTTTGTAATGCTTCTATATTTTTTTCTCTGGCTTACAGCAGAATTTCTCCCCTCAGTTCATCAGTGAAATCTCTCCCCCAGTATGCTAGGTTCTTCTAAAAAGAAGAAAGAAAACTAAAGCTACCTACCTATGTGGGCATAGGCTTTTGAATTTTGATAACCCCTGTTGTGGCCCATTAATCAGTCAGAACCAGGTATGGTGTAGGAAGGCATCTGACTGAGAACTCTCTCACTGAACAGTTTTTAGTTTTGTGTTGTGGTGAGAGGGGTGGACCCCAGGGCCTGGTATATACTAGGTACTTAATCACTCTATCATTGAACTAAAGCCACAGTCCTTGGTTCCTGAGGCAGGGTCTCCCTATATGGCCTTCATTTAAAATTTTTCCTGATTTCAATTCCCTAGTGCAGGGATTACAGGTGTGTGCTATTGTGCCCAACATTATATTTTGTGATGCTGAGGATTGAAGCCAAGACCTTGTGTATACTAAATAAGTACTCTTACCTTGAGCTACATCCAAGCCAAAAGAGAAGATTTCACCAAAGATATCCAAAGAATTAATAAGAAAAAAAGTGTCCTATTGATAGAATCAAAATATGTATCTAAAGTCCTAAAGGATCCTTCTCATTTACTACTATAGTTTCTATATGTGGCACAGAGCCCAAATACACTGTAACTTCATAAAAATATGGATTGGCCAAATGACTAAATAGAAATAGCAACTGTTCCCATATATTCAGTATTTAGCTCAGTACGTACATGTTGAGACTACATAATAAGTGCATGTTAAGTAAATGAGGGATTAACAGTAGTAGGCAGTATTATTAATTGAGCACTCATTGATCAATTATCCCATGTAATCTCTCAAAATTAAACATAGAAATGTGAATCTCCATTTTATAGATGAAGAACCAATATCCCAAAAACATAACTAATGGTCCCCAAAGTCAATATGCCTAACAAGTAATGGCTATCAACTATTTTCCAAATTGTTCTTTTTTTTTTAATTTTTTTTATTGCGAAAAGAAGAAAAAAAACATAAACAAAAAACAAGTTTCCACCTCCTCCCAGCCTCCCATTTCCCTTCCCCTCCTCCCACCCTTCTCCCCCTCCTCCCACCCTTCTCCCCCTCCCCCCACTCCTCTCCCCCCCCTCCCTCTAAAGTCCACAAAGCAGTCCGGGTTCCCTGCCCTGTGGTAAGTCCTAGGTCCTCCCCCCTCCGTCCATATCTAGGAAGGTGAACATCCAAACTGGCTAGGCTCCCACAAAGCCAGCACATTAAGTAGGATCAAAACCCCCTGCCATTGTCCTTGGTGTCTCATCAGCCCTCATTGTTCGCCATGTTCAGAGAGTCCGGTTTTATCCCATGCTTTTTCGGTCACAGTCCAGCTGGCCTTGGTGAGCTCCCCGTAGATCAGCTCCACTGTCTCAGTGGGTGGATGCACGCCTCGTGGTCCCGAATTCTTTGCTCATGTTCTCCCTCCTTCTGCTCCTCCTTGGGACCTTGGGAACTCAGTCCAGTGCTCCTGTGTGGGTCTCTGTCTCTATCTCTATCCATCACCAGATGAAGATTCTATGATGATATGCAAGATATTCGTCAGTATTGCTCTAGGATAGGGTCATTTCAGGTTCCCAATCCTCAGCTGCCCAAGGAACTAACTGGGAACCTCATCTTGGGCACTAGGGAGCCCCTCTAGGGTCAAGTCTCTTGCCCACCCTAAACTGGCTCCCTTAACTAAGAATTGTGGTTCCGTGCTCCACTATCCACCTTTCCTTTATCCCAATTCTCCTGTTTCCCAGGTCCCCCCTCCTTCCCTTCTACCTTTTCTCTCCCCATCTCCCTTTACCCCCATCCCACCCCATCAGACAAAGGTCTGATCTCCAAAATATATAGAGAACTCAAGAAACTAGACTTTAAAATGCTAATTAACCCAATTAAAAAATGGGGCACTGAACTGAACAGAGAATTCTCAACAGAAGAAGTTCAAATGGCCAAAAGACACTTAAGGTCGTGTTCAACTTCCTTAGCAATCAGGGAAATGCAAATCAAAACAACTTTGAGATATCATCTTACACCTGTCAGAATGGCTAAAGTCAAAAACACCAAGGATAACCTTTGCTGGAGAGGCTGTGGAGGAACGGGTACCCTCATCCATTGCTGGTGGGAATGCAATCTTGTGCAACCACTGTGGAAGTCAGTGTTTCGGTTTCTCAGGAAATTCGGGATCAACTTACCCCTGGACCCAGCAATACCACTCTTGGGAATATACCCAAGAGATGCTTTATCAAATGACAAAAGCATTTGTTCAACTATGTTCATAGCAGTATTATTTGTAATAGCCAGAACCTGGAAACAACCTAGATGCCCTTCAATGGAAGAATGGATGAAGAAAGTATGGAATATATACACGCTAGAGTACTACGCTGAGGTAAAAAACAATGACTTCTCGAATTTTGCATGCAAATTGATGGAAATAGAAAACACTATCCTGAGTGAGGTGTCCCAGACCCAAAAAGATGAATATGGGATGTACTCACTCATAATTGGTTTCTAGCCATAAATAAGGACCACGGAGTCTACAAGAGGTGAACCTAAAGAAGCTAAGTAAGAAGGTGAACCCAAGGAAAAACATATAGTTGTCCTCTTGGCTAAGGGAAGTAGACCAAATTTCCAAATTGTTCTTATCAGATGTGCAATTAGTTACACCCTTCTCCACCAGCAGGTACAGGCTTGACAGTCCAGACTTGTTGGGAGTAAACTGGTGTTGAGAGTACTCTGAGGAACTGGCAGGCTCATGACCACAGCTGTCTATAACAACCACCACCACTGGAAACAGGGTTATGCAAAATCATCTAGAAACCTAAATGATCATGGGGTCGGAGGCTGTCACCCTCAAGTTCCTCTCTCATGGGCACATTCAGCATTTTGGAGGCCTTCAAGCAATGTTTCACCCTTTTTGACTTTCTGCTTAGAGATGAATGTCTCCTTACTTTAGCAAATTATAAGTTAATGAATAGGCACATAGTTTCAGCCTAACTGATGGTGGACGATCAACATATTGCAAACGGCATGGACAACATCAGCGCAGGTGTGGTGACACATGTCTGGAATCCTCTAGCACTTGAGAAGCTGAGTGCCAGACCAGTCTGAGTTATTTAGTGAGAACCACCACACACCCCCAAAAGACAGGCAAAAGCAAGAAAACTGTCCTCTTAAACTCTTTTGTCTGCTAATCACTATGATATATACCTGTAATCTCAGCACTGGAAAGCAGAGGATGGGGTTTTAAGAGTTCAAAGTCATCATCAACTACATAGCAAGTTTGATGACAGCAGAGTATGCACGGGACACTCAAACAAGTAAAAACACACACAAATAGAAATTCCTGTCTGTGTTTGGGTTTTCCTAATCTGAAATGTTTTCTATCTCAAAGTAGTAAAGAAAGGAACTTTACTTTCATTTTTTTTCTAGTGTATTTTAACAAAACTAGATTCCAAATTTCTCTGTACTGTTTCACTTGATCCTTTTTAGGCAGGGCAGGTCTAAGTTTGCCTCATATATTGGCTAGATCCTTATTTATGTCGTTCTTATCTACACTATAATCCTATTCATCATGGAAGTAGTAGATAAAGACCGGAAAGAAATAAGCATAAAACTCAAAGTCAGAATGTTAAGCATGTGAATGGACAGTGGAGGTACTGGGCCTCTGTTGTCTGCAAAGTGAATGGAGCAGCCCTCCAGGGTTTCTCTTGGTAAGACACTATAAAGATACTATAAAGTCAAAAGTAAAGATTAAGGAAAAAAGATGGATCTGGTAAATAGCTACAAAAATAAAGCTGTATAAAAATACTCAGTTGCAGGGTTGGTGAAGATCTTCTCCCAGTCAGTGGGTTGTCTTTTTGTCTTAGTGACAGTGTCCTTTGCTTTACAGAAGCTTCTCAGCCTCAGGAAGTCCCATTTATTCAATGATGCCCTTAGTGTCTGTGCTGCTGGGGTTATACATAGGAAGTGGTCTCCTGTGCCCATGTGCTGTAGAGTACTTCCCACTTTCTCTTCTATCAGGTTCAGTGCGTTCGGACTGATATTGAGGTCTTTAATCCATTTGGATTTGAGTTTTGTGCATGGTGATAGATATGGATCTATTTTCATTCTTCTACAGATTGACATCCAGTTTTGCCAGCACCATTTGTTGAAGATGCTCTCTTTTTTCCATTGTATACTTTTAGCTCCTTTATCGAAGATCAGGTGTTCATAGGTTTGTGGGTTAATGTCAGGGTCTTCTATTCGATTCCATTGGTCGACTTCTCTGTTTTTATGCCAATACCAAGCTGTTTTCAATACTGTAGCTCTGTAATAGAGTTTGAAGTCAGGGATGGTAATGCCTCCAGACAATCCTTTATTGTATAAGATTGTTTTGGCTATCCTGGGTTTTTTGTTTTTCCATATAAAGTTGATTATTGTCTTCTCCAGATCTGTGAAGAATTTTGATGGGATTTTGATGGGGATTGCATTGAATCTATAGATTGCTTTTGGTAGAATTGCCATTTTTACTATGTTGGTCCTCCCAATCCAAGAGCAAGGGAGGTCTTTCCATTTTCTGGTGTCTTCTTCAATTTCTCCCACTGACTGGGAGAAGATCTTCACCAACCCTGCAACTGACAAAGGTTTGATCTCCAAATATATAAAGAACTCAAGAAACTAGACCGTAAAAGGCTAATCAACCCAATTATAAAATGGGCACTGATCTGAACAGAGAATTCTCAACAGAAGAACTTCAAATGGCCAAAAGACACTTAAGGTCATGCTCAACTTCCTTAGCGATCAGGGAAATGCAAATCAAGACAACTTTAAGATACCACCTTACACCTGTCAGAATGGCTAAAATAAAAAACACCAATGATAGCCTTTGCTGGAGAGGTTGTGGAGAAAGGGGTACACTCACCCATTGCTGGTGGGAATGCAAACTTGTGCAACCACTCTGGAAAGCAGTGTTTCGGTTTCTCAGGAAATTCGGGATCAACCTACCCCTGGATCCAGCAATACCACTCTTGGGAATATACCCAAGAGAGGCCCTATCATACAACAAAAGTATATGCTCAACTATGTTCATGGCAGCATTGTTTGTAATAGCCAGAACCTGGAAACAACCTAGATGCCCTTCAACGGAAGAATGGATGAAGAAAGTATGGAATATATACATATTAGAGTATTACTCAGCAGTAAAAAACAAGGACTTCTTGAATTTTGCATACAAATGGATGGAAATAGAAAACACTATCCTGAGTGAGGTAAGCCAGACCCAAAAAGAAGAACATGGGATGTACTCACTCATATTTGGTTTCTAGCCATAAATAAAGGACATTGAGCCTATAATTCATGTTCCTAGAGAAGCTAAATAAGGTGAATCCAAAGACAAACACATAGGCATCCTCAGGAATATTAACCTTCATCAGGCGATGAAAGGAGACAGAGACAGAGACCCACACGGGAGCACCGGACAGAAATCTCAAGGTCCAAATCAGGAGCAGAAGGAGACGGAGCACGAGCAAGGAACTCAGGACCACGAGGGGTGCACCCACACACTAAGACAATGGGGATGTTCTATTGGGATCTCACCAAGGCCAGCTGGCCTAGGTCTGAAAAAGCATGGGATAAATCCGGACTAACTGAACATAGCGGACAATGAGGAATACAGAGAATTCAAGAACAATTGCAGTGGGTTTTTGATCCTACTGCACGTACTGGCTTTGTGGAAGCCTAGGCAGTTTGAATGCTCACCTTATGAGACCTGGATAGAGGTGGGCAGTCCTTGGGCTTCCCACAGGTCAGGGAACCCTGAGTGCTCTTCGAGCAGATGAGGGGGGGGGGGGACTTGATCGGGGGAGGGGGAGGGAAATGGGAAGCGGTTGTGGGGACGAGGCAGAAATCCTTAATAAATAAATAAATTAAAAAATAAAAATAAAAAAAAATACTCACTTCACAAAAATGTTATTCAAATTAAAATCTATAAAGATTAAAGGAACCAAGTGTGTTGGCATATATTTGCAATCCCAGTACTCCCATGCTCAAGAATAGAAATGCCTTGTTATGTTTACTGTGAGTCAGGTACTGGATTTTGTATATGCAACTCAGAAAGCTGATTTTTATTTCGCCCATGGTGTATCTGTGTCTCTTGGAGGACCTACATAAGCCCAGGTACTGATATGTGAAATCAAAAGATCTATTTCTTTAAAATTTGTGTGTGGGGGGGAAAATAGGGAGATGAAATACAGAGTAAATGTGTATTAGTGATATAAGCATGGCCATGTCATGGACTCCGGTACCTCAGACCCATAGAAATAGCAAAACCTTCCCTAGCCCAGTATTAAACAAATAGCAAAACCTTCCCCTGGTCTAAATACAGATGTTTATAAATGGTTGACCTTTAGCTAAAATCAGTGTATGCAGAAACTATCAATCAAAGATTTCCCCTCTGACATACTTTAACCTGAGACTGCTTTCCTATAGAGACCTCCTACTGAGATTTGCTAGCCCATCCCCTCCTCCTTCATACTGTATGTAATAAATGGGTTGAGTGTCCAGTCTGCTGCTAGTATAGCTCAATTAGAGCACACAGCCCACACCCAATCCCAGATTTCTATACACATGTCTGTCATTTTCTTATTCCTCCATCACCCCAGTCAGGTCAATCCCAGAGTCATGCAGGCTGAAGTGTGTGTGTGTGTGTGTGTGTGTGTGTGCACTCACATGTGAGCCACCATTTTAGCTGGGTTGGCTGGCCATGGAGCTCCCTCGATCTGCCTGTCTTTTATGCCCCCTCAACAGGGGGGTACAGACGTAATCCATATTCAAGTCTTCATGCTTTCACAGCAAGAGTTCTTACCCTCTGAGCAATCTCCCAGCCCTAGAATATCTGTTTTTTAAATTCAAAGTGGGGTATGTGACTGTTGGAATGAAAAATCAGCATTCTGAGTTGCATACAGAAAATCCAGTACCTGATCCACAGTCAATACAGCAAGGCATTTCTACTCTGTGAGCCTGAGAGTGACGGGATGACAAATATCTGTCAACACACTTGGTCCCTTTGATCTTTATAGTTTTTTTTTAATTTGAATAACATTTTGTGAAGTGAGTATTTCAATACAGCTTTATTTATATATTTACCAGCTATAGCTTTCTCCCTAACCTTTACTTTCCACATTATAGTATACTTGTTCCAGTGTCTTAGCAAGAGAAGCACTGGAGCGCTGGTCCATAGCCATGAGAAACCTAATTATTTGTCTCAAACTGGGTCTCCTGTATCCGTGGTTGGCTTTGAACTTGCTATGTAGCCAGAGATGGCCTTCTGCCTCTACTGGGATTACGGGCATGTTTTACAGTTCCTGACTGAAAAGCCCAATTACAACTAGAAAAAAAAAATACTAATGTGCATAGAATCCACAGCTTTCTGCTAAAATATATTTACAAGAATATGATTACTATGATGGCAAAGTGTTTTATCTGATTTTCCCACTGCTATAAATACAAGGATTACAACACATGCTACAAAACAAAACAAAAACCAACTTAAATACACTGGTCTCAAGATCCAGCTACTGGAGGACTTGTTTATTTTTGTTTGCGGTGCTGGATACTGACACTCTAGGGCTTCATAAGGCAATGGGCCCTATCACTGAGCTATAACCCTGAACCCCAAACTACTAGATGTTTTGCATCAGAGCATTTTTGTTATGGAGCAGTATCATTTTGGCCTCTGAAGTCCTTTTTCTGTGCATCTAGGACTGAGCCTAGCAAACACATTTAGCTGTCTACCTTGGAGCTATTCTAATTATTTTGCAACGTTCCTAACCTCAAAGTATCTTAATTGTTCTTGGCCACTGTAGTGTGATGGGTATCAATATGACACAATCTAGAATCACCAGGGAAGAATTAAGATGAGGACTGTCTAGATGAGGTTGGCCTATGGACAAGTCTCTGAGGGATTATCTTGATTATGTTAGTTGACGGGGGAAAGCCCAGTCCACTGTGGGCAGTGTCATTCCTTGGGACTGGGTGCTGAACTGTATACGAGAGAAGAAAGTGAGCTGAATAGTAAAGCATTTTTTACATTGATTGCTTTTTCTCTGCTCTTGATTGTGGATGTGTTGAAACTATCTGTTTTAAGTTCCTGCTATCTTGACTTCCCTGCCACGATGGTCAATTAACCTGGGATTGTCAACAATAAGTCCTTTCTTCTCTAAGTTGCTTTTTGTCAGGATATTTTATCACAGCAATAGAAATGGAACCAGATACATCACAGCCCCTTTATCATTACCAGATATTCATTTTCCCTGTCTCCCTTGCAGCCATGCACAGCCATGGGATCTGGCACTATCCAGTGTCACATAAAGAGGAGATTTGAGGCATTTACAAACAGATATTACTTCCCAGGCTTGAAAATAGAGATCTTTGATCCAAGGGTACAGTAATCCAGCATGTGCTCAGCATGTGTGTTCGCTTTTTCTGCTGCTGTCACAGGACAACTGAAAATGAGGAAGGATTATTTTCCTTGTGGTTTTAGAGGTTTTGTCCATCGTGACATACAGGACATGGTGTAATAGATGTGCTTAATTCAAGACAGTCATGAAGGAGATCACAGCAGCAACAGTAAGGGGCCAGGGCAGAGGATAGACAGCACTAGAAGACATGCCCCAGAGGCCTATTTCTTCCCATCAGGCCTCTTCTTCCACAATTCCACCACTTCATAATATCCCATTCAAATTTTTAATCTATGAGTAGATTAAATGATTCATTTGGTCAAAGCCTTCATGGTCTTATAATCTCTGGAAATACTTTCATAGACACATCTTAAGGTGTGCTAATCTCCAAGGATTCCTGCAATCTGATGAGGTTAATAATCAGTATTAAATAGCACAGGGCTGAGAATATAGCTCAGGTTTAAAATACTTGAATCCCCAACACTGAAAAATTTTCCCAGTTCCTATATCTTGGTATGATGTGGTGGTACATGCCAGTAATTCTAGCACATGTGAAGCTGAGGCAGGAGGATCAAAGTTTCCAAGACTCCCTAGGCTACACAGTGAAATATTGTTTAAAAAATTAAAATGGCACAATATCTAATATCTTTTATGTTAATTTAAAAATAATTTTAAAATGATAAACAAAAATTAATAATAATAATGACTTTTCATAGCATGCTTAATGGAAGATGAGTCCTGTAACTGGCAACTTTGCGGTTCTTAATTAGGTTCAGAGAAAAACCTATTTATGACTTAAGTTATGGTAACTAAAGTATTATAATCTAACATACCTTCTCTCCTAAGATATGTGAATTCATTCAGTTTATATTTACATATTAACTGGCTTGGGATCCATTTTGAACATCCCTGTTTGACTGTTGGTTTTAAGTTTCACTTTCAGGCAGTGTTCTAATGTTACTCAGTTCCAGTTCCATTACAAAAACCACACAATCCCCCAAATTGTAACAGCACAAGGACTCCCTTCCTCTGATCCGTCACCAATTTCAAATCTTTCCACATTATACAAAATTGTAGGCAGTTCTAAATACAAATTGCCTCTTTTAGAAGCAGATAAACAGAACTGATTTGATTTACTAGTTTGAGTCATCAGAAGTAGCTGATGTTAGCATTAGCAAAATTGATACACTGTCTTGTGCAAATGCTTGTTTACTTGTTATTCATCTCATTCTAATGACCTCAGAATTACATGCTGATTTAGGATTTTCTTTTGGTCATTTCTTACCAGTAACAACACTAACCCTTCACTTCTGTTTGTCCCATCTGTTTCTTTTCCCTCTTAGAATGTTTGTGTGGGTGTCAAGGATGACCCCAGCTAAGAACCTAAGCAATAGTGAAGAGGGTGTCCGAACTGATCTTGCCCTGTAGTCAGATTGATGAATATCTTAAATATCACCATAGAACCTTCATCTAGCAACTGATGGAAACAGAGGCAAAGACTCATAGCAGAGCCCTGGGTTGAGCTCCCAAAGTCCAGTTGAAGAGTGGGAGGAGTGAGAATATGAGCAAAGAGGTCAAGACCATGATGGGGACATCCACTGAAACAGTTTACCTGAGCTAATGGGAGCTCACCAACTCCAGCCAGACAGAGAAAGAAACAGCATAGATCCAAACTAGTTCCTCTGAATGTGGGTGACAGTTGTATGACTGGGGCAGACTGCAGGGCCACTAGGAGTGCCACATCAGAATTTATTCTTACTGTTTGTACTGGCCTTTTTGAAATCTATTCTCTTTGGATGGGTACCTTGCTCAGCCTAGATATAGTAGGGAGGGCCTTGGACCTTCCTCAAGAAATGTGTCTTACCCTCTCTGAGGAGTAGATGGGGGTAGAGTGGTGAGATAGGTGGAGGTAATGGGAGGAGGGGAGAGAGTGGGAACTGGGATTGGTACATAAAATGAAAAAAAAGATAGTTTGTTTTCTGTTTTTTAAAAAAAGAATGTGTGTGTGTGCAAACATGTGTCATGTATGTGGAAATCAGGGGACAAATTTCAGTAGTCAGCTCTCTGCTTCCACCAAATACCAGTGATCAAACTCAGGTGATCAGTCTTGTTAACAAGCACCTTTACTCTATGAGCCATTACACCACCCCCAAGATAGGATACAGAGAGCAAAATGGAAGTGGACTTATGAGATTCCCTATAGTGAATCTCCACCACTAGCTACTCTTTGAGATTCTTGGCCATGCTGGTTTATCATCAATGAACTTGGAAATATGAACTGTGTTACATTAATATGTACTAACAAAAGTAAATGAAGGACTTGGAAAGATGGCTCAACAGTTAAGAGCATTTGCTCCTCTTCCAAGGAATCAGAGTTTGATTCCAGCACCCATGTCAGGCTGCTCTTCTGTAACTCTAGTTCCAGGGGCTCTGGCACTTCTGGCTCCTCAGGCATCTGTATTCATTTCTCTCTCTCTCTCTCTCTCTCTCTCTCTCTCTCTCTCTCTCTCTCTCTCTCTCTCTCTCACACACACACACACACACACACACACACACACACGCTCACCTACACATAATTAAAAATATTTTTGACTACTGAAGCACTGTTGAGAACTCTTTAAGAACTTTTCGGTTTTAACCACAGAGAGAATCAGAGAGTAGGTTTGAAGGAAAGTTTGGGAAATTATTCTTTATACTATCCTGCTCATATTCGAACATTAGAACCTCATTACTCCTACCCCAAGCTAAAATTTGGTAGACCTGAAAAAAATTAGTAAGAGAGAAAAAGAAAAAAAATGAATGAATTAATATATTCCACATCATGAGTTTTTAAATATATTCTCCTATGATGTCCTTTTCACTGTTGTTGGTTGAGACAGGGTCTCACAAATGACCCTTAAAGGAAACAGTTCGATGAATTAGTATATTCCATATCATGGGCTTTTAAATATGTTCTCCTACTTTGTCCTTTGTGTGTGTGCTTTGTTTATTTGTTTGTTGAGACAGGATCTCCCACATAACTCTTACTGGCCTGGAGTTATTTATACAGCTCAGATTGGATTCAAATTCACCATCCTACTGCTTCTGTGTCCCAAGTGTTGTAATTATGGACGAGAGTGTACCAACATACCCAGACACCCTTGTATTTTTCTCTAAACTTTCTTTAAAATTATTTCCAAGTGTGACATACAGTTGAAGGTTGATTACATTATAGATGAGATTTGATTCTAAAGTGAGACAGGACTGTAAATAATTTATCCTCAGTAATATGTTCTTGATTGGACCTTGTTCACATGATGTCTGGTCAGGCAGATAAAATGCTCCAAGAAAAGAGCAGTTGCACTGATCATGTGACCTCTGTGATAATTCCCAAGTTTACATTCTTTAGGACAGACCTCATTGATTGGTTGGCAGACATCAAAATAAGAATAATTGCATGTTTATTATTCCTGAGGAAATTCAATGTCACAAAAGGGCAATGATTATGACAATGAAGAGAGAAAACAAGAAATAGTGATGGAATGTTATGGCATGAAAGCACAAGGAGAGACAGTTTGTATAGAGGAAGAGAACCAGCAAGGAATATGCCAAAGCAGTGAAAGAGAAATAACAACCAAGTATAATAATATTAGTGTATGAACATATCTCATGGAAACCTATTATGCTGCATGCTAATTTAAAAAACTTTTTAAAACAAAACAATGATCCTGTCTAAGGCCAGGATAAAAACAGGTTGAGGAATAAACTCCTAAACCAGTTGTACCATTCACAACTATTTTTCCTAATACAAAAATAGATGTCATCCTTATGTCATCAGGTAGTAAGGAAGGAACAGACAATTAGAGGATGCCCACTTTATTCTAAACACTTTTGAGCTTTAAATCATTTAATGTTCATAACCAGGGGAAAGAGGAAAGTATAATTGTGAGCTTTATGATATATATGCACATATATATACACACACATATATATCTTAGAGTTCACAATTATACTTTGCTCTTCATATATATAATGAGATTAAATAATACTATATATAATTCATTAAATAATAATATATAATGAATTATAATTATATATATAATGAAATTCAGGAACATTGTCCAAAATCATAGTCACTGGCAGCACTTAGATTTGCATCTAATTTTGTCTGACTTCAAAACTCCCTGCTCCTACAGTCACTGCACATTTAGGTCCATTCTTCAAAACCTACTTTCTGAGTCCATGTTGGCATGTTCTCAGTCACTTGCTTGGGTGGGAACACCCATATGTTGTATGAGGAGAGCAGGCTGTGTCCCGCTGTTGGGCTAGCTTAGCCCTGAAATAATTACACAGAAACTCTATTCATTTAAACACTGCCTGACCCATTATCTCTAGCCTCTTATTGGCTAACTCTCACATCTTGGTTAACCCATTTCCATTAAATCTGTGTATCGCCACTTGATTATGGCTTACCGGCATGTGTCTAACCAGGGTCCGTCTTGGGCAGGAGAATCATGGTGTCTGCCACATTCTCTTCTTCCTAGCAATCTGTTCTGTCTACTATGCCCACCTAAGGGCTGCCCTATCAAAAGGCCAAGGCAGTCTCTTTATTCAACCAATGAAAGCAACACACAAACAGAACCTCCTACACCATTAGCCTTCCTTTTAGTTTAAACAGAAAAAGGAAAAATAGTGTAGGAGGTTCTTCTGTCTATGTGTTGCTTTCATTGGTTAAATAAAGAGACTGCCTTGGCCTTTTGATAGGGTAGAAAATTATGTGGGCAGAGTAGACAGAACAGGATTCTAGGAAGAAGGCAGGCAGAGAGAGCCACCATGGAGCCAGCCACCAGGTCAGAAATGCTGAATTTCTCCCGGTGAGCCACAGACACGTGGTGATACACAGATTTAATAGAAATGGGTTAATCAAGATGTGAGAGTTAGCCAATAAGAGGCTAGAGCTAATAGGCCAGGCAATAATTAGATTAATACAATTTCTGTGTGATTATTTCGGGGGATAAGCAAGCCAGGCAGCCGGGACACAGCCTGCTGATTCATCCATTGGATGAAGAATGTGTATGTGCATTCTATCATAAATTAAGGGCTGTGAACCATGTCTATAGTGTCAGTACAGTGCTCTCCTTAGAAAGAATGATGGTTCTGTGATACCTAAACTCACCAACTAGATCACCCTTCAGTTAGAAGCCCTGTGTCCTCCAGAATTCTCCTTGTATAAAATGATGTAAACAGGGACAGCTTCTGTGGTAGCACATACCTTTAATTCCAGCATTTGGGAGGCAGAGGTAGGCAGATTTCTCTGAGTTTGAGGCCAGCCTGGTCTACAAGAGCTGGTTTCAGGACAGTCAAAGATATACAGAGAAACTCTGTCTTAAAAAAACAAAAATTAAAAATAAAAATAATAGTTTTTAAAAGCCACATAGAGTCGAAAATACACAGAGAGTCTAGATACTATATATTATTACATTGTCTTTGAATTGTTTGACTGCTGAGGAAGGAGAAAAAGCTGCTAAAAGACATTTGATTATAAATGCTACAGGATTAATCCAACATGTATATATTTTGAAAATGCCTTTGTAGTAAAAGGGGAGCGGCAGGCCAATTCCTGCCACCCGGCTCCCAGCTGCCAGCTAGCTTTACCCAAAATAATTACAGGTAAACTATTTTAGTTTAAACACTGCCTGGCCCATTAGCTCTAGCCTCTTACTGGCTAACTCTCACATCTTGATTAATCCATTTCTATTAATGTGTATCGCCACTTGACTATAGCTTACCAGCATGAGTCTTACCACCATCCGTCTTGGGTAGGAGAAGCATGGAGTCTTCCTGACTCTGCTTTCTTTCTCCCAGCCTCCTGTTCTGTCTTCCCCGCCTACCTATGTTCTGACCTATCAGGCCAAGCAGTTTTCTTTATTAATTAACCAATGAAAACAACAGATAAATAGAAGATCCTCCTACATCAAGCCACGACTTCAAAATTTAAGTCAAATATATGTTACTTTGGAGAAGAGGTTTTGCTTTTGTTTCCACAGGAAATGAGAAGCTATGGATTCATTTTGGGTTAAGATAAGGTTTGATCAGTAAAGACCCCCTGAAAAATCTCCAATGGAAACAGATGGCCCAGATGATCTAACATTTCAGAGCACCTCTGTTGCAGTTTTCTCTGAGTTCTACATCCAGAACAGCCTCAAGACTTCTGGTTGAGATGATCTAGGCTCACAGAATACTCCAGTCAGGACTTTACTATAAACCTAAATTTTCTTTAGGCCCCTATAAGATTATCAACACCCTCAATCAGCAAGAAGTAGCCTAGAAAACTATGCTCACATTGCTAAAAAATTGATTATGGATGTTTGTCTTTGTTTAGAGTGTTGGTTGCAAATTGTTATTGATAGTCAGGAAATAGGCTAAACAAAGAAGATTAGATTCAGAGTTCTTGTTCTGAAAAGAAAAAAATAAAGGAAATTCTGTGGGATAATGCTCTTGTAGCCTGTAAAGATTTGTCACTAATACTGGCTGAAGGTCCAGTAGCCAGGCAGGAAGGTATAAGTGGGCCAACCAGACTAGGAGAATTCTGGGGAGAGGAAAGGCTCAGTCTACAGTAGTCACCCAGACATATGAGGAAGCAAGATGAAAATGCTTCACTGAGAAAAGGTACCAAGCCACAAGGCTAAACATAGATAAGAATTGTGGGTTAATTTAAGTTGTAAGATCTAATTAATAATAAGCCTGAGCCAACAGGCAAACCAGTTTATATTAATATAAGCCTCTGTGTGTTTCTTCAGGACTGAATGGCTGCAGGATCAGGTGGGACAGAAACTTCTGTCTACACGTTTCCTTCAGTCTCTTCAAGTAGCAGGGACCTACTGGTATTGTCTGTTTACTCAGCCTGGGCTATAGGCATTAAAAATTCATAATGCAAAATTCTACTAAACAGTTTCATTTGAGGGGGCAGTAGGAAGTAAGTAATCCAGAGGAAGAAGGCTTAGGAAGATGATGGTGTGGAGACTGTCAACTGTATTCCTGTTGCAATTTTTTTAAATGTGCATATGTGGGACATAGTGGAATATGATATCAGTTCTGGGGAGGCTGAGGCAGGGGTCTCAAGTTAAAGGCCAGCCTGAGCTATATCTTTGTACCCCATCTCAAAAAAAACTAGAAAAACTAAGACCCATACAGAGCTGAGATTTGGTTTTGTGGTACACATGAGTTCATGCTTCAATCTCCCAGCACCACAAAATAATCACAAGGAAATGAGACACATACTAGAGAAACTTAATTTGTGAGATATGGATCAAACATGTTGGTTGTTTGGCTTTCATCTTAACTCTAGCTCAATATATTATTTGATACAGTATCTCTTTTTATGCTTATCATATTTTACAAGGAGATATATGAGGGCTGCAATTGCACTTGAGTGTAACAAAAGGTCAACTAAATAAAAGTCAGGAGACTAACTGTATTTCTGACTTTTCTATTGTCTAACTGTTTGGCCACATGGTATGGGAAGTCCTTCTGTATATGTATTACTTTTATTGGTTAATGAATAAATCTCTTTCAGCCAGTAGCTTAGCAGAATAGAGCAAGGTGGGAATTTCAAGCAGATAGAGGAGGAAAGAAGGTGAAGTCAGGGGGACTCCATGTAGCCACAGCCAGAGACAGACATACCAGAACCTTGCTGGTAAGCTACATGGCAATACACATTAATAGAAATGGGTTAATTTAAAATGTAAAAGGTAGCTAGAAAGATGCGTAAGCTATTGGCCAACTAGTATTGCAAATAATATAGTTTCTGAGTGATTATTTCAGGTCTGGGCATCCAGGAACAAACAGGCAGCCTCCCCCAAACAACCACATACTAGTAGATTCACATCTTTGGGCTTTAGTTTTCCTTTAGGAATTGATGAGAAATTTAGATAAGATAATCAATCACGAACCCTTTATGTTTCTGTGATGATAGAAATCTCCACAACAGACATTGGAGGCACTGGAAGGAACAAAACAGATATGATGTTGATCTGATTTTCATAACCATCTCTTCATTGATTGCTAGGATTGAATGGGGGGAAAACCCTTATGCTTCTAAATAATATTCATGTAAATCACTCTTATTTAGATTGACAATTCACTTCCTAGTTTTTCTGAAGCTGCCTAATAGAAATATATGCTCTCTTTCTTTATATATCATCAAATAGTTTTTCTATAAAGCAATCATTCTGAAATCTTAAATGATGCCACACAGAGATCTTGATAAAAGAACATCCAGGAAACTCAGAGTTGAGACAGCTTTACACAGAGGCATAGATGACCTCATGTGGGAAATGACCACAGCAAAATTCACAAATGTCTTTATGTCTGTCAAAATCTATCAGTGCATAAGATATCAAACATAGTTTGAAGGTTTATAATAAACAAACTTAAGGCTTCTATACAGTGCATTTATTTTTATATGCTTCTGTTTAATAGCATATGCCATATATTTACATACATACTGGTATTTTACTCCAAAAATTATAGTTATCATTTCAAATTAGTGACCTTTGAATTTAAATTAATATATATTTTATTTCCATTATAGGACATTTAGTGTATTTCTAATGGCTCATTTTAAGAAACATATACATAAAATCTTTCTTTTTTTCTTCCATATTTGGGATGGTATCCAGAACTTCACAAATAGGCAAGTGAGCTGTATCCTCAACATAAATTGGAAATTTAAAAAGTATATCATATTAGTGTTATAGAACTACAGATTTGATTGAACAGTTGAAAAAACAGGGTATCAACATTAGACTTTTAAAACTAATTCACAACTGTAAGAAAACATTTGATTTTAAAAAATATGATCAATATGAGTGAATAATTATGGATAGGACAATACTAGAGACTAGTGTATGAGTTAGAAAGACAATTTTTCATCAATGGTTGCTTATAATTTTGCCTTTAGAAACCTGGAAGAGGGCCAACAAGATGAATTAGTGGGTAAAAGCACTTGCTACATAAGCTTGAGGACCTGAGCTCGATTTCCAGGACCCACATGGTAGAGACAACTGACACCCAAAAATTGTCTTCTAAGCTCCACATATGTGCCATGGCATGCCCATACACATGTGCATGGTGGGGAGAGAGAGAAAAAAAAGACAACAACAATAATTAATAAATAAATAAATAAAACATTCTTTTAAAAACATAGGAAGAATCATCTTTTTTTTTTCTTCTTGCTTTCGTGGTAATAGATTTGACCCCAGGGGCATGCACATACTAGGCCCACGCTCTAACACTAAACTATAACTGCATTCCTCTTTATATTTCCTTTGGAGACAGGATATCCCTAAATTATCCAGACAGGCCTTGAACATGTGATTCTCTTGCCTCATTCTTCTGAGTGGCTGCTTTGAAGATGTGTGCCACCACAGTCAGAAACCTGCTCTGTTGAATTTCAAGCATCCTGATAAGCTGTGTCATTTCACAGCTTCTTTAATATTAACTTGAATTACTGAAATAAGTAAACTATCAGCTTCAAAAGAAAATGGTCTGAGGTGGTTAACATTGGCAAACTTGAGAAGTTCCCCATGGAAATTTGCTTTCTGGCATGAGTTCCCATGGAAATGTTCATATTCATGTAGTATTGGTTCTATCCTAGACTCACAACCATCTTATCTACACATTCATGTCCAACAATATTCCAAGTTTATGGACAGTATGTATTAGTTACTTACATCACTGCTGCAACAACATACCTGACAAAAGCAAGTTAAGGATCGAAGGAAGGGTTTATTTTGGCTCAGAGTTTGGAGGTCCAGTCCATCATACTGAAAGTGGTCTAGCAGGAGGTTGAGTCAGTGAATCATGTTGCATCTGCTCTGGGGAAGAAGAGTACAATGGATGCTCACGGTCAGCCAGCTTTCTCCAATTCTTGCATTGAAGACCCCAGTCCACAGAATTGTCCTGCCTACATTTGGAGTGGGGTATCCTCACTTCAGTTAGCATAAACAAGGCTTTCCCGGAAGCTTATCTCTTAAAAGAGTCTAGATGCTGTCAAGTTAACAGTTAACATTGAGCATCATAGAGCTGATACACGAGTTGCAAAATTGTCTCCTACCTTAAAGGAAAATTAGTTGTGGAAATGCTCAGCAACTTGGAGCTCCATTCAACCTTGCCCAAAGGCCCAGCAAGTTCTCCCATGATGTCTTGTGCTGGAAGCATAGGCTGGGCCCATCCCAGTGAGGGCAGTTCCTAGACTAGTGGAGGGGTATAAGAATTAACTGTCAACAGGCTGGGCATATCACAGGCTGGAAGGCACCAAAAACATGTGACAGTGAGTCCCTCATACCACTGAATTCCATATTTTCTAATTTTTTAGAATTTACATGAGAAAGCTAGACAAATATAAAAAAGGCGACAATTTATTGACATTGAGATTAAGCGAAAAAGTAAGACAGAGTGGAACAAGCCTGTAGTCCTGGTAATTGGAAGATGGGCTGCTACAATTTGAAGTCAGCCTGGCAAAACAGCAAGATTTTTGCATCAAAAAATCAAAAAGAAGGTGAGCTCTACCACCCTCAACCAGTACCCAAACTTCCCACATTCTCCTTCAGGGTCTAGCTTGGAGAGTACCCCGACCTCCTCATCCATGGTTTTTCTGCAACCCACTAGACTGAGCCTGGGTCCCACATGCAGTTCACCAGCCTAGTTTGGCCTCCCCTGACTGCACCACAAAGGAGCTCTAGGCTTGGGCCAGGGTCCATCCAGCCTACCCTCAAACTCACAAAGCTCTTTTATGACATATATATTCTTTCCATCCAGCTAGATCTACTCTCACACTCCCGGTTTGGAACAGAAAGTACATCCTGTACACCAGCCCAGTCCCTCTGTACACCAGCCCAGTCCCTCTGTCCACCTGACTTCATGCCACCCAAGTTGTTTCCAATCTCTAGACTCAACCCACGTCTGACAGATTCTCTTCTTCCACAACGTGCTCCATTCACAACAAACTCAGAACTAACAAAAAAAAGTTCACATACCTATAAATCATTACAAGAATACCAACAATATTAAAGTTCAAGCCAGTATCCTCTGTCCATCACGTATAAGTTCTGTAAAATGTTTGCCAATGTGAATTACCTAGATGAACTCTAGACACATAATTTAAATGAACAATCACCAATTTCATCACAGAGTTAAAGAAGTTAAAGAATATATAAAGAAACAGATCAACAAAACCAAGGATAAAGGGCTTAAGGAGAGCTATCCAAGAAAACACAAACAGAAGGCTGGTGGAAAAGATGAAGGCAATCCAAGACTTGGGAACAGAATTTAATTAAAAGATAGAAATATTGCAGAGGACTCAAGCTGGAATGAAATTGGAATTGAAAAACCCAATAGCTTATTTAGAAAACTCAAAGGAAAGCCTCACAAATAGAAAAAAAATCAAGCAGGAAACAGAATATTGGGATTCAAAGGTAAAGTAGAAAATTTTAGAGCAAATAAGTAAGGACTATAAAAAAATTAAAAACATAAGGAAAGGAGCACACAGGAGATGTGGGACAACATGAGAAGACCAACCCCTCTAATGATAGGCACAGATGAGAGAGAAGAATACCAAGTCAATGGCACAGACCAGATCATCAACAAGATCATTATCTTAGTCACTGTTCTATTGCTGTGAAGAGACACCATGACCAAGGCATGCATACCAGTAACATATAGACAATACATGCCTCTCTGTGTGTGCACTGAATAGCGCTTAATGTAAAAAGAGGCCATAAATTTGAAAATGAACAATGAAGAGTATATAGGAGGGTTTGGAGGGAAGAAAAGGAAGGGATAAATATAAAAATATGATAAATTAATAAAACCATATTTGTAAGATGACAAGCAACAAATGTCTCTCATGACAAGCACTGTGAAGTTCTATTTGCTGGCTATGTGTGTAGTTCGGTAGTAAAACACTTCTATAGCAGGCAAGAAGACAGGATTTGATCTTGGTACTACAAATGAATGAATGAATGAATGAACGAATGAATGAATGAATGAATGAAATATGCTGCACATACATATTTCTTCTTTGGATGCAACATCTATCTACAACAAATTTTTGAAGGATACCTTTAATGTGTTCCAATGTTGCCGGTTTTAAGTTCATGGGCCCCCTTTAATCTTCTTGCCTGCTTCTAACTCTATCATCCTTGCATGAGAAATGACTCACCCCCAAGTACTCTACTTCCAGAATGAGTTCTCAGGCAATAACCTTTGTTCTAGCCAGCAAACTCTGCCAAATACCATGTACACCAGGCCAAAAACTTAAGGCTGCTCCTTGTTTCTTAGACAAAATTGAGGCTGTTTGGATGGAGTTTACTCTCTTGCATTTGCCTCTTTGAAGTATCCTCTATTTTCTTGAATTCTCTCTTAACACTTAATTGCCAGTTTGCAAATGGTACAAAGAGTGGTAAGCTGGATCCTGAACTTTGAAATCTGTTACATGTACCCAGAGGCCATAGGGAAAAGTGGGGGTGTCTTTCACTTTGAGTACTAACAAGCAATTATTTTCTATGATCTTCTTATTGGGTAACTTCCATACCCAGATTCAAAGTGCTGATATTTTAGGAGGCCTGGGGTGGTTGATTGCCCTTCTCAGATCTCCTCCATATTTATGAGGAGTTAGAGCCTTGATCTCTTGAGTTGATGGATGAGCAAGAATCTCCCCTTAGGACATCACATCAGGAGGCATGATGGGACTGGAGATAAGTCACACTGGCTGGGTTACAAACTGTGCTGCAGTTTAGTTCTTATTGTAGCTGTTGTTTTCATCCAGGAGGCTTAATCCTTTCCACCACAACTAGAATCTCAAGAGCTTCAGTTATTGAACTGAAAGTCTCCAGAAAATAGAAATTATGATAATGAAATACTAGAGGCAGGCTACTTTATAAAGAAAAAAAAAAGACTTCTGTAGCTCACAGTTTTAGAGGCTGTAAATTTAAACAACCTGACAGTGTCAAGGACTCCATAGGCTGTTTTACGTTATGGCATAAAGGCATGTGTATGTGTGTCTATGTGGTATTTCTCCCCCTCTTTATAAGGTTCACTGGAAGTGCCTGCATCAACCTTTACCTCACGGTTTCATTGCTTGTTTGGTGTGTGTTTGGAGAGTGACAAAACTTGATGTCATGTGTCTTCCCTTCTCAGTCTCTACCTTGTTTTCAGTGTCTCTCAGTGTACTTGGAACTCATTGATGGAGCTAAACTAACTGGCAGTAAGTCTGGGAGATTATTCTGTCTCTGTTTTCCTAGCACTGAAATTACAAGTTCATGCCACCTGTGCTTGCTTTTTGTTTGTTTGTTTGTTTTTGTATAGGTGTTGACAATCAAACTCAGGTATTCATGTTTGCAAGGCAAACACTTTAATGACTAAACCATCTCCTAAGCCTTTGACCTTGACTAGGGTTTCTTCATGCTTGCAAGAGAAGCACTCTACCAAGTGAGCTATATCCCCTGGCCTGTTTCTACATTCTTAATCGCAATAACAGATGATAGATATAAATCATATTCAAAGCACACGGAGACCTAATTAAGATTCTGTTATAAGTTAACTAAATATTAGCCCATTCCAAACATGGCCCAGTAGATTCGATTGTAGACTCCATGACTCTGCCTCCTGGTGCTTATGCCTTTGTGTTCTCCCCTCCCCTTCATGTGGCTGGGAGCTGTGACTTGCTTTTAACTAGTACAACGTTATGGGCGATGAGACACCATTCTCACAATTATAGCACATTATGTAAGACTCTAATGTGTCAGATAAAAAGCAAACAAGAGACAGCAATACATCAAAATGCACAACTTCAAGTAACAGAAGCAATCAAGAATGAAAAGGCAACCTGTGCAGCATAAGAAGATGTTCGCACACCAATACCTGTAGACAGCCATTATCAAAGAAGAAACAATCGGAAAATAGCAAATGGTAGTTAAGAATGTGGAGAGATGGAAACCTGTGTACCCCATCGATGGGAATATACATTGTACAGCCACTATGGAAAACAGTGGCAAATTCTCCAAAATACTAAAAGCCAAATGAGTGCAATGGAACACTCTCACTTCTTGATTAAAAAATAAAATAAGTCAATAATTTAAAGCCAGGTTTGGTGGCTTATAACTCATGAGGCTAAGGCAGGAGGATTGTCAAGAGTTTGAGATCAGATGGGACAACACAGGACTATAGAGGAAGGAATATTACTCAGTTTTAAAGGAAGGTAATCCTGTCCTGTGCTAAAACAGGGATGAACCTTGAGGGCATTATGCTAAGTAAAATGAGCCAGTTGCAAAAAAAAATAACTATGTAAATAAAGAGACAAATTCTGTGTGATTCTATTTACATAATCTATTAAAGGAGTTCAAACTCTTGGAGACAGAAAGTGGAACATGTCTAGCAGGACCTGGGTGGAAAGGAAAAAGGGAAGCCATTATTCCTGGGTACAGAGTTTTAGTTTTCAAGATGAGAAAGTTCTGGAGTGCTTCATCTGTTGTTATATTATGCACTTAAAATAGTTTCTAGAAAGCTGGGCATCATGGGGGTTTAACAACTTTAATCCCAGTGCCTGGGGTAAGGGGGCTGAGGCACGAAGTTACAGGTAGGCCTTATCTCAAAACAAACTTAACTAAAAATGTTTAAGATAATAAACTTTATGTAATTGTTTTTACTCAAATAGATTTTTTTTAAATTGTCTAGTTACTCAAGAGACTTTGCTGGTTTATAAGTGGCCATGTAGGGTAAGACCGTATGGCAGGGAAACACAGGCACTTTCTAGAAACTCTAAGCAGCTTATAAGAGCTGAGGGCAGCCTCTAGCTGATAAGCAGCAAGAAGCCAAGGCCTTCAGTCAAGAAATGAATCTGACAGGGCATGGCGAGATGGCATAATAGTTCATAGTATGTGTCGTTCTTTCAGAAAACCTGAGTTCTGCTCCCAGCACCCACATCAGGCTGATCATGACCACCTGTTGTAACTCTAGTGGTTCTCAACCTTCCTAACGCTCCAACCCTTAAATACAGTTCCTCATGTTGTGGTGAACCCCCTCCCCCAGCCATAGAATTATTTTGTTGCTGCTTCACAACTGTAATTTTGCTAATGTTATGACTTGTAGTGTAATTATCTGATAAACAATTCAAAGGGGTTGTGACCTACAGGTCGAGAACCACTTCTCTAAGGTATCTGATGCCTTCTGGCATTCTCAGGCACCTGTACTCACATTCAGATACACACACACACACACACACACACACACAAAGGCATACACCTAATTAAAAAAACAAAATCAATCTGTTTAATAAAGAGATGAACACTGTCAAGGTCAATAATCTGAGTGAACTTGAACTTGGAGTGTTCCGTATAGGAAAGCCGCTTGGCTGACAAGTGGAGCGAATGAATCAGGGCAGCCCTGCCTGGACTCTTGAACTACACATTCTGCAGTAATAAACAAAGGGTGCTATTTTAAGCAGCTGAGTGTGTGGTGATTTTCTATGAGGTATCAGATAACAAATAGAAAAGAGATATAAGACATACATAAGACAGAATACACAAGACAGCCTGCTTTCAAATCATTGCCTTCTAGGGCCATGGTCCACATGAAATAGTCTAAAAATCTTTGGGGCATTGAATTTGTGGAAACTTGAAATGGGACGAGGAACAATAAACACTGCTTTGACCATTTTTATTCTTTCCACTATCCCCATCTCTCCACTCAGTGTCAGGAATTCCCTTTCTCTTAAAGATTCAAAGCCGTTATAGTAAACAAGAAACACTTCTCTAAAAGCAAACTGCACCTTTAGAACGAGTTGTAATACTCGGCAACCTTGTATAATCCCCAAGTACCTCATATAAGATTCAACAAGTTGAAATGTTGACTCATTAAGGAAACTATTCTAAAACGTTGCCAATCTAAATAGCAAAGTTTTGCTTCAGCTGAAAGCTAATCTTGATTCTAAGTCATAGAAATCTAATGTACTGCTAGCAGTAAATACATAACAAAACTCCTGTAAGTGTTCTGGCTTTCTAAACAAAAGCAAAGGAGGGAAGGACCTGCTTTTCCATGTCAGGAACAACACCACTGGTTAACTCAAGTAGAATGGGTGCTATTTTTAAAGCTCTTTGAAAAAAAACATTGCATAAGCTCTCACGGTGACTCACTAATCATTGAGTCACGGGAAAGTGGGAGGAGTAACAGAAAATGCCTTTCAGCTTTCATTTCTACATACAGGATATTACTAGTTAATAAAGACAAAGTCACTTACTAAATGTTAGGAGTGGCTATGTGGTAACAGTTTAAACACCTCAGACAGACCGGATGTTGGAGACCATTGGATGCTTTTTCTCATTTAAAAACAAAATTCTCTGATTATGAAACCGAGGCAAGGCCATAGAAGTGGGGCCCTTAGCAGGGTCTGTCCAGGAAGGTCCTTAGCAAAAGTCAAGTCATTCCTCATAGACTTGGATATCAAGTGATCAAGGACTATGCAAGACCAACTGTCCCCAAACATTTTGATCTCTGGACATCTAAAATTTAGTGACTCTAAGGAGCTTGGTTCTGAAAAGCCTAGGAAACATAACACAGAGGCACAAATTCCTGTAGTCACTGGAGTATTGATAACATCACACATTCAGTAACGTTAGAATTATTTCAAAATAAAAAGTTAAAGGAAACAAAAGAAGCACAGGGACTGGAGCAAGTATGCATTACAACAGCAAAGGAAACCAGAAGATGGTCAGATATCAGGGTGCTGAAAGAAAAATTCCAAACCTCAAAATTTCTGAGTAGTGAAAAATCCTTCAATAATGTAAGAACATACATAATATACAAAACCAAGAAAAGTTTTACAAAAACAAACCTTTATTAAAGGAAATTATGAAGTAAATCCCTCAGTCAGAAGGAAGTCCACAGGAAAGAACAGAGGTTTAAGAAGGAATAAGGAGGGGGAAGTAAAAATGAAAATATTTTAAATCTAGCCATGGCAACAATGGTTCTCAACCTTCCTAACACTGCAATCTCCCCACCATCACTTTGGTTTTTCGAGACAGGGTTTCTCTGTAGCTTTGGAGGCCTGTCCTGGAACTAGCCCTTGTAGACCAGGATGGCCTTGAACTCACAGAGATCTGCCTGCCTCTCCTCCGAAGTTCTGGGCTTAAAGGCGTGTGCCACCACCACCACCTGCAATCTTTAAGACAGTTCTATGGCTCTGGTTACCCCCAGCCATAAAATTATTTCATTGTTACTCCATAATGTAATTTTGTTACTGTTATGAATGTAAGGTGAATATCTGTGTTTTCTGATGTTCTTGGGTGACCCCCGTGAAAGGGTTGTTCCCTCTCCCCCAGAATCTCGACTCACAGGTTGAGAACTTCTGAACTAAAAGGAAAGACTTTGAGGAACCCTAGTAACTTTTATAAGAATTGACCTTAGAAAATCCGAGAAAACACAAGAAGATCAGGGGCATGGTGGTGCATGCCTTTAATCCTAGCACTGGGGAGGCAGAGGCAGACAGATCTCTTTCATCTGTGAATTCTAGGAAAACCTGAGTTTCAGGATAGCCAAGGCCTTGTCTCAAAAACGAAACAGAGCAGAACAAAAAGATGCAAGCGCGCAAGGCACACACACACACACACACACACACACACACACACACACTCCTTTAGTCATGAACACGATGACATCACTACATAGCAATGAACTGCCTGTGGAAAATTACAGCAAAAGGAGAAAAGGAAAAAATTATACCTCAGTACCACACTTTGAGAATGGCTGCTCTAATCTTTCTGCCATCCCCTAAAGCCAGGCTTTCTGAGTTTGCTTTTCTCAGCAATGTCGGGGTCACAGAGGCAACCCTCGTTTTCTATTTACAAAGGTTACTAGGGCACACGCGGGCACTCAGGCTTCCCGGAAGGGTCGCGAGGCGCCCCTAGAGCCTACCAGGCTAGAGAGCAGCCCGGGGCCTCGCCCTGCCCCTCCCTCCCGGTTTGCGCCCCCGGCTTCGCAGTCACCGAAGAGCCTGGAAGAGGGCGGTGCCCGGAAAAGGGGGTGGTGCTCCTGCGGCCTTGCTGCGTTACTGGTAGGGATCAATCCCGTCTCACAGCCCCGGGGCGGAGCTTCTGAGGACTTAAAAGGCGAGGTTTCTTCCCAGCTTAGCTGCGCAGCTCCTAAACAAAGTCTACTGGTCTTTTGTCACATAGTGAGGTTCGCCGGGTCATGGTGCCAGCCTGACTGAGAAGAGGACGCTCCCGGGAGACGAATGAGGAACCACCTCCTCCTGCTGTTCAAGTACAGGGGCCTGGTGCGCAAAGGGAAGAAAAGCAAAAGACGAAAATGGCCAAATTTAAGATCCGTCCAGCCACTGCCTCGGACTGCAGTGACATCCTGCGACTGATCAAGGTAGGGAAAAGGTCGGGCTCTCCCTAGGGCGGAGGGTGGGGGAAAGCTCCAATTCCCCGGGTAGTCCACACCCTTGGTTCTGAGATGTTGCCGGGTCAGTAATTCCCTTTACTCAACCTGCCTACCCCAGCCCGGGTCAGGTCCAGTCATTGCGCGACCCCGCCAGCCCCATTTCCCCTTCTGTGAGCTGGCCGGGCCGGACAGGACTTTCATTGTTCTTTCTTTTTATTCGTGTCATTCCCAGGAACTGGCTAAATATGAATACATGGAAGATCAAGTAATGTTAACTGAGAAAGGTAACGAAGTCGTGGCGCAGGGTGGGGAGGGGGGAGGGAGGAAATAAGCTTATCTGTTACCTGACACCTACAAAACTCAACACTGTCTCCTCCCCCATCTTACAGATCTCCTAGAGGATGGTTTCGGAGAGCACCCCTTCTACCACTGCCTGGTTGCGGAAGTGCCTAAAGAGCACTGGACTCCTGAAGGTAACCCTTTCTCCCTGTCCAGAAGTCAGAGAGGACGAGTGTTGTATCAAAGCCGTAGAGTCTACTGTGCAGGACCTGTGACTACACGGGTAGAAGTTACTGAGAAGCTGGCCAGAAATAACAGCCAGCCAGTGTGCAAATGACTGAGGAAAAAGAAAATGTACGCGCTGTAACTTTATAGTAGGGCGGGTAAAGAGAGCTGTTTAAGCGAGTATCAGAGTGCTGTGGAGACCCGAAGTTAGGTATAATGTCATTTGTTGTAATTCAGTTTCATAAGAATAGTTTTTGTTTGACCCTAACCTAACCTTTTTTTGTAATTGTGTTAAATCACATTTTTTTCTTTAATTTGTCCCAATCCTCAGGTTACAGTCTCTAGCTTCGCCATGTACATGGCCCTTCTGTGTACATGGATGGGCGGGGAGGTAACTAAAAGATCCTTTACACAATAAAGTAGATGATCATGATAAATGAGGTAAGGTCCTATTATCACACACTTGAAACATGGTAGATCAGAAACTTAATTCGCTTCCTGTCTGTTTGCAAAGAAATGGAAACTGGCTAGAAAGTTGAATTTGCAACCGTTGCTTCCATTTGGAATTGAATTGACACTCCTTATGAGGGAGTCAATTTTTAATTGTTTTTTTTTAAAAAAAAATTTAATGTATTTCTTTTTTTGCTGACCCTTTTTGACTGGCCAGAAGAGGGCTAAAAGGGGAAGTTGCTTGGGTGGATGCTTTCTTCAGTTTTCTTCTGACGTCTGTTCCTTAGACTAGAAGGCAATCAGAACACCCCCACGATGAGCTAGCTTTTAGAAATTCGTGCGGGTGTTACGCAACACCTGTATCTCATTACTGCTACTTCTCCTGCCTCAGAAATGGGGGAAAGGAAATTGAAAACTTTCGCGTGGGAAGGCATGTTCTGAAAGTCAACATTGTCTTTTTGGCCTGGTGTTCTGACCTTAAGGAAGTAAGAGTCGGTAAACTACACATGCTCCCTCTTTTAAACCGCTGTGTAAACCCAGCTTTGGCCAAGCCCACATACCAGTATGTCATTAGGGTGTGAATAATGTGTGTGCTTAGTTTAAGGCTGTGGCAGTTTTTGCTCTGGTACATGTAATGAAAGTGTTTTCACTTCTGGAGTGTGAGCCCAGCAGACTGCGGACTAGCCAGCCCACGGGTGTATTCTAGCTTCAACTAGCGCTAATGTGTGCTTTTTGCAAATACATGTCTGAGACCAGAGAAATCGTCCATCATTGGTCTGCACTGTGCTAGCATAAACATGAGGAGGCAGTCCGGTTCATGGCTACTTGTTTCCATGATGCATGCATGTATATTTTCTTAAAATCTTACGATAGGCTTCTGATTCTGCCAATACAGCTTGAATGGTTTGATTTTCTTCTCTGTATCTCATGGGATACTCTTATTACAGGGCACAGCATTGTTGGTTTCGCCATGTACTATTTTACCTATGATCCATGGATTGGCAAGTTACTGTATCTTGAAGACTTCTTCGTGATGAGTGATTACAGAGGTATGCTTGAATTTGGGACTAGAGGCAGTTTAAAGAGAAATCAGAGCTCTATGACCTTAACATGACTAATTTGAATTGTCTTGCTTTCTTTTAGGCTTTGGTATAGGATCAGAAATTTTGAAGAATCTAAGCCAGGTATGTTGACCAGCATTTCACTAATATACCCCAGGTTGGCCTGATATTCATTACATAGTCCTGGCTGGCCTCAAGATCGCCTCCACCTCCCTAGTGCTGGGATTCTAGTTGTGGCCCAACATACCCAACTGTCCTAGATTTAAGCTTCTGAATTTGTAAGAGTTATTGGGTTACTGGAACAAATAAATCAAAATTGGTTCTTGGCACGTGGATGAAATGTGGATGAAACGTCACTGGGCTTACGTTTTCCCTCTCATTCCAGGTCGCCATGAAGTGTCGCTGCAGCAGTATGCACTTCTTGGTTGCAGAGTGGAATGAACCATCTATCAACTTCTACAAACGAAGAGGTGCTTCTGACCTGTCCAGTGAAGAGGGATGGAGGCTCTTCAAGATCGACAAAGAGTACTTGCTGAAAATGGCAGCAGAGGAGTGACGATGACAACCTCCATTATACTTTAGAAGAAATTCTCAACTTACCTTGCTTTCTATCTTGTTCGTAGTGAAGTAATAGCGTGAGCACCCATTCCAAAGCTTTATTACCAGTGGCGTTGTTGCATGTTTGAAAGGCAGTCTGTTTTAAATGGCAGTCATGTATGTGGTTTGGAGGCAGAGTTTTTGAACATCTTTTGATGAACAACAAGTTGGTGTGATCTTACTTTTTATGAAAAACAAAACTTCATTCTTGTGAGTCATTTAAATGTGTACAATGTACACACTGGTACTTAGAGTTTCTGTTTTGATTCTTTTTTTAATAAACTACTCTTTGGTTTAATTATTCAGCATAAGCATTTTTAATTTAGTTATTTAGCATAATCCCATCTTACTCATTTTTCTTGTAACGAAAATAATATGTAAAATCAAAATGTCCCTTCAACAGTTCTCAGGAACTGGTGAACATCAATGGTAGCGGTCGCCTCATGTTTGCAATGTCCTGGATTTCATTCCTAGTGCCACAAAAGAAAGAAAGGGGAGAAAATGGGTTGGGAAGGAAAGAAAGAAAACGGGTGATGCATACGATGAATAAGCCCATTGTTGTACCATGTTGTAAAATGTTGAAGGTGGGTTTATGGAACACTAAAATCAGGGATAAAAGCATCTTGTCCCCAATGACCTCGAAATCAGGGGAAAAAAAGCATCTTGTCCCCAGTGACCTCATCCCACACAAAGTGCTCTTTGAAGAAAAATTTAAGTGGGTCGTTCTGCTAATCAAGCAGGAGCAAAAAGCCGCTTTTTAACGATAAGACTGCGACTGCAGACAGTGATCTTGAGGTACTGTGCTGACATAATGTCCTTACAGTAGAGACAGAGTAGGAGTCACCCAAACCACTAGGGAGAAGTAAGCAAATACTTTTCTCAGGAACTGAAAAGGGGCCTTTTAAAGAGCAAAGGGGAAAGACAGTTTTCTTAGATCTGGGAACTCTAATTACTCACTATATTGACCTGCATTCCCAAACCCACTAATTTGCACCACCATAAAACTGATCTGTGAAGAGTCACTGAAAACTAGTGCCCAAGATTCATGTTTTCCAAAAGCAGTTACAGGATCCTTGCCAAGCAGTAGGGAATACTGAGCTTTTCCATGGAAACCAGTGTGGCTCTATATTCCTTTGCATCTGTTTTTGTTACACAGTTCTGGATTAGAAGGTAGCCATATAGAAAGATGTTTTGTGCATTTCATTAACGCTTTGGGGTTCACTGGTGACTCAGCATATCACGAAAACAGGCAGACAGAGTCCGTTCTCGGCCAGGGTCCTGTTCAGATGACAAGTAACAGAATTGCTGGCAAAAATCAAAGGCTAACCGAACACAAAGAGCCTTGTGAAGAAGGAAGATATTTTGAAGGTTGTGTTTTGGAAACTGGGCCTCTTAGAGGAAAACAACTACATGCTGCTGACTGTGGTTAAATATATGAATAAATTAACCCAGTGAGTTACAATCTAATCTTTTGTCTTCACATCTTAAGGGAGCTGTGCTGGAAAGACAGAGCACTTGTGAAATTTTGGTTCACACTTTAGAGGAGTCCCTTAGAAGTAAAAATCTAGAAACTCAGACCGCCATCAACCCACTTAATATTCAACTCAATTATAGTGATACTTCTATCCAAACAGCTACAGGGCCAGGCATAGTACTGCACACCCAGGAAGGCTGAGGCAAGGGCTGAAGTTTGAGGCCTATCTGGCCTACACAAGGAACTTTGTCTCAAAAGCAAACAAACCAAGCCACAACAATAACAAAAACCACCTGGACACAGGAATACATGCGTATAATCTCAATTGCTTGACATACTGAGGCAGGGGCATCACTTTTTTCCCATGAGTTTGAGGCCATCCTCCGGAGCATACTAAGCCCTCAAAAAAGAAATTTACGCTGGGCAGTGGTGGCACACAGTTTAGCACTCAGGAGGTAGAGGTAAGCTACTCTGTGAGTTTGAGGCCAGTCTGGTCTACAGAGTGAGTTCCATGACAGGCAGAACAAAAAACTTTGTCTTAAAACTCCCCCTGCCAAAAAAAAAAAAAAAAAAAAAAAGGAAAGAAAAAGGAAAAGAGAAAGAGATAGAGAAGAAAAGAAAAAGGTATGTTTAAGACTTTTAGTCAATATGTGGATTAAAAAACAGGTTATGAAGAAAATTATCTACAAAGAAACAATAAGCAATGATAAGCCTAAAAGGAAAAGAAAAAAAATGAGTCTGTGTAAACAATACTTTAAAAGATAAAGTTTTATACTGGGCCTAGTGCTCATGACTATAATCCCAGCACGGGAGAAAATGAGACAGGGGTTCAAGGCCAGCATGTTCTATAATGTGAGACCTTTTATTAAAAAAAAAATAAGATAACATTAAGAAGAATGCTTTAGTGCATACTTACAATCCTAGCACTTGGGAAGCTTTGGCTGAAGGACCAGGAGTTGAAGGCCATCCTTGGCTACATAGTGAATTTGAGGCCAGCATGTATTACATGAGACCTTGTCTCAAAAAAAAAAAAAAAAAAAAAGAGAAAGGAGCTACAGGAGAGACAGCTCAGGGGTTAAGAGCCCTGACTGCACTTACAGAGAACCAGGTTTCAATTCTCAGCACTTACCTTGTGGCTCTGCCACTCCAGTTCCAAGGGGATCTGATGCCCTCTTCTGGCCAGTGTGGACACTGCATGCACAAGCTACACAGGCATATGCAGGCAAGACATTCAAACACATAAAATAAAAATGAAGCTTTAAAAAATGAAATACTGCTTTAGAATTATCTCTACTAAAGATTATGCCCAATCTTTAAAGGGATAGTATTTGAGAACTAAGCACTTTCTAATTATCATTTTGTGATTTGCTGTTTACTTTTTTTCTAAATATCTTTTACTTTTTCTATTTATGGTGTCCTCAAAGGTGTACAAAAACTCAGTTTTCATACTATTAAAGCAAGAAACAAGTGGGATTTGTTTCTGAATAGTCATCCATGAAGCATATCACTACTGATCAAATTATAAGTTAGACAATGGACCATGGTTTATCGTTATTTGAACCAGAGTTCGGGATCATGATATTTAGATTCCATGGAGGGGTCTTTTTTTAGAATTGAACTGCGAAAGAGACAATTCAGAAGAGATATGACCTTATAACCTTCAAATCCTGTAAATTCAGTCTTACACATTCCTTTCAACTGACTTCCAACAGGGCTCAAAAACAGAGCATACTTAATTACTGCTCCTTGAGGCAAGCAGTGACTGATGGGGCTTGTTTTAAACCAACTCTCACAAGCACTTACCTCTCAGTAGAGAGGGAGGAATTAGGTTTCCATACACGAGTGTGGTTAATTCATTTATTTAACATTAAATCAGCACACACACACACACACACACACACACACACACACACACACACCCCAGTAGGGCCCGATGTACTGTTGTCACAAAGGACATCGACTACCCCGTATACCTGTCATGATGCAGTGATTGGGCTCAGATGTCTTCTTCTTTTGGGTTTCTCAGTGGGATTTTTGATCAGCTGAGATGAGGTTGGGCGGTTCATGCTTCAGGATCTGGCGGAGAAGGTCCATCGCTACTGTATCTGGAAGCTTCTGTCTGCCTCATTCTGGGTCGTGGCTTTATACTTCCCTTTTTGTCATTATCTTACATTCATGGCATTGAACTATATTCCTTTCTTTAGGGTTTTATCTCTGCACTACCCTCCAGACACTTACATCATTGCGTCTGTTCACATGCTCCTCACACCAGCCACCATATGTTGCTAAGAGTGAACCATCTTCATCGCTTATGATAGAAGGCCTCCTCTCCCTCTTCCTTTCCCTCTCTTTTTCTCTCTTTCTTTCTCTTTCCCTCTCCTCTCTCTTTCTCTCCATCTCTCTCCATCTCACACCCTCCCTCCCCACCTCTCTTCTCTCTGTCGGAGTCATAGGCAGCCATGTCTTCTAGAATCTCATTTGTGTTACTAGTACCATCTTCTTTGCTTGCTCCTTTATCATCACTTTCGGTGCATTGTCACCACAGGGTGACCTTGTGTTTCATTCTTATTCGTTTCTTCGTGCTTTCAGTCTGGCATCAATCTAGTCAGCTTAAACTGACAGTTCACACCTTTACTGAACCTACTTCCATGATTTAACAATTTGTTGTTCTACATATTTAAAAGAAAAAGGCCATCAGATGTCCTGTCTCGCAATAGTCTTCTCTCACCATCCCATTTCCTATTAACTATTTCTTTTTTGTGGTCTTAATGTGCCCTACAAATGTTTCAATAACTTCCCTCCTGCTAGTTATCAACACAGTAAGAGCTAATGTTCTCTAATCAGGCATTAAGGTTAATGCTTTTGTGTGTATGTATGTGTGTGTGTGTATATATATATATATACACATACACACACATACATATATATGTGTGTGTGTATATATATATGTGTGTGTGTGTATATATATACACACACATACACACACACACACACACACACACACACACACACACACACACACACACACATATATATATATATATATATATATATATATATATATATATATATATATGTATGTGAGTGCAGGTGCCCACTGAGGCCAGAAGAGGGCATGAAATCCTTTGGAGCTGTAGTTACAGACAGTTGTAAGCTGAATGCAAGTGCTGGGAACAAAACTCTGGATTCTAGAATAGCACCAAAAGTTCTTAACCACCAAGTCATCTCTCCAGCTGTTCTTTTTGCTTTTCTGAGACAGGGACTCCTTGTACAATCCTGGCTAGCACTAACCTTGTGATTCCCCCTTGTCTCAGTCTCCAAAGTACTGGTTTTGCAAGCTTGTTCCTCAATATGGAGTTTAAGTTTAACACTACATACATTATTGTCATATAATTCTCACAAATTCCCTATTCAGTAGGGATTATTATTAGTTCCTTTGTTATCAATGGAGACAGTGTTTCCCTGTTTGCTTTTAGGAGCTGGCTCTTTCCTTCCACACTATGAATTCCAGGAGTTAATCTCAGGTCCCCAGACTTAATGGCTAATATGCCACTGGCCTAATTCACTGATATTTTAATGTGAATACCAAAATGAAGATACAGCTGCAATTCACCACTCTGGGTAATTGGCGTGGTCCTGAATCCAGTTTATAGCTGAAATGTAACTTTTGCAGTTCATGTTCATGCTGACCATCTCAGGATCACAAAGTTAACAGGAAGCTGCCTCCATGGAAAGAACAAGTGAGTCATACCCCACTGCAGGATGGAGAACCTTCTCAAATGTTTTAGAGAAGGATACTTCTCAGGGACATCCCAAGGCTCTAAGGGTCAGGGAGCCCACAGAACACCTCCCTCAGCAGTCAGCATTGTTCTTCTTGCTAAACAACTTCCTTTCAGCAAGTGTCTTCCCTCTCTTTGAATCAATGTTATTATTACATTGAATTTCCTTTACTTAGTTGCTTTGTTTATATGGACATGTAACTGTACAGTGGGTTTAGGAACTGGAAAGACGGTCCATTGGTTTTGCTGCTTTTTTAGAGGACTTAAGTTCAGTTCCCATTACCCCAAGTTGGGTGATTGCCAACCAGCTGTGATCTAATATCAGGAGTTCTGGTGCCTTCTTCTGGCCTTCTTGGGCACCTGCACGCACGTGGCATATACACACATATAAATCTTTACATGTATATTGCAGTAGATATAAAATGTTCACATCTTGTTGTATGCTTATAGTCACATAATAAAAATAATTCTAGTTACTACTGGTCTGTAAGAATTATAGTTCTTTTTTATATATAATTTATTTAACTTTATTTTATGTGCATTGGTATGAAGGTATCAGATCCTCTGGAACTAGAGCTACGGACAGTTGTGAGCTGCCATGTGGGTACTGGGAATTGAACACAGGTCTTCTGGAAGAACTTCCAGTCCTCTTATCCCACTGAGCCATCTCTCCAGCCCCAGAATTATAGTCTTTAAAAGGCCCCACATTACTCAAGTTTGGGAAATAACATTATAAGTAAACATTATGCAAAATTATCTGCTCTACTAGTTTAAGACAATGTATCAGGGGGCTGGGAAGTAGCTCAATGATAAAATGTCGGCTTGTAATGTGTGGGGTCCCAGTTTTCCTTATTAGCAAAAACAAGAAAGGGACATGGTATTATTTCATCAGATTAAGGTTTGGCTTTTGTGTATTTGCGTGTGGTCAAGAATAGTCATTAGGTGATATTTTCCCATCAAGAGGCCAATGAGTTGCTAAAGGGCTTAGTGGCTGTCCACACGTAAGCAGATGATTCATTAGAAAGTTGCAAAATTGTGATATGTTATTTCAGTCGTTACTCATCCTGTGTTTTCTTATCCTGAGGTATAACTCACTGTGAACAAATGCTCACCTCTTTCCTTTTATTTATTCATTTTCAAAAGAATGATTGCATTACCCATAATCTTCCAATTAGACTTTTTTCTTTAAACTCTTATAATTCCTATGTTTTAACTAATGGCCATTATTTTTCATGTCGAAGCTCAGATCTTCCTAAACGCTCTGTGAAAGTTGTTTCAAGTTTGTTCCAGAATCCTTTGGAAGTGACCTCAGAAGCCTTGGCGAGTTTCCTGCTCTTAAGTTGTCCCAGCCTCATCTTGTACATTTCCTTCCTCAAACCTGACATCAATGGCTTGGTCATTTCGAGTTACAGAGGCTCCCATGGGGAAACAACATTTGTTGAGAGCAGATGGTGTTCACAGCTTTCTGTTTTGATAATGTCAGAGACACAGCAGGGAGATCCTTTGAAGTGGAGGCTCTGAGTGGGGGCACTCACTCCAGGCTTGCTGGTGGAGTGTTCCAGACTGTGGGTCAGAGCTACCTTCCACCTTGTCCTCCACTGGTTTTTTTTTTTTTTTTTTTTTTTTTTTTTTTTTTTTTTTTCTGCCAGAAAACCCAGAACACCAAACATAATTTCCAAACAGCTAAATCAGTTGAGTGTGTGGACACATGCCTGGACCACTCTGGAGAGTCAAGCAAGAAGATCAATAGTTCAAGGCCAGCCCAGGTTACATCAAAAGCCTTCATCTCAAAAAACAAACGAATAAATGCACACAAAAACAAACAAACAAACAAGCAGTGGCAACACGAGAAAACAAATTTTCAAAAAGCTAAATGGATGCAGATCCACGGTTCTTTTTGCTGGAGGGATGTAGTCCAGAAGCTTTGCGTCTGGTGGACATTTGACTTTTAGTCAAAGAAATTTAAATTAGATCCTGGCTCTTTATGGTAACAGAACTACAACCGGTGGCTCAACTGGTTAGGGCACTTTCCTCTAAGCCTGACAACAGGAGTTCTGTCCCTGGGACCCAACATAACCCCCCCCTCTGTTTTTCTCTGTTTCTCTCTCTTTCTCTCTGTGTGTGTTTCTCTCTCACACATACACACATAAATGTAATTTTTAAAAATGTCTGAAATTAAAAATAAATTTCTAGAGTTCCTGAGATAGTTAAATGAGGCTATGAATATGGATATTCAGAATGCACATTATTAATATCCCAGGATGGCTTTTAACTTGGTATGTAACTGAGGATGATTTTGCCCTTTTTATTCTCCTGCGTGTCTATTCCCTATTTCTCGGATTGCAGGCATTTGTCACCGCACCCAGTTTATGCGGTGCTAGAAATGAAACCCAGGACTTGGATGATGCTAGGTAAGCAGTCTATCAGCTGAGCTACCCTCCAGCTCCATTGTCAATAAATTGTGCTGCTTTCTGGCAACCCTATATTAAGCATCTATTATGTGCTAGGCACTGATTAGTGCCCATAACAGTATTGTAGGGATTTTCAAGATGTGCCGGTAAGTCAGATAGGGATAGGTTATCCTTGATTTGTAGAACTTTCTGCTTTCCAAAGGACAATGACTTCCCCCAAAGTTATCCCAACAGTTTTATTTGTTGGTTTTGTATTTGTTTTGAGACAGGGTCTCCTTATGTATCGTAAGCTGGACTCAAACTTGAGATCCTCTCGTCACAGGCCCCTAAGTACTAGGATTACAAGCATGCATCATTACACTGGGCTGGTATCAATAGCTTTAACTACAAAACATTGCAAAAATTTTCAGGATTGACTAACAATAAATTCTTCCAAGTTACTAGGTACATACAACTGAATTTGGCCAATTTTAAATGATATTTAAATCTATTATCATGTGTGTGTCTATATATGTGTAGGCATGACAGAGGATTTACTTACACTAGTCCGTTCTGGGATATATGGTAAGGAAGGAAGGAAGGGAGGGAGGGAGGGAGGGAGGGAGGGAGGGAGGGAGGAAGGAAGATGTGGGTCTTGAGATATAACTCAGGTTGTCAGACTTTCACAGGTCCTGGACCAACTTTAAAGTAAGTAAACAAAGGCTTAGAGAGGTTAAAAACTTGAGTCTGCTGCATGTGGTAGAGATGCAGAGTGTCAAGCCAGCCTATGTTTCACCAAATGTGTGTTTTTCTGTTACCCCTCCGCCACTTGTCTTAATAGGCAGTTCTATACTGTTTGACCTCATAGTGACTTTTTAAAAATCATGTTTTAAAGTTAGGATACAAAGTAATGGGTCTTATTATGACGTTTTCTTGTTCTATCTTCTTTTCATTCTTTCATTTTTGAAACAGGATCTCACTACATATTCCCAGAGGGCCAGGTGCTAAGTAGATCAGGCTGACCTTGAACTCACAGAGACGTACCTGTTTCTGCCACTGGAGTGCTTGGTATTATTAAAGGCATGTTTGACCACATCCAACCTATTATGTCCCTTTTAATATATATATATATAACATTATACTTTGTTCTTATCCATCCCCCATTCCCTCTCGCCACTTCCTCTTCCTGCTTCTTTTTTGTTAGTCTCTAGTTCCCCGTAAGTATGAATGACCAAATATGTTTACCTTTCCTGACTGTAAGTATTCTAGGAAGTGGGGACCATGCTCCACAATCTTTGCTTTCTCAAAGCCTCAATCTTTGCATTGCAGGGTATCCATTTCATAAACAGCTATTAAGTACACAAGACAAAGAAATCTGTTTTAGAAGAAAAGAGAGATAGAAATCAAATTTAATATTATTCAATAGACTTCCATTTTAATATTCATAAGTCAATTTAAAAAACTTAAGAATTTTCCTCCTATCTCCCCCCCTCCCTTCCTTTCACAGTTTCACTATATATCCCAGGTTGGGTTTAAACTTACTATGAAGTTCAAGCCTGTGGCAATCCTGACTCAACTTTCCCAGTGTTAGGTTATAGGTGTGCATTACCAGGCCTGACAAAAGTATCTAAAAAACTGTAGGATACTTTTTATGATTTAAAAATGCTAGCGGGTCCTTCACAGAGCAGCCATGAGGTGGGCTGGTCTTCAGCAGCTAACTGCGGGAAATGCTAGCGAGTCCCTGGTGCCGAACCCTGGAGCGGCTCACGGCAGGGGCAGGCAGACAGGAGACAGAGACGGGGAGTAGGTCCCAGGCGGCAGTAGGCAGGCAGCGGGCTCTGGGAGCTGCAAGATCCCTGGGCGGTTTGCGGAGGGGGCGGGTGGACAGGAGACACAGACATGGACAGACACAATATGTTGAATATTCAGGGGGTTATGGAGGGGAAAGGGAGAAGCGGGGGCAGAGAGAGAGGAGAGGAGAAAGAGGGAGAGACAGAGAGACACGTGCAGGCAAGCCAAGAGAGGACAGAGGGAGATCCAAGATGGTGATGAGAGGTCAGGGGTCGAGGGGGGTGGGTGTGGCTTGCCTCTTAAAGGGACGGGGACCAGAAACCATAACAATACTTCTTACATCTCAAATGTTACATGTGGATTGTGTGATTTAATCTCTTCTTCATAAGGCAGGAAGAGTATAGGGATGTAGGACTTCTATTTTATGAGGACAGAAGCAAGAGAGACTGGAGAGAAGGCTCAGTGGTTAGGAGAACTTGATGCTCTTCCAGAGGACCTTCCCAGCACCCACATGACTGCTCACAACACTTCATAATTCCATATCTAAGAGATATCCAGCAATCTTCTTTGAGTGTACTGCATGCATAAAATACAGACAAGCTTGCAGGCTAAACACTCACACAAAATAAAAATATTCATAAAGGAAGTTCAACATTGTTAGCTACAAGGAAATGGAAATTAGAACTACTTTGACAGCTTACGTCATATCAGTCAGAATAGCTAAGCTCAACAAAGCAAATGACAGGACATGCTGGTGAGCACGCAGAGAAAGGACGACAATTCTTCATTGCTGGTAGGAGTGCAAACTGTAGCCACTATGAAAAGAAATGTAGCCAGGCGGTGGTGGCACATGCCTTTAATTTCAGCACTAGGGAGGCAGAGGCAGGTGGATCTCTCTGAGTATGAAGCCAGCCTGGTCTACAGACTGAGTTCCAGGACAGCCAGGGCTGTTACACAGAGAAACCCTATCTCAGAAAGCTAAATAAAGAAATAAAAATAAATAAATAATTGTTAAAAAAAGAAAAGAAACCTAGCTTTTCCTCAAGAAGATGTAACTTGATGTACCTCAAGATCCAGCTTTACCAATCGTGGGCATATACCCAAAGATACCCTGCTTCATAGATACTTGTCCATCTATGTCCATTTCTGCTCCATTCATAATAGCTAGAAATTGGAAACAACCAAGGTGTTCATCAACTGATGAATGTATAATAAAAAATGGTACATTTACATAATGGAATATTATTCAGTTGTGAAAGATGAAATTATGAAATTCATAGGTAAATGGATGGGGTTAGAAAAGAATCAGCCTGAGTGAGATAACTCAGGCCCCAAGAGACAGATATTGTATGTTTTCTTTTTTATGTAGTTGTTCGCTTTTACACCTTTGATAGGTGTGTTACAGATAGAATACCCAAAAAGGTTAGGTATAGAGTAAGGGACTTGTGTGGGAGGGGAGGATCTCCTAAGGAAGGAAGAATAGAATATATACTGAGAGACAAAGGGTAAACTAGAATAGGATTAAGTAGGGAGGGAGATAGAAGAGAAGTGTAAAGGAGGGAATGTGGGGGAGGGACAACTAACATTAAAGGCCTTTTGAAAAGCCATATGGAAACCTAGTACTGTACAAGCTTCTTAAAATACACACATATATAAAAGGAATCTAAACAGAGTCACCAAATAAGAAGAGAGTTAATTCCCTAACCAGACATCTTATGCCACTGAGGAAAACTCCAATGCCAGGAGTAGATCACATGTAGTGTTTTTGGCCAAAGCGGTACATAGAAACCCCCAAACAGGCTATTGTCTAGGCTATTTGTTATACTTCACAACCTGATGACAAGTCCCTAGTGCTGAGATGAATGCTCACTTATGTTATCAATCATAGAGGAGTCCAGCTGGTGTCCAAGTAGAAGCTTCACCAATACTGACTAGCATTTATGGAGCCAGAAAATACTCCTCATTCCTTCTACTCTTCAAGTAGTAGAAGGAACAAGAATATGAGTAAAGAGGTCAAGACCATGAAGGGTTCATCTACTGAAACAGTTTACCTGAGCTAATGGGAGCTCACCAACTCCAGTTGGACTGGGAAGAAACAAGCATAGGACCAAACTAGTCCATCTAAATGTGGTTGACAGTTGTATGGCTGGGGCTGACTGAGGGACCACTGATAGTGGCACTGGGATTTGTGTCTACTGCATGTACTGGCTTTTTGGGATCCTATTCTCTTTGGATGGATACCTTGCTCAGCTTAGATGTATTGGGGAGGGCCTTGGACCTTCCACAAAGCAATGTGCCTTACCCTTTCTTAGGATTAGAGGGGGTGGGAGGGTGTGTGGAGGAAATGGGAGGAGGGGAGGGAGTGGAAATTTCCATTAGTATTTTTTTTGTATTTTGTGGGCTCATATTTCATATAAAATAATTTACAGGCAGGCACACTGGCCACTAAGCAGATGCAACCCTGCCAAACAAGTAAGATAGCCAACTAACAGAAGCCAGGAAGTATTGCTCCTTTCTTCCTTGTTAAAAATGTAGATCACCTGGGGAGAGGTGTTTGGTAAAGCTGGTGACTAAGTTGCAGGTGTTTCCTTAGTCCCGCGTGTCCCCTAAAAAGAGAATATTAATGAGCTTCCACCTTGGTTTACCTGGGGGACAAAAGATGTTTTGTATAATAAACACAGGCCGATCTTCAGGATGGAGAGAATCCTGAGATGCCCTTCCATGATGACTGCATGAACTGTGTCTGGTTATTTCTCGAGCCTCCGTATCAATCCAGATAGGGGAAGATAATTTCTATGTTGGGACCTACGGTCCCTGACAGTATTTATTTATTAAAATTTTACACCTCCTCCCATTTCCCTCCCACTCCCCCCCACTCCCCCTTCCCCTCCTCCATCCATCTCCAGTCCTAAGAGAAGTCAGGGTGCCCTGTCCTGTGGAAAGTCCAAGGCACTCCCCTCTCCATCCAGGTCTAGGAAGGTGAGCATCCAAACAGACTAGGCTCCCACAAAGGCAGTACATGCAGTAGAATCAAAACCCAGTGCCATTATCATTGGCTTCTCTGTCAGCCCTCATTTTCAGCCACATTCAGAGAGTCCAGTCTGATCACATGCTCCATCAATCCCAGTCCAGCAGGCCTCGGTGAGCTCCCATTAGATCAGTCACACCATCTCAGTGGGTAGACGCACCCCTTGCAGTCCTGACTTCCTTGCTCATGTTCTCTCTCCTTCTGCTCTTCATCTGGACCTTGAGAGCTCAGTCCAGTGCTCCAATGTAGGTCTCTGTCTCTATCTCCATGCATCGCTGGATGAAGGTTCTATGGTGATATGCAAGATATTCATCAGTGTGGCTATGGGAGAAGGCCAGTTCAGGCACCCTCTCCTCTGCTGCCCAAGGACCTAGCTGGGGAAATCCCCTTGGACACCTGAGAACCCCTCTAGAGCCAAGACTCTTGCCAAACCTAAAATGGCTCCCTTAATTAAGATATATACTTTCCTGCTCCCATATCCACCCTTCCTCCATCCCAACAGTCCCATTCCCCCAAGCTCTCCCCATCCCCCCTTCTCACTTATTTCTCCCCATCTCCCCTTACCCCTACCCCACCCCCACCCCCAAGTTTCCAATTTTTGCCTGACAATCTTGTCTCCTTCCAATATCCAGGAGGATAACTCTATGTTTTTCTTTGGGTTCACCTTCTTATTTAGCTTCTTTAGGATCACGGATTATAGGCTCAATGTCCTTTATTTATGGCTAGAATCCACTTATGAGTGAGTACATACCATATTCATCTTTTTGGGTCTGGGTTACCTCACTCTGGATAGTGTTTTCTATTTCCATCCATTTGCATGCAAAATTCAAGATGTCATTGTTTTTTTTACCGCTGAGTAATACTCTAATGCGTACATATTCCACACTTTCTTTATCCATTCTTCCATTGAGGGGCATCTAGGTTGTTTCCAGGTTCTGGCTATTACAAATATTGCTGCTATGAACGTAGTTGAACAAATGCTTTCATAGTATGATAGAGCATCTCTTGGGTATATTCCCAAGAGTGGTATTGCTGGATCCAGGGGTATGTTGATCCCGAATTTCCTGAGAAACCGCCACACTGATTTTCAAAGTGGTTGCACAAGTTTGTATTCCCACCAGCAATGGATGAGGGTACCCCTTCCTCCACAGCCTCTCCAGCAAAGGCTATCATTGGTGTTTTTGATTTTAGTCATTCTGACAGGTGTAAGATGGTATATCAAAGTTGTTTTGATTAGCATTTCCCTGATTGCTAAGGAAGTTGAACATGACCTTAAGTATCTTTTGGCTATTTGAATTTCTGTTGAGAATTCTCTGTTCAGTTCAGTACCCCATTTTTTAATTGGGTTATTCAGAATTTTAGTGTCTAGTTTCTTGAATTCTTTATATATTTTGGAGATCAGACCTTTGATGTGGGGTTGGTGAAGATCTTCTCCCAGTCAGTAGGTTGCCTTTTTGTCTTAATGACAGTGTCCTTTCTTTACAGGAGCTTCTCAGTTTCAGGAGGTCCCATTTATTCATTGTTGCTCTTATTGTCTGTGCTACTGGGGTTATACAGAGGAAGTGGTCTCCTGTGCCCATGTGTTGCAGACTACTTCCCACTTTCTCTTCTATCAGGTTCAGTGTGTTCAGATTAATATTGAGGTCTTTAATCCATTTGGACTTGAGTTTTGTGCATGGTGATAGATATGGATATATTTTCATTCTTCTACAGGGTGACATCCAGTTATGCCAGCACAGTTTGTTAAAGATGCTTTCTTTCTTCCATTGTATAATTTTAGCTCCTTTCTTGAAAATCAGGTGTTCATAGGTTTGTGGATTAATATCCGGGTCTTTGATTGGATTCCATTGTTCAACTTCTCTGTTTTTATGCCAATATCAAGCTGTTTTCATTACTGTAGCTCTGTAATAGAGTTTGAAGTCAGGAATGGTAATGCCTCCGGAAGTTCCTTTATTGTATAGAATTGTTTTGGCTATCCTGGGTTTTGGGATTTTCCACATGAAGTTGGTTATTGTTCTTTTAAAGTCTATGAAGAATTTTGTTGGGATTTTGATGGGGATTGCATTGAATCTATAGATTGCTTTTGGTAGAATTGCCATTTTTAATATGTTGATCCTACCAATCCAAGAGCATGGGAGATCCTTCCATTTTCTGACATCCTCTTCACTTTCTTTCTTCAAAGACTTAAAGTTCTTGTCAAATAGATTTTTCACTTCCTTGGTTAGTGTTACCGCAAGATTCTTTATGATATTTGTGGCTATCATGAAAGGTGGTGTTTCTCTGATTTCCCTCTCTGCTTCCTTATCCTTTCTGTAGAGTAGGGTACTGATTTTTTTGGAGTTGATCTTGTATCCTGCCACATTACTAAAGGTGTTTATCAGCTGTAGGAGTTCTCTGGTAGAGTTTTTGGAGTCACTAATGTACACTATCATATCGTGTGCAAATAATGAAAGTTTGACTTCTTCCTTTCCAATTCGAATCCCCGTGATCTCCTTATGTTGTCTTATTGCTATTGCTAGAACTTCAAGCACTATAGGAGAGAGTGGACAGCCTTGTCTTGTTCCTGATTTTACTGGAATCACTTTGAGTTTCTCTCCATTTAATTTGATTTTGGCTGTCGGCTATCAGGTATTTTTTTTTAAAAAAAATCTAATAAAAACATTAAAAAAAGAAAATACTCTGAATGTTACATGAGGAGGAAGGAAATAATCACTATCTCCCATCTCCAATCCCTGTGACCTACAACAGTAACCTGCCCACAAGATTGCCTGGTTCAACAGTGGCACAAATGTTGTGGGAACAACGAACCAGTTTCTGATTGGGTCCAAGGCCCAGTCCATGAGATTGAACCCATACCTGATACTGCTCAAGTGGCCAAGAACCTAAGACTAAATAGATCATGGACCTAGGAGAAAATATATAATATTATTCTGTTAAAGGAACATGGCAATAAAATGGTATCTAATAACATATTGCTATACCCATAAATCAGTGCCTCACTCAGCCATGATCACAGAAGCTTCCTCTTGCAGCAGATGGGAGCTAACACAGAGACCTACAATTGGACAATATGTAGAAAGTGAGAGTTTTGGAGCACTCAGTCCTAAGTGGGACATCCTCATCAAAACCCTCCCCTCAGGCTTAGAAATTTAATTGGAAGATGAGGTAGAATATTCTAAGAATCAGATGCGATAGATGACTTCAAGGAAACAGCACGTTCCAGATACAGGAGGACTTATGCACATATGAACTCATAAAGACTTATGTGACAGCATACACAGGGCCTGTACAGGTTCAAATCAGACAGGAGCCTAGCACTGGAATGGGGGAAGTGGACATAGGCTCCCACCCCTAACCAAGATGCTATCTGCAATTGATGCCCAATGGCAAAGGAAAAATCAGTATTCTCAAATGGAGTCTCACTGGGTTTATCCTCAGCACAGGCCCCTTGTCTAAGAACAGTCAAATCAAAATAAAGTCAATGATACTTTTGTAGACCTTTTGTCTCATTTTGCCTGGTTTTTGTATTTTTTGTCTTATCAGTCTTTTGCTTATTTATTTTTATTTTCAATTTTGTAGGATTTTGTGGGTGTTTTGTATATGTTTCTTGTTTTGGCTTTTATCTGTTCTTAAGAGAGTACATAAACCAGGTGGTGGTGGTGCACGCCTTTAATCCCAGCACGGGGAGCAGAGGCAAGAGGATCTCTGTGCGTTCCAGGCCAGCCTGGTCTACAAGAGTTAGTGTCAGGACAGGCTCCAAAGCTACAGAGAAACCCTGTCTCAAAAAACCAAAGAGAGAGTGTAGTAATAAGGGCGGCGGGGCCGCTCCCCCAGCACCCCAGCCGCCCGCTCAGCTAGCTTATGCCCCGAAATAACAACACACAAACTGTATTCATTTAATCACTGCTTGGCCCTTCTGCCCTAGCCCTTACTGGCTAATTCTGATATCCCGATCAACCCATCTCTAATAATCGGTGAGCACTGGTCTTACCGGGAAAGGTTCAGCATGTCTAACCTGGCGGCTTGCTTCATGGCGTGTGTCTGCCCAGGAGCCGGGAGCATGGTGTCTCTCTCTGAGGTGTCTGCTCCCAGGAGGAGAGCAGAGCTGTGTAGTCTCTGACCTCACTTCCTCTTCCTCCCAGCGTTCTGTTCTGTTTACTCCTCCCACCTATCCTCTAACCAATAAAATGGGCCAGGGCAGTTCCTTTATTAGCCAATGACCTTCCTCCATCAAGAGAGAGAGAGAGAGAGAGAGAGAGAGAGAGAGAGAGAGAGAGAGAACACATAAAGTTGGATTGGTATGGAGGTGGGAAGAATCTGTGGGGGGAAGTTTGAAGAGGGGGAACATGAATAAAGGGCATTTCATGATTTTTTTCATTAAAACAAGTTAAGATTAATAAATAATAAATAAATAAATAAATAGCAACAACAGAAAAAAGAGGGTAACAGGATTTAACATACACTTCAGGAACTATTTCAGACCAGTGGCCTTTTGTCAACAAGTACTGTTAGGGCTTTAAAGATGATACACATTCTTTGAAAAACTTTTGCTCATGTGTCACAAGGTTGGAGGCATCAGGTGGGATATGAACCCCATGCCTCCGTATTTGTGGACTCTGTAAGAAAGTTTTAGTTTTCTACTAAAGACTAGCTTCAGGGACAGATAAGCAAACCATCCTACTTTGTGTTCATGTTCTTGAATTATATCTGACTGTTGGTATTAGACACAAAATTTGTTTTTTTTTTTGTTTTTGTTTTTGTTTTTTTTTTTTTTCAAAATAATCCACAAAAACCTCCAAGGAGTTAAAAAAACAAAAATCATCTTCCCTTTTCTCTGGCTTCAAGACTGATTTTCAGCCAAGGTCCAACCCTTATAATCATCCAAATGCCTGTCAGTGAGATAGTTATTATGTACTCTGGCAGCCCTGAGGCAGTCTTGAGCAATGTTGTTATAGCATTATGTTATAATTATCCCAGGCCTTGTTTCCTGTACATCTCACAAATGCTTATTCTCCACCAGGAGGATGTTAGCTAAGTATCACTCTGAACAAGCTTGGACAAAAGGATTAATAGCGGTAACTTCTGAAAGAGTATACAGCTAAAGTTCGAGAATATTCCACCAGTTGAATTTTTTCTTAAAAGCCAGTTACATCAGGCTGAATTTTCAGCTTTTCCTAATCTACCATTGATTTCTGTCCAGAACAATGCCAGTTACTTCTATACCTTTCAACATAAAGACTTATGGGCTGGGTGTGTAGTTCATGGGTAGAACCATGTGCCAGGCCCAGGGGTTCAATTCAAAGTATCAAAAGAGAAAGGAGACTTTGAACTGCTGGAGAAAATTCTTCCAGCCCCTAACTCCCAGACAGGCTCCTAAATCCCATTCCACATCCCAGAGGAGAATGCTTAATCGTGTTCTCTCCCTCTCTGTCTCTCTTCCTCTTCCTCTCTCTCCTGTCCTATTTTTCCACTGCTGTGGAGGTGGGGGGGTTTGGGGAGGCTATGCCATGGTCATAGACCTGGGGTCTTAGCCAGACCTAATGGAATGCTGAAGCAATGTTCCCACTGGAATCCAGGGAAGTGGGGAGGGGAAAACTCTGCAGGAAACAGTCTCCCTTGGTAGATCTGTAGGTTGTGGCACTTTCCCTTGCAGGCTGTGTTTCCAAGCAGTTTTTCATTAACCTTCAGCTGAAACTTGCTAAACAAGTTTTGCAGACCATGTTATTGTGTTGGTATTTTTCTGGGTGTATTGTTCTAGGTTTGAATTTCATGGTTTATTATTCTTTTTAACTACAGCTCAGTGGGAAAACACAGTCAGTGTACCTTTTTAAATGTAGGGATTTCCTGCCAGTGACTTGGGAGAAAGAATATTTTACCAAGATTTGGACTAAGAGAAAGGAAGCAAGGTTTTAAAGTTTACATTTATGAGTAGCAAAGAAAGAACAAAAAAGTTTTTTTTTTAAAAATTCTTTTAATGAAATATCCACAATCTTTTGGTTCAGATAATAATTATTTGAGATTTACCTTTTAAAATTACCCTTTCAGTTTCTTATGTTTCAGCTTATATGTGGCAGAGTAAGAACAGTTTGTTTCTTTAGTCAATTCCATTAAGGATGACCTTGAAAAGCTTATGTTTAATGAGTACCAAATGATCTTTCTGGAATAATAACCACAGAATACTATTTGCTCTATCTTCCATGAAGGGGCCACTGAGAAAAAGCAAGCTTGGGATGTGGCTTGTCCTTATGCATTGTAACTATCACATAAGACTTCCCTATATAAAAAAAGAAAAGTTAAACAAGAGAAAACCATAATATCATAATATATTTAGATTTGAGGCTTGGGTTTTGTTGTTGTTTTATTTTATTTTGCACTTTTAGACAGAGTCTCAAGTAGCCAAAGCTGCCCTTGAACTTCTGATCCCCCTTCTTCAGCCTCCCAAATGTTGAAAACAAACTTGTTTCAGTCAAGCTTTTTTATATGAAAGAGATTGAGAATTGAAGACCCAAAGACTTGAGGAAAACTACCTATTCTCTCTCTCTCTCCTTCCCCCTGTGTTTATTTTTTATTTTTTTGACAGAATCTCACTATGTAGCTCAGGCAGGCCTTGAACATATAATCCTGTTGTTTTGTTCCAGTCCCACTCCAGTGTTGGGATTTATATGCATGTACCACAAAAAAAGACCCATGTTTATGCTTAAATTAGATGAAGCACAATAATGTCTAACTGTAGCTGAACAAAAGTGATACAAGCTAATGGTAGATACTCTTATGAGGGGCACCCCAACAAGCCCCGTCCTTTCAGATTTTTCTTGCTCTTTTTGTATAGGACGTTTTTCTTCCTGGGTACAGAGTAAGACCCCTTGTAGAATGAAAATTTTCCTTCTATCTATCTATCTATCATCATGTATCTACCTACCTACCTACCTACCTACCTACCTACCTACCTACCTGTTGTTCTTAATTTCCGCGGGTTGTTCTTAATTCCTGCGGGTTAGACGAGGGTTACGCTAGAAAAGACACAGACACGCGGCGGTACCACGTGGTACACTTTTTAATGGGAGGGGAAAACACACTAGGAGAAGTAAAGGGAAGGGACAAAGGGAAGGGATAAAAAAAGGGGCGAACTTGTGGCTTGTCCTTGCTTTTAACAGAGGATGCAAAGGCTTCTGGGAAATGTGTCCCGCGCTTGCCGTGCGCTGGAGTCCAGAGGGATGTTGGGAGTTGTAGTGTTGCAAGGGAACAACATTTCACCCTTTTGGTTTGATTAAAAAAAAATTGGGGGACCTTAAAGGGTAGGGAATGGGGGCGTAGTCCAGTCTCTCATGGCTGCTTCCTGCTGACTTTGGGCGTTGAGGGGTCCAGGGAATGTCCGATTATCTTGGCAATGTCCCATTGGCGTTTGCGGTCGCTGGTGTAGTTGGTCAATGATGTCCAGGGTTGCTGGCTGGTGTAGTCGGTCACTGATGTCCAGGGTTGCTGGCTGGTGTAGTCGGTCACTGATGTTTGAAGTCCTGGCTGTCGTCTGAGGCGGCTGATTGAAGAAATCTGTGTGGCTTTTCCTGAGTAGCTGGGTCATCATTAAGATGCTGGAAGGCAAAAGTTGCATTAGTAAAAGAAAAAAAATTAAAAGAAAGGGGGGGAATTTTTGGAGAGCTGGGGTGAAGAGGGGGGGGGAGAGGGTCTTAGGATGTCCGGGGTTAAGAAATGATAAAAAAAAATTAAGTGATACTTATTCCTTTGTGTTTGGTCCGTTGGGCTGGCATCCCGGAGCTTAAGGAAACTGTCTTAAAGGAAATAGATTCTAACCATACATCTCTTAACATTTCAGGGGCCACTGCTGCAGTCAGCGGCTGACCTATTACGTAAGAGCTTTGTAGAGGAGAATCTGCTTACCACTTGCCTTCGTATTTGATGGGGGTACCTGTAACGACAGCTAGACGGTTATTTATGAATTTAAAGAAGGGAGGGTGTGTTAACACAGCGACGGATCGGGACCATTGTTGTCCTTAGACTGTAGTAGGGGGGCTGAATCCGGCGTCCTTTGGAACTTAAGAGTACAGGGTCCGGTTTGAGTCACCGTGTATGAAGGATTATCTTGAGCTGTGGAGACAAACGGTTAAGTGAATATTTGGTCCTGGGATCTGACTTTTGGCAGATCTGACAGGAGGCTGCTGTAGCTTTTAGGAGCCTGATATCCTTAGGTGTAACAAAGGGAGAGTGGTGGTTAGTGACAGCGGGAGCTTAGAGGGGCCTTGGAAGATCGAGGGGGAGGCGTAGGACAGGGAGGAGACGCTCCAAGCTGCCTGTGTGGCCTGTGGCGGAGAGGAGACAGGGAAGAAACGGAAGACACGCATGACCTGTTGCGGGAGAAGTGGGGTGAGGCTGGCCTGGAGAAGGAACGGTAATGGGTGAGCTGTCGCTGTCGCTCAACTGGGCGGAGCGAGAGTGAGTGGCCCCCCCGAGGCGCGGTGGGGGGGGTGTGGAGGCAGGGGGGTTGAGGTTTGTCCGCGGGATCCATAGCAGCGGCAGGATCCATAGCAGCGGCGGGAGCAGAGGGTCCCCGGAGGGATGGCATTGCACCAGCCTTCCAGATGTGGGGGTTGGTTACAGAGCCCACGACCGAAACGAAGTCTGTCCGCAAAAGGTAACTGGCCCGAACCCAGCTACCGTACGGGGGGAGGAAAAGCCCCGGCCCCGGCTGGGAGGAGACAATTACCGCGAACACGGCAAGCCAAGAGCGCTGGCGTCCCGGGCGTTCTTGGGGCGTGCTAACTCTTAACTGCCCCGACCCAGCAACCGTACGGGAGAGAAAGTCCCAGCTGAGAGGAGGCGATTAAGCTCTTTAGGGCACAGGGCCCGGAGGTGCCACAAGAAGTGGCCCGAAAGTGGACAGGAAAAAGTTAGAAAAAAGGAAGAAAAAAGAGAGAAAAAGCCCGGAGCACTGAACTCCGGGTGCGCGGACTGAGCGTTTCGGCCGAGGGCAAAAAACCGGGGGAGGTGGGTTAGCAACCTAGCCCTAGCCTGAGGTGTGCAAAGAAAGCCGGCCGGACAGTCTTTGAACGCCCCAGGGGGAAGGAAGTGAACCCGGGGTAACTCACGGATCAGGATGAAGCTGTGGAAATGGCCATGGAAACAGGTGGTGGTGAGTGAAGACTGTCGGTTCTTTGGACCTTGTCAGCGAAACCCAGAGGCAAAAGCCTCGGGCACCGGACAGAGAGGTCTCCGAGTCGATGCGGCGGCACCAAAATGTTGTTCTTAATTTCCGCGGGTTGTTCTTAATTCCTGCGGGTTAGACGAGGGTTACGCTAGAAAAGACACAGACACGCGGTGGTACCACGTGGTACACTTTTTAATGGGAGGGGAAAACACACTAGGAGAAGTAAAGGGAAGGGACAAAGGGAAGGGATAAAAAAAGGGGCGAACTTGTGGCTTGTCCTTGCTTTTAACAGAGGATGCAAAGGCTTCTGGGAAATGTGTCCCGCGCTTGCCGTGCGCTGGAGTCCAGAGGGATGTTGGGAGTTGTAGTGTTGCAAGGGAACAACACTACCTACCTACCTATCTGTCTTTCAGGCAGGGTGTCATTGTGTAGTCCTGGCTGGCCTGGAACTTGCTTTGTAGTCCAGGCTGGCCTTGATCTCAGAGATCTATCTGCCTCTGATTCCTTGAATGCTGAGATTAGATTCTTGTGTCACCACACCCAGCTTTACATTCATTTGGTTTTGTTGAGGTGATGGAGTAGGGGGAGGGTGGAGAGATGGATGGGTTATATTTATGCCTCAATGTGTATGTGGGGAACAGAGAACAACTTGTGGGCCCTTTCCATCCAGCATGTGAATTTCAGGGATCAAACTCAGGCTGTTAGACTTGGTAGGAAGCTCCCTTACTCATCGAGTCATCTCACCAGCCCTAGAATGAGACTCTAATGGCCCTAGTGTTAGCCAAGATTGTGTCAGAGATTGTTTTCAATGCCAGCTCTACCACAGAGAAGCAGGGAATTCAGAGTAACGTGTCTAGTCTTTGCAGGAGAGGTTTTTCATTTTTGTACCTTGCCTTGGGGAGGAGAGGTTCTAGTTTCTATGTTCTGCCTTAGAAGGACAAAGTACAAGGAGAAAGAAAGTCAAGAAATCATAAAGAGGCTTTGCTTTTGAGGTCCTTCTGAGGCTCTTAGCTCTCAATTTAAGTGGCATAGTCTCACTTCTTTCATTCTACTTCCTTCATTGAACTTTTCCCAGTATGACCTGCTGATTACTTGTGAAATTCCCAGATTAGCACCCATTCTGCTAGATGAGACAGACACTCCATAAAGTTAAGGATCATGTCAGTTTTATAATAGGTGTGATGTCTCAGCAGATAAAGAAGGTGCTTGGTGTTGAGCCCAGTGACTTGAGTTCTGTCCCAAAGAACCATAGAGAAGAATTATATACTTTAAAAAAAAAAGGAAGGAAGGAAGGTAGAATCATGTCACTTTTAGGTCACAATTCTTTTTTTCTAAGTTTTATTTATTTTTTAATGTATGTTTGCATGTTTATAGGTACACGATGTGAATGATTGGCACTGGTGGTCTGCTCTTCTTGAACTGGAGTTGTAAGTCCTCATGTGGGTGCTGGAACCAAACCTGGGTCCTCTGGAAGAACTGCGAGTAATCTTAACCACTGAGCCGTCTCCCCAGCTTCCTAGGTCCTTACTTCTTTGGTGATCCAGGAGGAAGCTAAATTTTTGCATAACTTTAAAAAATTTGGTTTGATACTTATTGGCTTATTTATACAAAGTCTCTTATAGTTGAGGCTGGCCTTTGATTAATTGTGTAACTTAGGCTGTCCTTGTACTACTACTGGTTCTCCTGCCTCAGCCTCTCAAGACTGAAATTAGGTATATACAATACTGTTCCCAGCTCCCAAAGAGAATTTTATATAGCCAAATTTATGTGAGAAGGTATATATAGTTAAGGCATGTATGAGAAAAAATTGAATGTAACTGAATTAGTACAACCAATGCACTAAGGCAGGACTTCCATTTGGTGGTGTTAAGCTGTGTTCAGTGATGAAGTTACTTTCTATGGTAGCTCCAAGCATTGTTACAAAGTTCTATTTATTAGGAGATTTGGTGAACTTCAGAGTTGAAAGCAGTCCCTCTGTTGTTTCCACTCACCCAGTTGTGCTCTTAATTCTGGGAGATCCTTTCACCCACGGAGCTGGTTTATGATGATTCAAAGATAGACCTTCATTGACTGTTCATTAAATATAACTTCCTTTGATGAACTCCATTCCCTGTGCTTATTTCACTCCTCTTCCTTAGCTCTTAGCTCCCCCTCCCTTTCTTTAAACAATGTTTCACTACGAAGCCCAGGTTGGCAGGGAATTTGTGATCATCCTGTCTCTGCTCTCCTGAGTACAAGGGTTACGTGTGTGTGCCACTACACCCAGCTTAATTCTCAGTTTAATGTTACTTCCTGGACATTCAATGAGTCTCCCCCTTCACCCTTCTGTTCCTTTTTTTAATGGTGCTGAGGATGGAACCCAGAGCATCTTGCACACTAAGGGAAACCTCTCCCACTGAGGGCACACCCAGCAGCAGAGTTTCCATTTCTAAGAGGGAAAAGGAGGGAATGTAGAGGCTCCAAAGCACAGCCTTTCTTCCCACAGCAGTTTGCTTTTCAGTTGTGAAGTCTGTCATTCATTGCTGAGCACTCTCGCCTACATTTTACTGGCTGAAATGTCTTGTAAAGCCGCTGTGAATAAGTCTGGGTATGCTAACATTTTGTTTTCTAGTGGAAGAGGCCAAAAATCGAAAGTAAACAAAGGAACAAAACGTATATTCAAGAATTTGGGGTTGGGTGAGGTGACTCAGGAATTGAAGACACCTGCTAACAAGCCTGCTGACCTGCATTCACCTCCCAGGACCGACTTCCTGAGAGAACTGACTCCTTTAAACTTACAAATGCCCCATAACAAGTAAACTCCCTCCCTACTAAATAAAATGGAAAAAAGAACTCCTCTTAAGAATGTAATTTGAGGAGCTGGGGAGATAGCTCAGTATGTAAAGTGTTTGCCATGCGAGAGTGATTACTGGAGTTTGGTTCCCCAGAACCCACAAAAATGCAGTTAGGTGTGGTAGCCTGTCTATAATCCCAGTGCTCAGGAGCCTAAGACTGGGATTCCCCACAGGTAAACTGGCTATCCACACTAGCCGACTTGGTGAAGTTCCAGGCCAATGAGAGATTCCGGCTCAAACACAAGGTGAAAGGACACCTTCATCCTCTGAGGCAGGACTCCTGCCTGAGGTTGTCTTCTGACCTACACACACATGCACACACACACACTCACACACATTTTCATACACACTCATACACACATTCATATGAAAACCTATGCATAAATGCACACACACACACACACTCACTTTCATACACAAACACATTCATATGAAGACCTACGCATAGATGCTCTCTCTCTCTCTCTCTCTCTCTCTCTCTCTCTCTCTCTCTCTCTCTCTCTCTTCAAAACTAAAGAGTGCTTTATATGACTGGGCATTTCCTTGTTGTTCAAAGCTTTCAATGACTTCTCTTCCTGCTTCTACTTCCTCCCAGTTTCAAAATGGGCAATGATTGTGACTTGCATTTTTTCTAATTAGTATGTGAGTACAACATTCATTCACTCCCCCTGTCAGCTATAGTCAGCATGGGCTCTGAGATCCTGACCGGGGTGGGGTGGGGGGGGCAGTGAATGAAACTCATTATCCTCCTGTAGCAATCTCCTGAGTTCCAGAAGTCAGAGATGTTTGTAATACATTTTAAATTGTGCTCACACTGTTCCAGTTACACAACTTTGTCTGGAAAGCAAGCTGAACTCCAGGTTAACTTAATTTGTTTTTCAACACAGGCTTTTGATGTGGGATGCCCTTCTGCATGTGTGTTGCTTTTTTTGGATGATAAATAAAGTTGTTTCAGCCAATGGCTTGGCAGAGCAAAGTCAAGTGGGGAATTTGTACAGAGATAGAGAGAGAGTAGGCAGAGTCAGGGAGATGCCATGTAGCTGCCAAATGAGAAAGACACAGCCGCCAGAACCTTACTGGTAGGCCACAACCTCGTGGCAATACACAGATTAATAGAAATAGATTAATTTAAGATATAAGAGTTAGTTAATAAGAAGCCTGAGCTAAGAGGTCAAGCAGTGTTGTAATTAATATAGTTTCTGTGTGATTATTTAAGTCTGAGCAGTCTGGAAATAAGCAAGCAGTCTCCACTTACAGACTTTCTCTGTGTAACAGCCTTAGCTGTCCTGGAGTTCACTCTGCAGAGCAGGCTGGCCTTGAACTCACGGAGATCAACCTACCTCTGCCTCCCAAGTGCTGGGTAAAATGAGTGCATTTTGACGACCGGTTTAAACTTAATTCTTAAAATGGTTGTACACGAATGTCCATTTGACATTTGAGACGATTGAGTCAGCATGATTTCATCATCGAGTGAGCTTCCTTGTCTGCTTTGTGACACCAGCAGTTCTGCTTTCCGTGAAGGAAAAAGAGTCATTGGAGTGCCAGCAATGTTTGCCTTTATTGTTTGACTACTGAGACAAACAAGGAACACATAAAGTTGGAGAATACTATATCAAACATGTTTTCGGGATCATTAAGGGTGTGACGGGGATTATTTGTGCTAATTGAAAACACTTATTACCATTATTATTAATTTGTGGCATTGGTGATGAAAACCAGAGCCTGGCAAATGCTAAGAAAGCACTCTACCACTGAGCTATATCCATAGCTCCCAACTTCCTTTTAAAGAAATGTTTTATTATATTATATTAATTAATTAATTAATTTATTTATTATTTGTGTGTGTGAGTGTCTGTGTGTGTGTCTGTGTGTTTGCATGTCTCTGTGTTTATGTGTCATGGCATTTGTGGAGGTCAGAGGGTAACTTTCTGGAGTTGGTCTTTCCTTTCATCCTGCAGATTCTGGGGATTGAACTCAGGTCACTAGGTTTGGCAGCAAGTGCTCTTACCAGCTGAACCACCTGATTTTTTAAAATAAACTTATTCATACACAATTCTTTTTGAAGGGGGGGGGTTAACTCATGTTGTTGGATTCTTGTGTACCTTTTTGTCCTCAGTTTACAGAGCTGAGCCTGGGGTGGCTGCTAGGGGAACAAGCCCAGTTTTCTCAGCATGAGATTGTAAATGACATCTGAATGACTTTTGCGGGAGGTCTTCATTGTTAGTATTTTCAACGAAGTCCCAAACAAATTGTGCTGATAAATCTTCAAGGCTTTGGGAGAGGAAAGACAAAAAGTTTTAAAGCTAAAATCACATGATTTGCAAGCAGGGCAAAGGGGCAGTGGAGTGTAGAAAGACAGCTGAGCTGTGAGAAGTCACAGAGAACAGGAGTGGCAGGACAGAGTTGAGCAACATGTGACCACGTCTTTATTATCGTCACAGGGATCAGCATGCTGATCACCTTGAAGAATCTGTGGAAAGTTCAGGACTGTCTGGATTTTGTATTGTTTGTTTGGTTTTTCAATGTTCTGTCTGGAAAGAAAATAAGCGAAATGCCAAATGTCAGAGCCTGTAGGGGCTTGAGCCTGTGTCTAACTTTATCATGCATTTTACATTTGCAAACCTCCCCTGCTGCCTGCCAAGTGTCCAAATAATACAACTAGATGTGATGTTTTGCCATTCTCTATAGCCATCTACTTCCAGCTCTTGACCCAGGTCTAGAGAACAGAGCAGCTAAGAAGTTCACAATTTGCACTGTTTCACCATATTCCTTCTCTTAACAGTGTACTTCCTGTAAAATGAGTCTAAAATGGGGTGCATTATGCTACCTCATTAAGATGCCATAAGGATTACTTTGACTGAGGGCATGTAAAAAACATCAGACACAAGAAGGCTCTTTCATTTTTGCTTTCTCCCTGAAAACAAGAGGGAAAAACTTAAGGTGAAAAGACACTTCTTGTTACAAGAAGAAAGGAAACATTTTTCTATTGGAAACCCTAGCCAGGGGAATCCTGAGCAAGCACACTTAAAATAATTACCTTCTTTCAGTCTCCCATATAATGTAGTGACTTTTCCATAAGAGCCTCTTTCTGTTCAACACAGTCCATGATCACATTGATTTTTACCACATCTCTGGGTATTTTATTTGTTTCCTTCCAAGGACCTCCATGTCATGTGAGAGTTATATCAGGTTTCTATGCTCCTCTGTGAATTTATTACACATCAAGTTAATGCTCAGACCAAGCTGGGCACCTAAGAAGAGAGTGGTTTTTTTTTTTTTTCTCCCTCCCCTCTGACATCAACACTGGGAGGAATCAGAGCTTAGTCAAGCCCTGTGTTAACTTCAAGTGGCCTTGTGATGCTTGTCCTGTCAGGAACTCTGATCTGTTCTAAGTCCTTTACCCCCTATCCCAGTCCAAGGTTCCCTGAGGCCACAGTGATGTTTGTTAATTGCCTGATGTTTTTTGCCGTGTGTGTGTGTGTGTGTGTGTATGTGTGTGTGTATTCAAGTGGAGGGCAGATTTTAATAGGCATCTTTCCCTATACCATCCTATTTTTTGGCTTAAGTGTCCTTCTGTGAACTTGGAGCTCACCAACTGAGCAAGACTAGCTATTGATTGAGCCTTTGGAGTCCTCATGTCTCTACCTCTCCAGAACAAGAATCACAGATGTGTATCACCTTGCCTGGCTTTTCACATGGACGCTAGAGATCTGACCTCAGGTACTCTTGCCTTTTGGATGATCACTTTACAAACTGAACCATCATCCCAGTCCCTCATATTTCTGACAGGATTGAATGGGTGTAACCTTTCTCCCCACCTGAGTCCTAAAAGAGCTCTCTGGCAGGACATACCATGCTTTATTCTTTTTGTACGGTGCAAGCCTGGTATGTAGTTAATAAGGTGGTACTACTAGGTAAATTCAACCAAGCAGCACCCCTTCTCCTGTGTGTGTGTGTCTTTCTTCCTCTCTCCTCTTCCTCATTCTCCTCATTTCTTCTTGGACAGGGACTCGTGTAGCCAAAGATGGCCTTGAACTCACTATGTTGCTGAGGATAATCTTTTTTTTTAAATTTTTTTAAGATTTATTTATTTATTTATTTATTTATTATACAGTATTCTCAGTATTCTGTCTGCATGTATCCATGCAGGCCAGAAGAGGGCACCAGATCTCACTACAGATGGCTGTGAGCCACGATGTGGTTGCTGGGAATTGAACTCAGGACCTTTGGAAGAACAAGCAGTGCTCTTAACCACTGAGCCATCTCTCCAGCACCCTGAGGATAATCTTGAACTTCTAATTCTCTGATCTTTACTTCCCAAGTGCTGAGGTCACAGGCACTATGCCTGGCATTTGGGGTGTTTAGTTTTTTTCTTTTCAGACAGTATCCTCCTATGTTCTTTGGGCTGGCCTCAAATGCTTTCCCTTCCTACTTCAGTCTCTTCAGTCTTGGAATTATTTCCTTATAACAGAAAGTATAATAAAGCCAGATTTTTTTCTGTAATACTTATTGGATGCCAAACTGAGTGTTCTCAACTTGACTATTTAAAAAAAGAAACTGAGGGAAGGATATTTCTGGACTGAAAAATACTACTGTGCCTTGGTGGTTGGGGTCCAAAAGGGCTTTTCAATCTCTCTAAAGATTATGTTCACTAATAGGTTGTCAGAAAGCCCTTAAACAAAAAACATAATTGAACAGCATTTACTATGTATATTTTGGTATCTCATTTAACCCATATAATCAAATTCTGAGTTTCAAGTTTATGATTCTCTAATTTTGACCTGAATTATGAATTTAAACAAAACAAATATCTCTGACTTCAGATTCCACACAAGGAAATAGTTGCCCATAAGTCATCCTCTTTACCATTTCTTGTCAACCAACAAGCAAACGTGTACCATGCAATATCTAGAATCTGGAGTATAAGGGGCATTCAAGTCAAAGCCTTACATGCTACATAACCTGGGCCAAAATCTTCATTTTATTTTCATCAAATCTGTGTCCTAAGCATCAAAATATGTGCTTTAACAGAGAAAAAGCTAACTGTCAGCTCAGGGAACAGCAGGTCAACCATGACACCTTGACCTATGAAGGACATCTTCCATTCAGGGCATAGGACAAGTTAGTTGGTGGACTAGGACCTTCCAAAATCACAGCCCCAAACAGGATGGTTGCCTGAGCCTTTCATTTACTTTACTTTATGTGTGTATTTAATTCCAAAGTGGAAAAAAAAAAACAGGAAATGAAGCCAGTTAACATCAAGGAGACCAGGAGGCAAACTGAAAAAAGAACAAAAAGAGTAAACACTCCAGTGAGTCACAACCATTCAGGACTCGGCGTGGGAACCAGTAGACACCCCAAGGGAGAATAGAATTGGAGCACTTTGAAGAGTGGCAACTTCTATAGAAATGGAAGAGAGCAGCAATGTTCTGCAGTAAAGCCAGTCAGGATGGAAAAATGATTTTCTTTGTGGAAATTAACTTGAGAATGGAAATGTGTTGTCTGGCAGCTCGTGTTTATTTTCTTCTCATTCTTTGTTGTGGAGAGAATGATCCTTAAGGGTCTTCATTCTTAGGCTTAAGATGATGCAAATACTATAGAAAAATATGGCACTTCAAGTTGGAATAAAAGTTTGTGTGTTGTCCTTGAGTAAAAATCGTAAATTTATCCAAGTATGGTGGTACATGTCTTTAAGCTCAGCTCTATGAACTGAAAGCCAGCCTTGTCTACAAAGTGAGCTCCATGTGAACCAGGACTACATTAGTGAGACACTGTCTCAAAAACAAAAGAAAAATGGCAATTGAAAAATATTTGAGACTATAATTACAACATTTCTCCCTCTCCTTTCCACTCTCCAAAGCCTCCCTGCTTTGCTTCAAATCCATGGCCTCTTTTCACTAATTGTTATTGCATGTATAGATGCATATACACATATATTCCTAAATATAATCCGTTCAGTTCACATAATGTTACTTTTAATGTATGTCTCAAGGTCTAATTATTTGGTATTGGACAACCAATTCGTGGGATCTTCCCTAGTGAAGGCCACTTCTTTAGCTCCCAGCTTTCTTTAGCTGTTTCAGGTTCTTTGTATAGGGTTGAGGCTTCATGGGCCTTCCCTCCTCCAATTTGGCATGTCTACTGGTGTCATCCTTGTTCAGCTCAAGTTTGGGTAGTCATGCTGATGACACTCTTTCAGAGTAGTATTTGATGCTACTAGGTGACACAACTCACAGAGAACTCCGTAATCTTTGGCTCTTACAATCTTTCCACCCAGTCTTCTGAAAAAATAAAAGGTAAATTTTAAAATCATGATGTTGGGTCAATTGTAGAAAATGGTAGCAATTTTCTTCTTCTCTGAGGCTCAGCAATTCTCACACTTGGAATGCTTGTGAAACTATTGTTGCTCAGTCCCATCCCAAGATTCTCTTGCCATTCAGGTAATCTGTGAATATCAGAATAATTTTTTTATTTTATTATTTATTTATTTGTTAGTTTTGGTGAACCAAGATCTGATCATTTATTTTGTTACTCTTAAAGACTTTTTAAAATTGAAAATAGATTTTTTTCATACAATATATTCTGATCATGGTTTCTCCTCTTCCATCTCCCAGATCATCCCAACTTCCAGAGACAGAAAACCCATAAAAACAAAATGAGAAACCATAACATATAACAAAAGATCTATAAAGAAAAATTCCCACATAAAGCTTTGTGAGTCAAAAAGCTCATTGATTTTTGTTTTGCATTGGCCATCTATTACTGGGTATGTGACCTGCCCTTAACTCTTGTTTATATGCTTAGTGAAATTGCATTCAAGAAAACTAATTTTTCCTTTGAGAGTGCTTATCAATTGGAAATAGGTTCAGGGTTACCAATAAGGGCCTGGGTCTACACTGCCTATCAGCACTGGGACCCCATCTAGCTTAGTCCTGTGCAGGCTCTGTTCATGCTGTCACAGTCTCCGTGAGTTTTTGTGAGTGTCAGTTCTGTTGTGTCTTAAAGGCCTTGTTTCCTTGGTGTCATCTATTCCCACTGGCTCTTACAGACTTTCTGCCTCCTGCCAGGTTCCCTGAGCCCCGGAGAGAAGGATTTGATGGAGATATCCCATTTAGGATTGGGTATTCCAAGGTTTCTCACACTCTGCACATTGTCAACTTTGTAGTCTTTGTTCATATCTACTGTAGGAGGAAGCTTCTCTGATGATTGTCTATGATCTACGGATATAGCAGAAAGTCATTAGGAGTAATTTTATTGTTATATTCCTTTAGCAGAATATTAGTATTTGGTTTCCTCCTATATCCATGGCCTACCTAGTCCCACTTGGACAGTGTATGTGTTGGGTTCCATTTCATGGAGTAGGACTTAATCTAATCAGATATTTGTTGGTTACTCCCACAACTTTGTACCACTCTTGCACTAGCACACATAGTCAGTGAGTTATGTAGGTGTTGAACAATTCATAGTTTTGACTGAACTCAGCCTTACAAGTAGAAGTTCTCAGTGAACAGAGCACATATGTAGTAGGAACTGTGGGCTGCATTCCTGCCACCTAGCTCCTGGCCGCCCAGCTAGCTCAGTTGGTAGAGCATGAGACTCTTAATCTCAGGGTCGTGGGTTCGAGCCCCATGTTGGGCGCCATTTGTAGTAGGAGCTGTGGGCTGTATTCCTGCCACCTGGCTCCTGGCCGCCTGGCTAGCTTATGCCCCGAAATAACAACACATAAACTGTATTCTTTTAAACACTGCTTGGCCCATTAGCTCTAGTCTCTTACTGGCTAACTCTCATATCTTGCTTTAACCCATATCTAATAATCTGTGTAGTATCATGAGGTGGTGTCTTACCAGGAAGATTCTAGTGTACGTCCATCTAGAGCTGGAGCTTCATCGCGTCTGCCCTGGAGAGGAGAAGCATGGCATCTGGCTCACTTCCCTTCTTCCCAGCATTCTGTTCTGTCTACTCTACCTACCTAATTTTCTGACCTATCAGGCCAAGCAGTTTTCTTTATTGATTAACTAATGAAACAACAGATTGACAAATGACCTTCCCACATCACACATATCTCTTGGCAATCTGTTTGTAGTGTTTTTCTTTGGTTTCCTTAATTTTCTTTATCAAAAGTTTAGCATATTCTCTATCCTCCTTTTTTTTTCTTAATGTGTTGTTTCTTCAGAGTAGTATGTTGGCATTTGGAATGTTGGCAAGAAACTAGATGATGAATCTTGGGTGCTTTGGTCCTGGGCTTCTTATTCTCTTAATTCTGACAACATATAGTCAGACATCATCTTCTTTAGAGAGATTGAAAAGATTTTGGATTCTACCAGTTCTTTTGGGCCTCAACCACTAAGGCATAGTAGTATCTTTTAGTTCAACTAACCAAGTTGAGAACACATTGGCATCCTAAACAGACTTGTGCTTCTTTCCTTCTTGGTTTAGAAAAAGAGCGCTCCTTCCTCAGCAGCAGAAATACTCTGATGTGGGTCAAGACACCTTGATCCATGTAAGAATCTTGTTTTTTTCATTCCCAGCACAGATTCAGGCCACACACAACCCTTCCACTCTTCTCCCAGAGCATCAGCAGCTACTTCTGTGACCCTGTGTTTCTCATAGAAAGTACAAAGCTTTTGTTCATTACTCCCCTCAATAAGTTTCTGACAACTGGTGGCTGAGACAGAGATATTCAGCTTCTTCTTAATATAACCTATGGTCTAGCAGGTACTATGACAAAGTAAGAACAGCTTTTAAAATTGCTTCAGAGGATTCAAATCCACTCAACCCACTCAAGGATGTGTTCTTTCAGTCAAAAAATCTAAACTTTAAGTAGTACCACCTATTGTCCCCATTCTTTCTATGTTAGAAAACAAAATTAAGGAAATGTACATAGTTGTCATGAAAGTAGGTCCATATATCTCACTTTGTACAAAATTGAATTCAAGTCGGGAGTGGTAGCTCATGTTTATAGTCCTGGCACTTGAGTCAAGAGAATTGCTGTGAATGTGAGGGTAGCCTTGGCTACACAGTGACTATCAGGACAACTTGGGTATAGAAAAGCCTCAGCTTCAATATCAGTATGTTTGAGTGGAGTTGTTTATAAGATGACTTAGCAAGTAAAGGTAACTTGTCATCAAGCCTGACAACTTGAATGCTCTCTAGGGAACCCACAGAGTGGAAGGAAAGCAATGACACCTAAAAGTTGTTCTCTGACCTCCACATGCATACTGTGACTTGCCCGCATGTACATACACATACAAAAAAATGGCTAAAGCAATTTTAAATTGTGACGTTTTCAAAGGGCTGTGCACATAGCTTACTGGAGCATCACCTACCTAGAATATGCAAGGCCATAAGTTCTGTCTCCGGCACTACATAAAAATATGGCAAGTTTTCTATTATGGGTTCTTTTGTTAAAGCAAGAAAAAATTCTTGGTTTTAAGAATCAAAAACAGAATCTTGGTATTTTAATGAAGGAAATCTTTGTAAGATATAAGCTACTCTCAATTACTTTTGGAGGGTTGAAGATCCAAATTCAGGCTATAAGAAAAATAAAAGGTTTATAAGATGGCTCAGCTGATAAGAAACTTGCCACCAAGCATGATGATCTGAGTTTCATTCTTAGGATCCATGCGGTGAAGTATAAAACTGACTCCTGACAAGTGTCCTCTGACTTGCATTCACAGGCATACAATCACACACACACACACACACACACACACACACACACACACACACACACACACACAAATTTAGATGCTATTTTTAAAGAAGAACAAAGGAGAGACTGGGAACTTTGTTCCCTTGACTGGGAAGAATCCTGTGACAAATCTCAGGTTTTCAAATATCCTGAAACCACACACACACACACACACACACACACACACGGAAGCACAATGTCAAAGGTTCAGGTGGGAGATGTAGCTTACTCTTTTTTTTTTTTTTTTTTTTTTGGTTTTTTGAGACAGGGTTTCTCTGTGGTTTTGGAGCCTGTCCTGGAACTAGCTCTTGTAGACCAGGCTGGTCTCGAACTCACAGAGATCCGCCTGCCTCTGCCTCCCGAGTGCTGGGATTAAAGGCGTGCGCCACCACCGCCCGGCTAGCTTACTCTTTCTTATTGGGATAGGAAAAGTCATGCAATCAAAAATTGTGAAACTGCTTGGTTGAGGGCTCATCAGTGTTCTACAAAGACACTTGTCATTTTTATCTGAGCCTTTAAAAAATTATATTGCTTCATTCTGTAGCCTTTGCTGGCCTGAAACGCATACAGAGACTAGACTGGTCCTAAACTTAGATTCTTCTGCCTCTGCCTCCCAAGTACTGAGGCTGGAGACATGCATCACAAAGCCCGACTTTCATTATGTAATTTTGTAAGTTTCTCTTTGGTGGGAGCTAAAAACAAAGACTGATTCATAATGATTTTTCCCCTAAGTTATACAAAGGGAAGTAATAATGCCGGCTGTGAGAATTAAAGTAAAAATCAGATCTCAGCCCAATCACCCTAACCAGTAGGAACAATGGACAATAACCATGACTCTGATAAAATTCAGTTCTCAGCTAAAGGCAATGAGCCGGTGTTTCTCTTGCTCTATTCTTAGTACTAAATCAAGCTTTGGGGAAACAGCTCCCGTCAGTTTGAAACAATGGATATTCACCCTGCATGCCATATATGTTCTGGCTGTCAGTATGGTATAAATGTCATGACCTCCTTTCTTCCTCTACAAGTTATGACAGAGATTTCCCTTTTGTGAGGGTGTCACAGCAACCTTAGGAACGTCAATTGGTGGAGTCATATTAGGTGGCCCAAATCTGCCTTGAGATAGAAGCGGTACTATTGAAGTATAAACTCTAAAGGAAGGCCCACATTTAGGGAATGGCTAAAATGTGCCCTTTGCAAGCTTAAGCCACTTGCAGATTGCAATGGAACTGATGACCAGGGAAGACAGACAGGGCACCCTTGTCTTCTTTGTGCAATAACTTCTTAAACAGGATGTGTGAGTACACATGATACAGCCTGCCACAAAGAGTGTGAGCCTACAGGGAATGTGTTTGAGTCAAAGAAGGAGAAAGTCCATGGTGGTTCCACCTTTGACCATAATTAGATATAGAGTTCTTCAGAGTTCAGGGATGAAACTCAGTGGGAATACACAGAATATGTTTCTCAGTAAAGAGATGAAGGGGAAAGGAGTCTTGGGAAGACTGAAATACTATATGTGTTCCCCACTGTGGGATTTTGAAGATTGAAAGCCATGTCCTACTTACCTTTTGATCTTCAATGTGATGGCTGGAACTCAGAAATTGTTTGTTAGCTAAATAAGACAAATGCATTTGTTATCTATATACACACACAACAGTGAAGGAAGCTCTGGATTGTCTGCTAAAGTGAATTGGATTTCCCACTGAACAGGCCCTTATTGGCTATCACACTCTTGTGATATAGGCAGTAGCTGCCTACCAAACATCTACTCTGAGGTGACTTCTTAAATTAAAAGAATCCCAGGCATTTGCTCAGTATTTTGATTCCCAGTGAAATCAATACATTTGTAACTACATTTTGGCTAGGTTAAGTTACAGCCAAAGAGTAAACTGAAGTGTTGGGTGGAATTTGGGAGACGTCTTAGAGGGGAGATAATGTGTATTCCTTCTTCCCTTCTTTAATTCTTCTGCTTGGAAGTAAGATGGAATGGCTAGATTTAAGCTTTAAGAATAAGGACCAACCCTGTAGATGACATTGTGGGAAGCTAGGAGGAACTTGAGTCCTTTGTGTCTTTGGAAGCCTCATATTAGCTCTGGGTGGCATATTTAAAAAGTTTTATTTAAGAGGCAAGTTTTTTTTGTAACTTCTAGTTTTAGGGCTACACTGCTACACCTAACCATAATTCAATCAGATACAACTAGTGGAGATGTCTTAAACCCCAAAGCCCTTCTTATATTTCCCTTTTTAAAGTTATCAAACAGTCTAGAGGGTATGAGTTCTCTGTCTCCCAAAAGCATCACAACTTACACTGTCTTCATGCTAAATTCTCTTTTCTATCTTATCCCATCCTACCCTATCCCATCCTACCCTATCCTACCTTACCCTATTCTCTACCATATCCTATCCTATCCTATCCTATCCTATCCTATCCTATCCTATCCTATCCTATCCTATCCTATCCTATCCCATCCCATCCCATCCCATCCTATCCTATCCTACCCTACCCTACCCTATCCCATCGTACCCTATTCTACCCTACCCTATTCTACTGTATCCTAACCTATCCTATCCTTTCCTGCCCTATCCCATCCTATCCCATCCTACCCTACTCCGTATCCTACTCCCTATCTTAACCTATCCTACCTTATCCTGCCCTACTCTACTCTACCCTACCCTAGCCCAGCCCAGTCTATCCCATCCCATCCCATCCCATCCCATCCCATCCCATCCCATCCCATCCCATCCCATCCCATCCCATCCCATCCTATCCTATCCCATCCTATTCTTGTTGTGGGTTGTCCACTAGATACAACTTCCCAGACATGGGTTTAAGCCAATAGAGTGTTTATCAGCTTACTGGTGACTACACAGTATGTTTCGGATCCCAGTGCAGCCCTGAGCCTTTCTCATGGTAAGCTTTTAGGTATAACAACACTTTTCCTGAGTTGACATGCTTCAGTTAACAAGAGCAGTTAACCAAAGTGGAACTATAGAAGTCAAAAAGGAAGGTTGTTACAGTTAGAGATTTTTCCCAGAACTATAGACTTTGATGGATTGGGGCTTTGTTTTCATTTTAGCAGTTGACAGGCTGAGTTTTATGGCCTGAATGTGACTTCTATCATGAAGTTAGTTGTCCTAATGTCTGGGGTCCTGTCAGATACTCACCTCTTCTCTCTTTCCTTCCTTTCTTTCTTTTTGCTTTTCTCAGTGCTACGGTTGAAACCACAAGAGCCTTTCCCACAGTAAACAAATGTTTGGCTTCTGAGCTACATCCTCTTGTTATATTCTTACAGAATCATGATGGCAGTTTAACATGTCTGACAATCTCCAATGCCTGACTTTCCCTGCTGCTTCTAGAAACTGAAGAAGTTTCTCGATGCTTATCCACATTGATTTCACATTCTCTGCGCTTGATTTCTTTTATTCCAGATATCCAGGCCTGACTTTCTTTATGTGACAGCATGGATAGTTAGAGATTTGAATGACTGAAAGGCTTAATTGGAGGTAGGTATAAGGTAGGAGTACAAACATTCTCTAAAGTGTATAATTCAGAACCCATTCCTAGGAGACAGAAGGCTTAGGGAGGTTTTTGAGATGTGAGTGGAACGTGGAAAATGACTTGTTGAGGTCACAGCAGTTGGTAGGCAGAGATGAGACATAAATGAGACATAAATGCAGGCCATATGGCAGATACCTTTGGCAGTTTCCTTCAAAACAGGTATCAACAAATCTAGAATTGCCACAGAAAGGAGAGAGAGAGGGAGAAGGAGAGGGAGAGGGAAAGAGGGAGAGGGAGGAGAGGGAGAGGGAAAGAGGGAGAGGGAGAGAGAGGGGGAAAGAGGGAGAGGGAGAGGAAAAGAGGGAGAGGGAGAGGGAGAGGGAGAGGGAGAGGGAGAGGGAGAGGGAGAGGGAGAGGGAGAGGGAGAGGGAGAGGGAGAGGGAGAGGGAGAGGGAGAGGGAGAGGGAGAGGGAGAGGGAGAGCTTTGTGTCTTAGGAGCCAACCTGAATTGAAATGTATTGACAGAGCCAAAGCTACCGGAAGGTTCAGGAGGGGCAGCATTTGGTGATATGTTGACAGCCTTGGGCTAAACGTTTTCTTTTTACTTTTTAAAAATTAAGTGATTAATAGATTCTGAGACAGAGTCTCACTACCTAACCCTGGCTGGTTTGGAACCCACTATATAAACCAGAGTAGCTTCAAACTCACAGAGATCCATTAATCTGCTTCTGCCTGCCTGGTGCTGGGATTAAAGGCATTGGTTACCATGCCTGGCTTATTTTCAAAGTGTGTGTGTGTGTGGGGGGGGGTCATGTGTAGAAAGTGTCAGTGTCTGCAGAGGCCAGAACAGGGTATTGAATCCCCTATAGCTTGACTTTAAAAGTGGCTATGTGCTGCCCAATGTGGGTGCCAAGAAACAGAATTGGATCCTCTGCAAGAGTAGTGTAGGCCCTTAGTCACTTAGCTATCACTCCAGCCCCCCCCCCCCCCAAATGACTTCTTTGAAGTGAATAAACAGAACGAATGTCCTTAGTGACTCTTCATTTCTATTTCCTATCACAATAATGGTCAATGGGGTAACAAAGAAAACACAACTGTCACAATTGCTGCCTCAAAAGAACATATGTTACATTATTTTAGAATACAAAAATATGGTTCCTGCTACTTCAATGTCCAGAAAGTTGAATTCATATATCAGGGCTTCATTTTCAACTCACAGGCTCTGAGCAGCATGTGATGGGAAAGAGAAGTGGTTCACTGAGCATGTGCCTTCTCTCCCTTTCACGGAAAGCTCATGAGGAAGAACTGAAACTGGCTAGAAGGTATTGGTGTCGCTTCTTCCAGAGATGAGCTTTCTGGCATGGGTTGCACAACTTCTTAGTGAAACTTAGAAGTTACAAACTGTGAAAAACTGGGGGGTAGGGGAAGGCTGTGTGAGTGCAGCTCAGTGGTTCAGCGCTTCTGGCTTCCATTTTAATACTACAAAACGTAATATTTGAGAAAATAACTGAGATTTGTTATGCTAGGTGGTAAAAGTCACATAACCTAACATTTAACATTTAGTTACTTTTTGCTTGTTTTTTTAAAAAGTGCAGTCCAAGCTAGCCTCAAATTCATAACCTTTCTGCTTCAGCCTCCTGAATGCTGGTATCATCACCATGTTTGGCTATTGTAATCACTTTTAAAATAAAAGCGATACTGAGGATTAAACTTGGGACTGTATCCATGCTAGTAAATCACTCCACTGATCTATATCCTCGGACCCATAGTAACCACTATCTTTAAAAGATTTATTTATTTTTATTTATGTGTAGGTATTCTTGCCAGCATGTATGTCTGTACACCATGTGCACGCAGTACCTGTGGAGGTCAGAAGATTGATGGAGGAAGGTCATTGGTTAAAAAAATAAAGAAACTGCTTGGCTGGCCCTCATTGGTTAAAACATAGGTGGGAGGAGTAAACAGAACAGAATGCTGGGAGGAAGAGGAAGTGAGCTCAGAGAGACTCGACAGCTCTGCTTGCTGGAGCAGAGACGCCATGCCCGCTCCCGGGCAGACACATGCGATGAAGCTCCGACCCAGGATGGACGTAGGCTAGAATCTTCCCGGTAAGACCGGTGCTCACAGATTATTAGAGATGGGTCGATTGGGGATATCAGAATTAGCCAGTAAGGGCTAGAGCTAAAGGGCCAAGCAGTGTTTAAAGGAATACAATTTGTGTGTTGTTATTTCGGGGCATAAGCTAGCAGGCGGCCGGGGTGCTGGGGACGCAGCCCTGCCGCTCCTATTACTACAGAAGATGGTGTAAGATCCTTTAGAACTGGAGTTACAGAGTTGATAGCTAACACATGGGTACTTGGGACTTAACCTAGGTCCTCTGAAAGAGCAACAAGTGTTCTTTAACCCCTGAGCTGTCTCTTCAGCCTTCCCATAGTAAGCACTTTTCCTTTTTATTAATTAAAGTTTTTTATTTATTTTCTCATCTCTCCTCTCCTCCCATTCCTTCCCCCTGCCTCCCCTCAACCCTTCTCCTATTCACTTCCTCCCCTATCTCTGTTCAGAAAGGGGAAGGCCTTCCATGGGTGTCAACAAGCATGGCATATCAAGTGGAGGTAGGACTAGGCCCCTCCCTTTGTTTTAAGGTTATAATTAAGTATATTCATATTAGCACTATCTGTCTCATAGCATTCTGTCTCTTTTTAAAGATTGTGTCTTATGTATCTAAGACCAGCTTTGAACTCTTTATGTAGCCTTGAGTTTCTCCTCCCTGACCCCACCTTCCAAGTGCTGAGATCACAACTATGCCAGGTTTATATGGTACTGGAGGTCATGACTCCTAGCATACTATGGAAATTCTATACCAACCGAGGTGTACTGAGCCTGCACCATATCTCTTTCTGTCTCTATCAGTTTTACTACTCTAGGTTTCTCCTGTAAGTAGAATCATGGTATTTGTCCCTTCTACTTATTAATAATATGGTATTGTATGTTCACATGCAAATTGTTTTCAGAGAAAAATACATACACACATATTTATGCATGTGTGTGTGTGTGTGTGTGTGTGTGTGTGTGTGTGTGTAAAGGTAGGGAAATATATCATATAGTAAAAGTTGTTAATTTTTAACTCTATGATTTATGCTTAGTCAGATGGTAGCCTTGTCACAGATCAGGTGGATGGAAATGTAGGTAATATAATGTGCCAGGGCCTATAAGAGAGCTCATGGATTTCCTACAAGATAGTAAATGCTACATTAGAACAAAAGAGCAGATAAATTCTCCCCACAAGGCATCAGAAAGATTGCTTTAAAGTTAATCTTTTACAAGACTATTAACAACAATAAAGACAGGAATATCTGGACTGGTGACCTCAGTGGCAGGGTGCAAACTCTCATAGGTGGAAAGGGAGTGGCCGATTACTACAACTGCATAACAAATTTTCCCCAGATTTGGAAGCAGAAATCTAACTATTTCTGAACTGTCACTTACCATATTTGTCATTCCAAAGACAGATGGCCATCTTTTCAGTTCTGTGAATATCACTCAGTTGGTAGAGTACCCGAATGAAGCTCTAGGTTCAATCCCCAGCACCTCATAAATGACATGCTGGTATACTCTGGTAATCTCACTACTTGAAGTCAGGAGTTTAAGATCATCCTAGGCTGTATAATGAGTTCAGGGCCAGGCTGGGCCACCTGAGACCCTGTCTTAAAACTTTTCTGATGCTGGGAGATTGTGTCACAGTGTGGCAAAGGTAGTTTGACAGTACTCTGGTAGAAGACCAGAAGGCTCTGCACTACCAGAAGGAATAACTACAAGATTCACTCAACTACATGGCAGATTCGTACACCATGTAGGGATGACACACCTGAGTGTATTTTCTGTGGTCTGGCCTTTCTCACAGCATGGAGGCTAAAATCTGAAAATATTAAGAAACAACTAGGTAGAAGGTTATAGCCTCTGTTCAGAAGTCATATAGTGTTTCTTTTGGGTCTAATCCATTAGGATAATGATTCTCAATCTTCCTAATGCTGCAACCCTTTAATACAGTTCCTCATGTTGTGGTGACCTCTAATCATAAAATTACTTTCATTGCCACTTCATAACTGCAATTTTGCTAAAATTATGAATGATAATGTAAATACCTGATACGCATGATATCTGATATATGTGAAAGGTTTATTTGACCTCAGTGGGGCTGTGACTCCCAGGCTGAGAACCATTGCATTAGGAGGAAATTATTAAAGCCAAACTGAATAGCAAGGGGAGAGAGGGCTGGCAAGGCCTTAGAAAAACACACACGACTGGAATAATTGCTGTGATCATTTTTAGTGCCAGCAGGTTTGGCAGTGTGTCTCTGAGGTGGGAGGCAACTAAATATGGCATGGGACTTTCTTTGGGATAATGACTAAGTATGTGAGTACAGCTACATGCTCTTACAGAGGCTAATTTTCAGTAATGGTCAGATAGTATAGCCACATCCATTTAGAACTGATTAATTCAGACCAAGTCAACTCCAGGTTCCTAAATACAATTTGGTGGCAAGTTGAGACTTAACAAAGGGCTGAACTGCCTGCTAAACTGGGTCTCTGTGTGTTTAAGCAATTAGTTTAATTATAGGAAAGTGACACACCTCTAGGCTGGAGAAGGGTCACATTTACTACACTTTTAGTACACAGTGTTTTGTAAGACACCATTAGGCTAGAAATTTATAAGATTTGTCTAGCTTATCTGATTCCACAAAAGATTAATTATGAAAAAATAGCAAACAAACAGATGGCTTCCTGGAAAATTCTTGTATTTGTAATCACAAAAATCTTCAATTTGTCTCAATTAGGTCACTTTCTAGTTTCATGGCCTTAGATACAGCACTTAATTGTGATTAATTTTAGTACTTTCACTTCAGAATTATCAATAGGAACTTATTTTGTCCTGAGCATATTCTCTCCTCATATCCCCTACCTTTACCTTCCCATACCTTCCTTCTTCTTAGTCCCCTTTATTTCCCTAAACACTTCCAGTTCTGCTTTTATGAGAATCTACTCAACCAAGGGTGTATTCAAGTCAAGACCTAGAAAACAAGAGCTAGCCTTGAAAAGCCCCTGGGCTTAGCCTCAGTATCCCTGACACTTGCAACTGGGTCATCTTTTGCTATGGGCTCTTCTGTGAATTCCTGGATGTTTGCCAGCCTTCCTGGGCTCTGCCAACAGGATGCCAATAGTGTTCTCTCCCAAACTGAGCCAACTCCAAATTAAGATCACTGAGGAGGAGCCACCTCTTTGAGAAGCAGCAGGCTCAGACAAAGGCATTACCCTAAGAATGAACAACAATTCATTGCTGAGCCTCAGCCCTCCGAGATGCCTCCATCTCCCTCTGAGTTTGTCTGGGAGGATAAATTGGTAAAATGGCAACAAAAGTGGAAGCGGGTTGGCCAAGGGAGTTGAGTACTTCCTCGTTCGAATAAGATCATCTGCTGGATGCCCCTCTTCATAGTCTGAACAGAACCAGACAGTCCAAGAATTCATTTGGGTATATAGTCAGGTTTCAGAAAATTACCAAATAAATGAACTCAATCCCAGTTTTTGTTATGTTGTATTCAAATGTCTTTACCAAATTCTAGAAAGGGGTTAATGAAATTAAATAGGCCATAATGAAATAGGCAATTGAGCAATATAGCTTTAAATCCCTAAGAAAATTTTGTTTACATTTGAAGGAAATAATTCCCTCTTGTTCTGGAGACTACCTATAATGACATAGATAAAAATGGATGGTGGTAGTGGTAGATGGGCCATGATTCAAGTAATGCATGATATAGTCTCTGTGGTTAAAAAAAACAGCTGACATAAACTATATAAATATAACAACCTTTCTGAGGGGTGCACATCAAACCTAGGGCCCTGTGCCTACTAAGCATGCACTCCTAAGAATTTTGTGGTTTGGTTTAGTATTATTAAAAATATTCCTGGACCTGAGAGATGGCTCAGTGGTTAAGAACACTTGTCACTTTTGTAGAGGCTGCTGATTTGATTCCCAGCATCCACAAGGTAACTCACAGCCATCTGCTCTAACTCTAGTTCTAGGATATCTGACATCCTCTTCTACCTCTGTGGGCACTGCCTGCTACTAGCATACAGACATACATACAGACAAAATTCCCATACACACAAAGGAAAAATAAATAACTCTTTCTTAAAAATAGTATTCACAATGTCATGCAACAGATTTCCAAAACTTTTCACTTTGTAAAATTAAAACTCTGTACTTAACAATTATTTTTCTGTGTCCCATATTTTGGTACCTAGGAACTACCATCTACTTTCAGTTTTTGTAAATTTGACAGCTTTAAATAGATACCCCACTTCAGTGAAGTCATGGCAGTATTATTCCTTTTTTGACTTGGCATAATGTTCTCATGACTCATTCATTTTGTAATATGGAACAGAAATCCCTCCTGTCTTCAGATTAGTATTCTATTGTGTATATGTGCCAATATGTTCACCTATTCATTTAATTTTTTATTTATTTTATTTATTTATCTATCTATTTATTAAGGATTTCTGCCTCGTTTATTTTCTCTATGGTGTCCTCAGCATCTGAGATTCTTTCTTCTAGCTCTTGTATTCTATTGATTATGCTTGTTTCTGTAGACTCTGCTCGTTGGCCTAGATTTTCCATATCCAGCTGGTCCTCAGTTTGTATTTTCTTCTTTGCCTTCATTTCAGTTTTCAATTCTTGAACTGTTTCCATTACCTGTTTGATGGTTTTTTCTTGGTTTCCCAGGGTATCATGTACGTATTTACTCATTTCTTCAAACTTTTTGTTCTACTTCTCATCCATTTCTATAAGGGCATTTTTTACATGTTGTTTAAGGGACTCTATTGCCTTCATAAAGTCAATTTTTTTCCACTTCTTCTGTGTTAGGTTGTTCAAATACTTCTGTTGTAAGATCATTGGGTTCTGGTGTTTTCATGTTGTTTTTCAGCTTATTGGTTGAATTCTTGCCTTGGCTCCTGCCCATTTCCTCCTATTGATCCTATCTAATGGGTCTTTTAAAAACCGGATCAGGTTTCCCTGCTTGCCAAGGGCTCCGCTTACAAAATGCCCTCGCTCTGTTTCCTGGTTCCTGCCGCAGGCCAAGAACCCTCTCACCCCTCAGAAGGGTCTTCAGGACAGGACCAGGCTCCCTGTGTGCCAGTGACCTGGCCAACCAAAGGCCTACCTCTTTGATTTAATTGTAGTAGGGTGATCTGCTCTCCTTATTGCACGCCTGTCCCCGCCGCTTGCGTCTGCCGCCGATCCGGTCCCCCAAAGCCTCTTCCTGAATGCGGTGTAGCTCCATAGCGTCTGGCCGCCGAGCTGCTCCGCCTCTGTGTCTGGCCGCCACGCTGCTCCGCCTCTGTGTGTCTGTCACCTATTCATTTAAAACATCTTAATACACTTTTATTTACTCATTGTGTGTGTGTGTCTATGTGTGTGTGTGTGTGTGTGTGTGTGTGTGTGGTGTAGGGTGGGTGAACATGTCATAGGACACAGGTAAGCCAAAGGACTACTTTTTGAAGTTCGTTATCTACATCTGGGGATTGAGCTCATATCATTAGACTTGGTGGCAGGTGCCTTTACCCGATGAAATATTTGCTGGCCCTATCTTATAGACAGAAGTTTCTGCCCTGCCTAGTCCTGCAGCCATTTAGTCCCAAAGAAACACACAGAGGCTTATATTACTTATAAACTGGCCTCTTAGCTCATGTTTATTACTAACTAGCTCTTACAACTTAAATTAACCCATAATTCTTATCTATGTTTAGCCTTGTGGCTTAGTATCTTTTCTCAGTACGGTATTCTTATTTTGATTCCTCTACATCTGGCTGGTGACTGACTCTCTGCCTATCTGCTTTCCAAAATCCTCCTAGTCTGGTTGCTCTGCCTATACTTTCTGTCCGGCTACCGGCCAATCAGTATTTTATTAAACCAATATGAGTGACAAATCTTTACAGGGTACAAGAACGTCATCCTACATCACTATGCATTTGGACATCTGGATTATTTTTGTCATTTAACTACAGCACCATGAATACAAATCTATAAATAGGAAACTTTTTTGATATAGAATTCATATGCCACAGTTTTCCACTTAAAGTATATAATCCAATTTTCAATATATTTAGAGACATACAATGACTGCCCCACACCTGAAAAAAAACTTTAAAAATTCTCTGTCAGGGTGGTTGTGGCACATGCCTTTAATAGTAGCACTCTAGGAGGTGAATCTTTTAAGTTTGAGGCCAGTCTGGTCTACAGATTAGTTCTAGGACAGCCAGGGCTATGAGAAACCTTGTCTCAAAAAAAAAAAAAACCCAACAACAACAACAACAACAACAACAACAAAGCCATTCCTCATTTCTGCTTCCTCATATCAGTTCATGAGTCAACTTGACCACAGTTTCCAGGTATTCATTCAAAAACTAATCTAGTCAGCCATGGTGATGCCCAGCTTTCAGATGGCTAATGAATGAGAATCGTGTATTTGAGGATAGCCTGGGATATACAGTGAGATTCTGTCCAAACAACAAAGCAAATAAATAAACAAAAACAACTACAAAAATCAAAATATACAAAAAAGAAACTTTGATCTCTATCTGGCTAGGAAGGGTATCTTATAGTTGAGTTCCTCCAAGAGGGCCTGATTCAATTAGATGAAAGATTTTCCATAGAAATTCTGTGAGTAGACTGCAATTTCAACCTGAGAGTTCTCATCTCTCCTTTCTAATTACCTGGTCTATGGATTCAAGGTTGTCTAGACTGTCAAAAAAGTCAACTCTTTGCATTAAACCTCTCAGTATAGGGCTTCTACATAGTCTTTTCTTTTTGGTCTCTCCATCCCATTCATTGATTGATTCAGGTTATTTTTTTGTGGGTGGGAGGTATGCCTGCCATAGTTTATTTGTGGAGGTTGGATTACAACTTTGAGGAGTTGGTTTTCTCCTTCCACTGTGTGAATTCTAGGGATCAACCAGCCTCAGGTTGTCAGATTTACTAGCAAGTACCTTTACCCACTGAGCCTTCCCACTAGACCTCATTGCTCTCTTTTTCTAAAGAAAGAAAGGAAGGAAGGACAGAAGGAAGGAAGGAAAAGAAAGAAAGAAAAAGGCTACAAGGTCATAGCAGAGAATGACCTTGGAATTTTTTCATGACTTTACCTCTGGTGCACTGGGATTATACACATGTGCATCACCACACATGGTTTATAACATGCCCCTTGTTCTGTTTCACTAGGTGAACTACTTGATATGCTCTGTCCTCTTCATAAGCCATCCCGCCCTAGAGTCTTATGTGACTGTTAGTCTCCTTTCTGTCCATATGGATTTGTCTGTTCTGGACATTTCAAATGAATAGCTTCATACAGTCTACGTAGTTTTTTGTTTGTGTGTGTGTGTGTGTGTGTGTGTGTGTGTGTGTGTGTGTGTGTGTCTGACTTCTTTCATTTTGGCATTTTAAAGATGTGTTTATTTATTTTAAATTATGTTTCTTTTATGTGGATGGGTATTTTGTCTGTATGTATATCTGTATACCACATGCATGCAGTGTCTTCAGAGGTTAGAAGATGAGCTTAGATCCCCAGGGACTGAATTTACAAATGGTTGTGAGCAGACAATGTAGGTGGTGGGACAAATCTGGGTTCACTGAGTCCCCAAGCCATCTCTCCAGCCCAATAGGAATATGGGTAGGTTGCAGACCAAGTTGGTCTTGAACTCAGAGGTCTGCTTGCCTCTGCTACTGTATACTGGGAATAAGGGTATGTGCCATCATACCCAGCCCTTATTTGGCATGTTTTAAATGTCATTGATATAGCATATGTACTAGTGCTTTGTTCCTCTTATAGATAATAATATACTATATGGAAATGTTTAATTAGTCTATTTTCTTCAGTTAATGAATGTTTGGTTGTTTCTGCTATGTGACTGATGAGTACTTCTTGCTATAAATATTTAAATATAAGTTTTGGTGTAAACATTATTTTTTACTTTTTGTTTTATTTATTATTATTATTATTATTATTATTATTATTATTATTATTATAAATGTGTATGATATGTGTATGTGAGCACAGGCATGCTTGTGGAGGTCCGAGACAGTGTATAAGAGTCAGTTTTCTCCTTCTACCTTTACATGGGTTTCAGGAGTCAAATTCAAGTATGCAGGCTCGAATGTAAGTCCTTTTAGCCACTGACCCAAAATGCTAGCTCTGCTTTTTTTTTCTTATTATTTACCTAAGACTAGAATTCCTGGTTCATAGACCTTAAGGCTTATCATTTAAAAATGTTTGATTTATTATTGGTAGGTCTTCTTCTTTTTTCTTTTTCTTTTTTTTTCTTTTCTTTTTTTGGTTTTTTGAGACAAGGTTTCTCTGTAGCTTTGGAGCCTGTCCTGGAACTAGCTCTTGTAGACCAGGCTGGCCTCGAACTCACAGAGATCCGCCTGTCTCTGCCTCCCGAGTGCTGGGATTAAAGGCGTGCGCCATCACCGCCTGGCTTGGGTAGGTCTTTATGTTGCAAATGTACAAGTATTTGTGTGTGTGTGTTTGTGCACTCATACCATGGCACATTCTTACACACTGAACCCTCTAGCTGACCCCATGCTTTAACATTTTGAGGAACTAGCAGACTAGTTCTCTACAAGCTCTTGAACGGTTGCTGTTTTTATTTACTTATCCTCAGGGTGTGAAATGACATGTCACTGTGGTTCATGTACATCTCCCTGATGAATAATGATGGTGTCTTTTTATGTGTTGACTAGTTATTTGTGTATCTTTTTCTGAAAAAAAAAAGCTATTCAAGTTGTTTGCTTAGTTTTAATTTTTTTTTTTTAGCTGTTCAATTATCATCATTCAAATTTGTACTTTGCTCCTTTCCTGAGATTTACCCTCACATGGTCTTCTGAGAGTCTTGTCATTCCTGCTCTTCTGCCCAGGTATATGACTTCACTTATACTTCTAAAGGTCACAGAATCATTTAAAATAGGGAAAGCTGGAGAGAGAGTCCAGTTGTTAAGAGCACTGACTGCCCTTGCAGATGACCATTGCTCAATTGCAGCACTGTCATGGAAGCTCACAACCATCTTTAACTCCAGTTCCTGGCCATCTGATGCCCCTTTCTGTCTTCTTCAGGTGCCAGGCACACCTGAAGTGCACAGACATACATGCAGGCAAAACACCCATACGTGTAAAATTAGGGTTTGGGATATAACTGTATTGGAAGGCATTTGTCGACCATGCATAAGATTCTGGATTCAATCAGTAACACACACACACACACACACACACACACACACACACACACACACACACACACACAAAGAAAGAAAGAAAGAAAGAAAAAAGAAAACAGAGAAACAATTAACCTATTGTGCTTAAAACAAAATGTGCAATGTGTACTCTTTTTGAATTCTGATCTAGGCTGAAAACAATATTTGAAATGAAGCAGTGCTCACTCTGTAGGACAAACAGAGCTTTTATAAACATGCCACTCTTGAATGGAGTGCAGCTCATGACCTATTTACTTACAAAGTAGCTCTAACAACTTGTCTTCATGGTGTAGGGGAAAGGAGGAAAGATTTTACTGTGAGAATCAGGGCAAAAAAAATCCCCACAAAAAACTAATTTGGTCTAAACAAGAGTGCTTAGAATTTTTTGTGTCTTTCAAACAATACTTTCTCTTTGTTAAAATAGGCTGAATAAAACTATCTTTTGATGTCTTGTGACCTGGAAATATTTAATGTAAATATAATAGCTCTTTTATTATTAGGAAAGGAAAGATGTTATAACTTATACAAGCTTCATTGTACCAGGCTGTTTGTTAAATATAATTCACAAGACTAATGCTATAGCTGTATTCATGGCTTACTTTCATTATAACAAAAGGCACATAATGGGACCAGCACAGTAAAAATAACACAGGCTTCTTATTCTTTCTTTCTTTTGGTGTTGTTGTCTAGCCTGGTGGGGGTGAGGAGGCATAGCAACTTGTTTGTTTCTTTCTCCAGCAACAAAAACAGAGGCACATGTCCAGTGGATCTGCTGACGCCACCTAGAGAGACATAGCACCTAAGATTTTATTTTTATTTTATATTTTACATTTATTTATTTATATGTGAGCACACAGATTCACATGCATGTTTGAGTGCATGTATGTGTATATATTGCCAATGTATACATGTGGCACTCAGAGAAAAACTTGCAGAAATTGGTTCTCTCCTTCCACTATGTAGGACCCTGGGTTCAAACCCAGGGCATTAGGCTCAGCAGCAAGAACAAAGCAACCACCTTTACATGCTGAACTATCTATAAGTCCTAGAATCCAAGACTCTTCCAGGACTGGTGGTCACATAGGTGTTGTGAAGTAATATTCTCCAGATAAAATATTATATCCTGCAGGGATGATTGGTGCCAAAGCTCAGGAAGTAAACAAAAGCTTCAGGATTTCTCTAAAATTGACCAGATAGATATAGTAGGCTCTTCTTTCTTCAAGAGACTATGACCTGTAAAAATGGCTGCGAGACAATCTCAAATCAGCCAAGCTGCCTGAAGATTATACAATGAGTTCCAGGTTGCCAGGTTTTGTGAGCTGTTGCCCACCCTGGGGTGAGCTTTAAGTAGTGTAGTTGTCTTTGAGTCATTTATGTTCCTGTAAGTTATCACTCACCCATACTCCTGTAAGCAATCCCAACTAAAACTCATTGGTTCACCAAGCTGGATTTTGGTAGTATCCTTACATTGTTCTGATGCTACTTTCCTGTTTGAGGTGAGCAGACATTTGCTCACCTCTCTCCAGGAATAGAATCACACAGAACACAGGCATTCCGTCTAGCAATTGCCAAATGTACAAATGACCAGAAGAAAGCCACATGCCTGCCATAATTCATATCATATGTAACATCTATATGACCTGATAGAGTAGGCATTGCTGCTTCAGACTTAGGAGCATAGACAAGCTTCGTCTGCAAGCAGACTTTTTAAAATTATTATTAATTTGTTTTGAGGGAGGCCTCATGTATCTCAGACTGGCCTCAAGCTATGTAGCCAAGAATGGCCCTGGCTTCCATCCCCTGAGTGACAAGATTACAGGGCTACAACTGGACTTCCTATCCTGTCCAGTCCCCCCTCTTTTCCTTTATCCTCTCTACAATTAAGCCATAAAAACCTTTAAAATGTATTTGTACTCTTACTGAATGTACCAATACTTTTGACTTTCTGAAGAACTATTTTTCAAACATCAGAACCATTTCTATTTAAACCCCTATATTTCTTACTTAGTGGGTTCAAGGGTGTTTTCCTCTGCTCATTCCCATGTGCTCTTTCCTGAGGACCACGTCAGGGTGACGCCAGAGGACAGGTATCTTTCTTGTCAGTATTCTCTTAGTGCTGAGCTGTTATCAGGGTGTGTACGTTTCAAATGTCTGCCTAGGGAATGCTTGGCAGAGTACAAAAGTGCCATGATTCAGTTTCAACCAGAGCCCTTAGATGCTAAATATTAGAGGTTTTCTATAGATATGTGATCTGGATGATGGCCACCATGGTTAGAGTATGTCTCCGTGTTTCTAATTTCCAAATCACAACAGAGAAATTTGGTTTAAGTGTGTTTTAAGGACCTTCTAGCCTGTGTGACCTCTCCACCCCTGATCTGTTATAAAGGGAGGAGAAAAGCTATTCACAACTTAAATTCGAATACTAAGTACATCAAACAGCATAATCACATGGAAGTACTGCCGTAATGTAAGAGCACGATGTTTATAATAGAAAGAGGTTTCACGGCCGGGAAAATGGCTCATTAGCGAAAGGCCACTTGCTATTCAAGTCTGGTGACCTGACAACTAACTCTTGCAAATTGTCCTCTGATTTCCACATACACACTCTGTGACACATGCCACCCCCACCCACCTCCATGCACATACATACAATTACAAATAAATTTTTAAAATTTTAAAAGGGGAAATGATTTTAAACAGTGTTTTTGTGGGAAACGATAAAGGAAATAAAAAAAACCCTGAGTATAATTTAGTTTGGGAATATTTACTTATTTTGCATACAGTAGCTTTTTAAGTAAAGGACAGTAAATAGGGAATATATGCCTTGTAGGCAGACGGTGCTAGATTTGGAGGGATGGTTTTTCTGAGTTAAGGCTTCCTCAGGTTCTGTGTGTAGTTGCTGTTTTTCCCTTGGAGTATCTTCTGTCTCTAACAGGTCCATGGCTAGGCATCTAGAACATTTTTGATATATCCTCCTGGCTTACTCATTCATAAATATTAATGCTATTGTGTATAGAAAACAGTGTCATGACTTTTATATACTAATAGAAATTGAGCACATGACTAATAAGCATAAGCAGTGTTGGTAAGATCCTCCATGTTTCAGATGAATTATCAGGGATATTCAATTTAGAATTATTATTAATTTTTGTAATAAGATATGTCACTGTGTTTGCATTCTTATACTCCCTCCTCCTCTTTCGTCTCCCCATCTCTCTCTGTTTCGCTTTTCCCACCTCTTCTTCTCAGTACAGAATCTCTGTCTGGGGATGTGGCTTAGTAGGTGGTATGCTTGCTTAGTATTCATGAGGCTGATCCCCAGCATGGCTGTGCATGACTGTAATGTCAGCATTGAGAAAGTGGAGGCAGGCCGGTTAGAGAGACTCAAATTTGGGGCTAGAGCCAGGCATTGCAGACAAACACTCTAATTCTAGTGCTTGGTAAGCAGAGGTAGGCAGACTTCTGAGTTCAAGGCCAGCCTGGTCTGGGGCTAGAGAGGCTAGTGGTTACTGTTGCAGAGAACTTGAGTTCAGTTCCTACAAACCACATTGGGCATCTTACAACCATCTAGAAGTCCAGATCCAGGGGATTTAACACCCTCTTCTGTTCTCTGAAGGCACCCACATACGCATACACACACAAGTATATATACAAGCATAAACACACACACACACACACACACACACACACACACACACACACACACACATTAATTCTAATCTAAAAAGAAAGAAACCCAAAATCATCTTTGGCTACATAGAGAGAGCTGTAGGCAGGTTTTCCTACAAGAGCCTTTACCTCAAAAAAGGGAGTGTGGGTAGGTAGAGAGATGTCTTAGTGGTTAAGAATGAGTATACTACTTTTTAGATAACCTGGGTTCAGTTCCCAGAACCCCAGGATCCAAGTTGGATAGCTTACAACTGTCTGCAATTCCAGCTCAAGGGGATCTGATGCCCTTTTCTGGACTCTGCCGGCACCCACCCACAAACATATTTATAGTTAAAAAATAAAAACAGATACTTTTTAGAGACAGGGCCTCACTATGAGCCTAGCCTCAAATCAACCCACTATCTTTCCAAAGCCTGAGGTTACAGACATGTTTCACCAAAACTGGGTTTAAATATCTCTTAATGGAAAAAAAAAATAATACCTAAGAGCCTGGCATGGTAGCACATGCCTTTATTCCCACCTAGTACTCAGGAAGGAGAGGCAGGTGGATCTCTGTGAGTTTGAGGCTAACCTGGTCTATATAGTGAATAGGCAAAGATATATAATAGACTCTGTCAAATTTAAAAAAAAATAGAGAAAAACGTCATTCACTAAAATGTTGCAAATAATTACAAATTCAGAATATTAACTAAAATAATTCTGAAGCCAGTCATGGAAATATATATTCATAATCTCAGTACTCAGCAGGATAGGAAGGTAAAGGTTTCAGGGGTAAGAACAATCATATTCTTCATTGATGTGGCCATTGGTATATTGCCCTTGCTTATGTAAATCACCCTTCAACTATGCTCAAGGAAGTAATTCTAATTAAATGCAGTTCTGTGAATTGGGAACAAGTACACACACACACACACACACACACACACACACACATACACACGGGGCATGGGAATAAGAGAGATTTTTTTTGTTCTTTGATCTAAGAACAGTACGTATGAAATTGTGAAATAATGAATAGTTTTTTTTAATATATTAGATTTCTTAAAAAAATACCAATCCAAATTCCCAATCCTTTTTCTCCTCCCTAATGAATATATTTTAAAAGATCAATCTTGGCTATAGAGTAGGCTACATTGCAAGATCCTATCTAAAAAAAACAAAAGGAAATTCAAGTGTTTCTGTTTTTTTTTTTTTTTTTTCTGTTGGCTTAGTGGCCACACCTGAACCTACAGATATTTTAACCACCTTCTGCACTCTGCTGCTCAGACTGAGACCTGGCGGGATTTCTGGTTGATTGGCACCCGTTTGGCTTCTGCCACCAAACATAGATTTAACTAAGTCTCTATCATCCTATTTCTCATTAAAATCTGGGAAGTCAGACATTGCGGTGAAAACATGCTCCATCAGAGAAGCCAAGAAGCAACCAGCTAACCTTCCTTTTTGGTAAGAGACCCAAACCAAAAAGACCATGAAGACCAAACCAAAAAGACGAAACCAAAAAGTCCTTCCCTACTTCTCCCTGTGCATCTCTCTTTCTGTATTCCTGTTTCCTCCACCTTTTCTTTGGCTAATTCCTGTTGGTGGCTCTGCCTCTTGAACCAAGATTAATTCTATTAACACAGTTTTGGAGTTTCACAGTGTGGTCAAATATCCCGCAACATGTTTCCTTAAGTAAACCTAAAATCTGAACTTAATGAATGGTTTGGTATCTATACAGAAGAGACTTAACACAATAGCATGAACCTGCTTTCTTTAGGAAGTCCTATATATCTCAAAAAGATTTTTAAACAAGGCACATTGAATACAGTAGGATGAACCAACTTTCTTTAGAAAGTCCTATATGTCTCAAAAAGATTTTTTTAAAAACCCACATTTCTCTCAATATGGAATCCAGATTTGTGTGTTTGTGTGTATGTTGGTCACTAAAGTAGATAGGAGACCATGAGAGGGGAGGAGGAGATATTAAAAGAGGAAAGAAGAGGGAAAAAGAGGGCAATAAAATTCATGTGAGCTTGTAGTGAGCCGGACAGGATCGCCGTTACAAGATGGCGCCTACATCCTGTCTTGTTGGAAATAAACAACTCCATATTTGGCTATGGCTTTGAGAGCTGCGCGTCCCCGCTTCCCGCATGCGCGGTGGATGAGGATCCTTGAGCCTATCCCGATGCAGTCTGGTGTCAGCTGTTGGTGGCAGCCAATCACAGGGCGACCCGGGTGCCAATTCCCTATTTAAGCGGCTGCCTAAGTGCCCCCGTCCCTTCGCTTCCTGCTGCCTCTCCCCTTCGCTTCATGCTCTCCCTGCCTTTCCCTTCTTGCCCCTTGTTCTCCTGCCCCCCTCATTCCCTGCTCCCCATCAATCAAGGGCACTCCAGTAAAAGCGTGTTCTGAGTAGAATCCTGATGTGGTGGTCATTCTTCCTCGCCGGTCGAGAAGTCCGCCACATGAGCTGAAAGCAGAAAGTGGAAGGATGGAAACACACGGGGGACAAGGAGTGGGAGAGGGCAGTTGAAGAAGTGAATTAATAAGACAAAGTATGATAAGAGACGTTCATGTGAAAGTACCATAATAAAACCCAAAGTTTATATGCTGACTTCAGAAATGATTAACAATAGGTTGATGATATTTATATTAAATTGTTTTCACAAACCTAAGATCCCAGAAACTAGATGTGATAGTGTTTTCCTTTAATCCCAATATTGAGGGAGTGGAGGCAATAGAATCAGGAGTTTGAGTTTAAGGCCATCCTGGGTTCATGAGATCCTGTCTCAAAACAAACAAGCAATAAACAAACAAACAAAACCCCAAACAAATCACTGAATGAAAAGAGAATGAAGGGAAAATTGAAGTAGAATAAGATAGAAAAGACCAATTATTCGATACTGATTTATTAATTTGTTTAGTGATTTACTTAAAGCATTGTTTGTACTGCCGATTTGCCAAGCATGACATCTCAGAATGAGATCTGGAGAAATAGCTGAAGCATTTGGGAAGTTGCCCTACATCCTGCTGCAGGTTATGTAAGCTTCTGTAAAATCTCTCTTCCTCTTACCTTGTGGTTTCAGAGTATAAAATGAGAATTCAAACTGAACCCTATACCAAGGCCTTTGAGGAGCTATCCTGGAGTCAGGTCTACCCATGGCAATTGCCTTCCACTGTCAATGGTGTCAGAGTATTTATTCCAGAGAGACTCCTGCAACAAAATGAAAGAAGGAAGCAAAAGCGGTGCAAGCTTTTCCCAGGTCTCACATCTTGTCTATAAATGATTAAGAAGACAACAATTACAAACTAAAGTGTGCATTTCTGTATAGAAAATTCAGGAAATGAATCATGCATTTGACCCACAAAATGCCATAGACACAAAGACATGCTGTGACATTCTGAATTTTAAAACCTAACAGACCAAAAAAAAAAAAAAAAAAAAAAAAAAGTAAGGGCTGGGGTAGCTCAGTGACAGAGTATGTGTCTCACATACATGAGGGTCTAGGTTTCATACAGAGGCACTGTAAAACAAAACACCTTTCTTGTTTCAAATACTTCTGCTCCACACAGAAATATCATTGACCATCACTTTCATAGGCATGAATAAGCCTGGACTTTGTCATATCTGGAGACTGACCTGGAGTACCTTTAGTTGTCTGTGCTGGCTGATACAGACATGGAGCTTGAACAGAGAAGAGTTAAAGTATCAGACAGGAGGTTTAAAGGATTCAAGCCAAAAGCCTCAGCAAGATTATTTTAACCAGTGGGGAGCAAAACCATTGTCACAAATATTTTTATTTATGAAAATTAAGGCTTGAAAGAATGTAGTCTCATAAATATTTTCTGGTTTCCCCATTTGGAAAATGCCTTCTGTAATAGCCTGGGTAAGCACATTAACCAAACAGTATGACTAGTGCTAACCACACAGCAAAGCAAAGTGTTCTTTATATAATTTTTATTTAACTAGGTTAAAATTTCATTTTGTTTTGAAAATTACATTTATTATTTTTTTGTTGGGAAGGGAGGCACACCCGTGACATGGGATGCGTGTGGAAGTCAGAGTACAACTTGCAGAAGCCAGTTCTCTTCTACCATGTGGGGACTGGGGACTCAAACTCAAGTTGTCAGATTGCACAGCAAGTGCCTTTACTAGCTGAGTCGTCTCACTAGCCTGCATGCTTGATTTTTAAGATTTATTTTTGGTTTTTTTTTGTTTCTGTGTGTTTCCTATCAGAAATAAATGTTGCCATTGGGGAATGTATGTTTAGGTGCCCATGGAGGACAGAAGGCGGCACTAGATCTTCTAGAGACTGAGTTACAGGCAGCTGTGAGCCACCTGATATGGATGCTGGGAACTAAAACCAAGTCCTCTGCAAGAGCAGCAAGCACTGTTGATTGCTGAGTCATCTCTACAATGGTTGTTTAAAAAATGGCAACATTTCCCCAAAACAATAAATGCAAACTGTATGCGTTAAACAGGAAAATGACAACATAATCTTATTTTTTTTCTCTGAATTTAAGGGCTCTGGACTATATTTTTACACTCAAATAAATGGGTAATACTTGGGATAACCAGATGGCTCAGTTGGCTAAAGGTGCCAGCTTGCTGGCTGTCAAACCTGATAACTTGACTGTCATCCTTGGAATCCACATGTGAAAGGAGGGATCCAATTTTTAAGAGCCGTCCTCTAACCTCCACACAAATATGTGCATATGAACCAATATGTAGCCATGTTCAGAGCTTGCATGTGTTGTTAACATGTACATTTGTGCTGCCATGTGACAGTATTTGTAACTTGCACACATGTGATCATAGGTATAAGTGCTAATATGATCATGTTCAGATCTTTCATGTGTGTCAACACATGTATACGCATGACATGTGACCATGTTCTGACATGTTTGCATTTTAATTCATGCACGTGAACTAACATGTGACCACCACACTTGGAGCTTGGTCTCCTGTCAATACATTTGTATGTACTGACATATGATCACTCTCAGAACATTCATGTGTACCAAAATGTGCTTATGCAATAAATGTGACCATGCTCATAACTTGCACATCAAATGCTAATTCAATATGTGACTGCACTCAGAACTTGTACATGTGCCCATATATTCCTTTGCTCAGAAGTAGTAATTATGCATGTAAATGCACTTGGAAATTGTAAGCATGTCAACACTGACATATGTTTTTGTATCGGCGTGAATAAACGCAGGCAAATATTAAAGAATATATACAAATTTAATGATTAAATAAAACTTACAGAACCGAGGTTCCCGCATAGCACAGGAGGTAGGAAAGAAAGGGAGGAGCTGCCTCCCGCGTGCCCATTTATCGATAGCCATTTGCCCGAGGCAAACCCGCCTCCTAAAGGGGCTGTCTTAACCCTACATCTCCCCCTTTTGTCTAAATAAGACAGAACTAAAACAAATATAACTATAGACAATAATAACAAATGAAAAATATAACAAACAATATTGAGAACAAAAGTTTTGCTAGACATTCTATCTCAAGGAGTCTAAATAATGTAGAGAGTAACTACAATTAAATAAGATGGATGCCCCAACGGTACAAAAGAACTTTGGGTGACTGTCCAGGCAGCGAGATGTCTCTGTTATTTCTAAAGTTTTGGACTTCGTGTTTGTTAGGTAATATTATATCCTTCTGGAGTATTTGATGGAGTTGAAGAATGGATGGATAGTTATAGTTTTCCATCGTTATGATAAAAGATAAAGTAGATATAAATATTGTAACTGTAATTCTTGCTTAATAACTGCTTTGTTATATGTAATCTTACTATGTTAAAGTTAAAGCCTTTCTTTTTTGTTTAAACAGAAAAAGGGGAAGTGATGGGAGAGTGTCATATATCAATCTGTTGATTTCATTGGTTAAGCAATAAAGAAACTGCTAGGCCCATTTGATAGGCCCACCCTTAGGTGGGTGGAGTAAACAGAACGGAAGGCTGGGAGAAAGAAGCTGAGTCAGAGAGTCACCATGATTCTCCCACTCCAGGCAGACGGAGGTTAAGATCATTCCTGGTAAGCCAGCTGGTGGGCTACAGCAGATTATTAGAAATGGGCTAGTCCAGGTGCGAGAGCTAGCCTAGAAGAGGCTAGATAGAAATGGGCCAAGCGGTGTTTAAAAGAATAGAGTTTCCGTGTAATTATTTCGAGTAAAGTTAGCCGTGGGGGCCGCCGGGTGCCGGGGACGCAGCTCCGCCGCTCCTATTTCAACATGTTCTGACACTGACTATGCTTCAAAATTACATGTACGTCAAAAGGCACATATGCACGTAATGAGACAACACTGATAACATTCATGCATGGAAAATTTGCATATGTGAACTTGCTCAGAACTTTAGCTATGAAAAATGTGTATTTTCAATGTTATGTGTGCTTGGAACTTCATGTGTGTGAATGCAAACAAATGTGCTGATCTCTGACTTCCCTTGGATATTGCATATATGTCATTAAACACAAATATACCGTCATGTGTTTGCTATCAGCACTTGTACCTGTGTCAAAATGTGCATATGCACAGATATGTGACCAAACTCAGATCTTGCATCTGTGTCAATTGGCACATATGTGCTACTATGTGACTATTCTTAGAAAGAAAAAAACTGCATGAAAACTTAACTCTAAATGTGTCAAAGACCTCAACATAAAACCACATACACTGAATCTGATTAAAGAGTAAGTGAGGAATAGCTGTTTATCACCACAGGAAGACTTTCTGAGCAGGACATCAATAGAACAGGCACTAAGATCAATAATGAATAAATGGGACCTCATGAAACTGAGTAGGTCCTGTATGGCAAAAGACACTATCATTCAGACAAAGCAGAAACCTAAAGAATGGGGAAAGATATTCACCAACAATTTTACGTCTAATAGAAGGTTAATATCTTTGTTTATTTCTTTGTATCTTTTTCCTCCCTCCCTTTCTCCCTTCTTCCATTTTTCTTTATTTCTTCCTTTCTTTTTTTCTGTTTTTTTTTGTTTTTCTTTTGTTTTTCAAGACAGGGTTTATTTGTATAACAGCCTTGGCTGTCCTGGGACAAGTTCTGTAGACCAGGCTGGCCTCAAGCTCACAGAGATCTGTTCACTTCTGCCTCTTGGGTGCTGGGATTGAAAGTGTGTGTCACCACCACCCAGCAAGGCTTAATTTCTAAAATATATAAACAACAACAACAACAAAAAGGAAATAAATATTGAGGAACAGTTTTCAAAAGAGGAAATTCAAATGACTGAGAAACACTTAAGTGTATAGTCACACAATTCAGTTCCAAGCTAAGACACAAGTCTTTCCAAATATGTGTTTACATGGGTATGTTTCTCAACAAAATTACATATTGGCACATAAGTGCATTTTGACAGTTATATAAATTATGAGCATTATAACTGTAGGTACAAATGTATGTTTAGACAAATGTGCAAATTCTAAATGTGATAAGGTGTCAGTATAAAGCATATGTAAACAGTCATACAGATTTGAATTTGGTCATTCATATGTGTATATATAAATTTTGACATATATGGAAGGTCCAAACACAGTCATGTTTAAATACATATGCACACATTCACATACATGTAGTTTAAAGCATGGTACATGTCATCATCACATATGCACATGTTCACACTCTTATCCAAGTTACAATTTCAGTTATATATTGACCCATATGCACATGATCATGTGCAGTACATGTTTGCACATATGTATGCACTTACATATATGTAAGTGACATTGCCATTAAAATTATGGTCTTTGTGGGTTTTGTTTTTAAAAATGCTTAGGCACCAAGAGACTTTGAGGCATGGGCCTGCTCTTGCTCTCCAGCCAATGAAAGACTCATATACTGTTTAATTGTGGTTGCCTGTATCTTTCTTGTATGAGTTATTACATTTTTGGACACCCATGCTGGTACCATCTCTCCAGGCTCAAGCAGACACCTACTCAAGACACTTGGTCTGTCCAGCATGGTCTAGATGTATTAATCAAATAATTAATGTTTATACAAAGTTAACATAAACTAAAATAAATGAAGAGTGTATAAATAAAAATAATTGTCATGTTATATCTCAAATAATTACTATGTTCTGCCAAAAATGAATGTTTCAAGGTGACTCTGACCCTCATCTAACTTTGATGTAAATTACAGTCTTTGGAGTTTTTGCTCACTCTTGTTCATCAGCCAGTAAAGGACTCATATACTTTTAATTGGTTTAATCAGCATGGTTGTCTGTATCTTTCTTGAGTGGACTTTACATGTGACTATATTCAGAATTTGCATGTTTGTGAACACACTCAAATGAGCCTGTATGTGAATGTGCTTAGAAATAGACATGTCTAAATACATGCAATCGAGTAGATATTTGACTATAATCAAAACCACATGCTTTTCAGTGTGCATATATGCAAGAACTTGTGAGTAGACATATAAGTCTCCTGTATTTGTGTATCAACTATAGCATTATTGATTAAATACAGAGTTACCAACAACACATCAGTGTCATAGTAAGGAAAGAAATAGATGCATTTCCCCTTGTAAAAATTATGGATATGAATTCTCTACTTCATGCTCAGTGCATCTCATGTCTCATTTCTGCTTTAAGCTTCAAGCTGAATCTGCCTGGATGAAGAAGGTTGTCCTGTGAATCTATCCATGTGTCTGTGTGTCTGTCATGTGACTGTGTTTGTCAATTTCTGAGAAAGAGTGTCATTCTGTCTTTATTGAACTGCACAGAAAGAATCACATAGGGAAGTAATAGGATACTTTATGGAAATCTTTAACAGTGTTTTATGGACGGCCCCCACTGATCCAGAAAACAGTCTTTACAAACATCAACATTTATTAACTAATGACTATAGATGGATACCTTCAACCTTTATGACATATTTTAGGAGGTTGTTTTCCACCTCCGTATTTGCTGCTTTTAGCAAATGATACATTTCTTCGGGGTCAGGGTCATGGAAGAATACATAACAAGATTACAGCTATGTGTTATCTTTGGCTGTAAAGGTTGCGAAATCCAAGGCAAGTAAGTTTAGCTATTATACTGTTCTCATAAAAGCAGGTTGACCAAACAGGCTTAGTACACAGGAGGATAGCAGTCTTAAGTCTTAAGTGATCTCAAGGTGTACTCTTAACTCTGGCTAAGAGATCCAGAAAATGTTACTGTCTCTTAGAAAGTAAGAGATATTTTTCAGAACATTGCATTGTCACAATTTCTCACTTTTTTGTTTAATTAAAGAAGAAGCATGGCTATGGAGGTGGTCACTGTGAAGAGTTGGTCAAGGCATAGTGTACTGTAGGGGCAGTCTGAACCTGCATAATTTGTGGTTCTTTTGAAAAATTGGTACTTACAATTTAAGAATTCAAGAAAGAGGCTGACAAATAGAATGTCTATATCCACAAAAAACACATCTTATAATTTAATCCTGAAAATAAAAGTGTTAAGCCACTTGGTTTTAAATACCATTTAAAGACATTTAACTTGAAGACATAAATTTCAAGTTGTTGCAGTTTTGATAGACAGATAAGACTGTTGCTGCTGTGGCAGCGATAACTGTGGTAGCTATGATAGCTGCAACAACCATTCCAATGAATCTTTTTATACATAGATGTTTCAGGGTATAATTGAGTTGATATGTAGCATATTCCCTGTGCCTTAGATGAGTCTTATTATCAGGAATTCACGTATGGACTTGTCTAAGAATGGAAATCAGGAGATAAAAGTCACAGTGCAATGAGAAGTTTGGTAAATGGAGCAAGGATTGGAAGTGATATGTAGTTAATACATAGTTGAAATTTAGGAACATGTACCTCTTTTATTACCAGCCTATCATCTTCTGGCTCCAAGCTATCAAGGGAATAGGACTCAGATATTGGTTTTGTCCTTGAGGGAGTTTATATAAGATCACAAGTTTGGTTAAAACTTCTTGATTCTTGTAATATTTTTCTAAAAATACCAGAGTAAAATTGAGAGAAATGACTTTTTGAATCTTAAAGTATAAATTGCTTTGACACATTGGTCCTGAGAAGTTAAGATATTATAAGATATTATATTTTGTTTCAAGTATTTGTTTTTTCAGTTAAAATCAATTTCATTCAATTATGGCTTGTTCTTGGTGGTTATAGGGAATTCCATAACAGGCATGATTTTCCCAAAGTTGACAAAAGGAGATAAATGTTTTAAACATATAAGCAGAATCATTGACTGTTTTGGGACTCCCATTACAGAGTCTGCAATATATGTTTGTAAATAGCTCAAGCAGGCTCATGTGTTTGAGCAGCAGCATAGATAACCCATGAGAAATTATCAACACAAACATGAACACATTTAAGGAGATCAAAGAAATTTATGTGGGAGTCCCCTCTGTGTGCTGTGATTACAATTAATGAATAAAGAAACTTGGCCTGTTTATAGAGCAGAACTTAGGTAGGCATGAAAGACAGAACTGAATGCTGGGAGAAAGAGGGTGGAGCAGAGAGATGCCATGGGGCCACTGGAGACAGACATGCTGAAACTTTGCTGGTAGGCCATGACCTTGTGTTAATGCACTGATTAATGGAGATGGGTTCAACTAAGATGTAAGAGTTAGTCAATCAGAAGCTAGAGCTAATGGGCCGAGCAATAATTTAATGAATACAGTTTTTGTGTGATTATTTTGGGGCTGAGCAGCCAGGAATGACCATGCGGCTTCCTTGAAACAAATTGGTGGCCATTTGGCCAACTAAATGCATGTAAAACCTGAGAGGGCTTCAAACGAAATTCTAGACAAAAAATATTAGAGAGTTTAACACAGCTTCTTGCTGTTTGCTGGTGGCATGGCATAGCTCCTTTAAGAGAGGTTTTCCTGACTCAGCAGCAGCAGAAAAAAGCAATGCCTTTTCAAATACAGGCTTTCTGGGATGTGCTGCCAGCACCACCTCTGGCTCTTTTAGGAGGCCAAGTATTTGGATGGGTTTTGAGAAAAGCATGTTACAGCTTGCTGGCTTGCTTAATGGCAATGTGGACCAGCTGTGTGCCTGCAAGTGGAATGGTGTGTGTGTCTCTCTCAAAAGCAGCGAGCAGCTTCATCATGTTGGAATGGGCATAGCAAGCAGAAAGTACCATATGTAGCCCACTAATGTCACAGCTTAGATTCTTAAGCATTTAGCATTTTAAGAAGTGCCTCTGGTCACAAAATAATTACAGATATGTAATAAAGATAAATCCATATAAGTCATAGTGTTGGATAAATGTATGTGAACTTAAAAGAGAAAAGAAAAAGAATATAGAGATTCATAAAATAAAGTTAATGTTTTAAAAAAAGGGTAAAGTCTTTAAATAGAGAGAGAGTACAGATAGTCATAGATTAAAAGAAGTAAAGAATGAGCCACATAAAGATGGAAAATATAAAGAGACTCTGGATTATGTATACTATTGTGTTTTCTTTGAATTTTTTGTCTGTGACTAGCTAAGTACAGAGAGACATTTAATTGTACTGCTAAGTTAAACCAACATAAAGGTATTTTGACTTCAGAATTTGAGTCTAATCATATGTTGCTTTAGAAAAGAGGTTCTTCTTTTGTCACCACAGAGGATGAGAACCTGTGGATTCATTCCAGGCTAATATGGTTTGATGGATTGAAACCCCCTGAAAGGTTGCTGTAAACACCCCCACAAAAAATACTTTGTCCAATAAACAGCAGTAAGCAGTTTGGAGAAAAATAACTATTCCCAAATATTGTTTATAAATGTTTCTTTACATTTAAAGAGGGATATGCTATAGATATGGATACTTTTCATTGCTATGAATCGTGGTTTATTGATACAAACTTAAGGTCAATTTTGTTATATGTACATATATATTTGTGCTCTTGATTAAGGCATTGTGATTACGTAGCTCATTTAATAATGATATGTATAATTAAAAATATAAGTTATTAGATAGTCATAGTACTCAAGCTTATAATCATGTTAGTTAGATTTTCTAGATGTACAGATATATATTTCAGATGAATAAGTATTCTTCAAATCATTCAGAGACCTCCAGAATATGGCATTTAAAATGTTTACAAACTTAAGACTTTTCATGATAATGAGACATATCTGCTCCTGACAGCACCAAGCTACTTCAAGAGGAAGATGGGCATGAAAGAGGCTCTTTATGGAGTTTGCTAGCCATTTGGACAAGAAACAGCTCTTGCCTGGACTGCTTAACTTGACATGCAGGACCTGCAGATAAATGACTGCTGAACTTGTCTAAAGGTGAGACCATCCTTTGGGGGTTCCTGCTTCATGAAAAAGTCTGCAAGACATTCTACAGGACACAGAAGAAAGTGACTGACAATCTGCTAATATAGGCAAAACTGTCTCGAATTTTCCTGCTTCATGGAAAAGTCTGCTGGACACTATGTGCTTGTAGGCTGAATATGGATGCCCCAATGGTACAGAAGAACTTTAGTTTACTGTCCAGGTAGTGACATTGCTCTGTCAATTCTAAAATTTTAGAAGTTGCTTGCAATGTACTTCCTGTTTACTTAGGTAATATTATATCTTTATGGAATCTTTGATGGAGTTGAAGAATTTATAGTTATAGTTATTGTTTTCCTTAGTTATGATAAAAGATAAAGTACATGTAAATATTATAACTGTAATTCTTGCTTGATAACTGTTTTGTTATATGTAATTTTACTATACTAAAGTTAAATCCTTCCATTTTATTTAATCAGAAGAGGGGAGGTGATATGGGAGTCCATTTTGTGTGCTGTGATTACCCTTAATGAATAAAGAAATTACCTTGGCCTGTTGATAGGGCTGTACTTAGGTAGGCAGGGAAGATGGAACTGAATGCTGGGAGAAAGTGGGTGGAGCAGATACCATGGAGCTACTGGACACAGATGTGCTAAAACTTTGCTGGTAGACCACTACCTCGTGGGGATGCACTGATTAATGGAGATGGGTTAAACTAAGTTGTAAGAGTTAGCCAATAAGAAGCTAGAGCTACCACACCCGGCAAATAAGAAGGTGAACCCAAAGAAAAACATATAGGTATCCTCCTGAATATTAACCTTCATCAGGCGATGAAAGGAGATAGAGACAGAGACCCACATTGGAGCACCAGACTGAAATCTCAAGGTCCAAATCAGGAGCAGAAGGAGAGAGAGCACGAGCAAGGAACTCAGGACTGCAAGGGGTGCAACCCACACACTGAGACAATGGGGATGTTCTATCAGGAACTCACCAAGGCCAGCTGGACTGGGTCTGAAAAAGCATGGGATAAAACCGGACTCGCTGAACATAGCGGATAATGAAGCTTGCAAATCCTTTAAAATAAATTAGATATCAATCTTAGTATAGGAGGCTAATAAGATACCATCCATAAAGGGAAATATGTAACTAACAGGAAATTTTTGTTTAATAGGGTGTATTGTCCAATTCACCTACCTTTTGCAGTAAGTGGGGCTATTGATTATTCATTGGAGAAGAATTTTTTCCATTGAAAATTAGATATAGGTGCTTGATTATTGAAAGTAGGTATTAAAAGGCAAATCTTTTGCCTCAGCAGGAAGCAAAGGGGAAGTAAAAAGATGACCCTTTAAGTCAATAATAATAATATCGTAGTTTTGATGGACCATGGTAGGAAAGAACTCCAGGCTGAAGAGTACCGAAGGAATGAAGATGAATATTAACAGCATTGAGGTCATGTAAAAGCCTTTATTTGCCAGATGTTTTGGGAATATAAAAGATAGGTGCATTCCAGGAGTTGAAAGATGTTTCTATACGGTCTCTCTGAGGTTGTTCTTGGATTAACTGATGCACATGTTTAAGTTTGTTCCCCTTAATCAGTGACTGATCCAACCCAAAGGAAGTTTATTCGATCAAAGAAATTTGGGTAGGTATATTTCTATGGTTTCTAGGAAAGAGAATATTCAGGTATAGAGTTATCACAACCCCATTGAGACAGACACAAACGCCATTTCTCTACCACAAAGGGCAAAAGGCAAGGGTAAAATACGGGGCTGAAAAATAGCATTTTGTTTTGGAACACGTAGTGTTTCTAAACTTTGTAGGGGGCTACTTTGGCATCAACCCCTTAAATGTCTAAAACTGGGACATGATTATGCCAATTAAAAGGCCAGGATTGTTTAGCTGTAATAGACACATCATATCTTGTCTCTATAATGCCTTTTATGGGGAGATAGCTGATGGAAACAATAATATAAGATTTATCAAGCGATATTAACTCAGTCTACTCTGAGTCGGAGAAGTCAAGTTCTTGATTTTGGTGACCATAATCAAGGATCTGTCAGATTGGATTAGGAATAATAAGCAATTCTACCAACTGAATTAAAGTTGGAAGTGCGTGCAGTAGATATGAATAAACCATAATATGAACTGACCATTAAAACGTGAATCAATTACATCAGGAAAAACAAAAACTCCTTTTATAGTCCAAATTGACTTGCCTAATACCAAGCCAGGGCAATTTGTTGGAAGGGGTTCCCATAAATTTTAGGGGAGTCTCTACCTCCTAGTTTTATGTCTTTCAATATAGATAATCTAATCATGAATTACGTTTAGTGGGAGTAATCTTATTGTCTTTGGATTAGGAGTGGAGCTGGGTGGAATGCTATGGAATTGGCAGTGTGCTTTGAGTCTGTTGCTGCTGCTCCCGCTGCTGCTCCTGGGCCTGAGCATTGGTATTCCAAGCTGGGATTGTACCAGGGCCTGTTTGTGTTATCATGCTGCCCCCTGGCGTTCATTCCCGCATTTCCCCAAATTGGATTGGCTTTGGCATCCATCAGCTCTAGGTTACAATAACTAGCCCAGTGATTACCCATTTAACATTTTGGGCATATTTTAAGGGGAGGGTATCAACAGATAATTTAATAATATTGAGGTTTATTAGCAAGTTTTTTTTTGACTTTTTTTTATTGCGAAAAGAAGAAAAAAAAACATAAACAAAAAACAAGTTTCCACCTCCTCCCAGCCTCCCATTTCCCTTCCCCTCCTCCCATCCTTCTCCCCCTCCTCCCACCCTTCTCCCCCTCCTCCCACCCTTCTCCCCCTCCCCCCACTCCTCTCCCCCTCCCTCTCCAGTCCACAGAGCAGTCCTGGTTCCCTGCCCTGTGTTAAGTCCTAGGTTCTCCCCCCTCCGTCCATATCTAGGAAGGTGAACATCCAAACTGGCTAGGCTCCCACAAAGCCAGCACATTAAGTAGGATCAAAACCCCCTGCCATTGTCCTTGGTATCTCATCAGCCCTCGTTCGCCATGTTCAGAGAGTCTGGTTTTATCCCATGCTTTTTCGGTCACAGTCCAGCTGGCCTTGGTGAGCTCCCCGTAGATCAGCTCCACTGTCTCAGTGGGTGGATGCACGCCTCGTGGTCCCGAATTCTTTGCTCATGTTCTCCCTCCTTCTGCTCCTCCTTGGGACCTTGGGAGCTCAGTCCAGTGCTCCTGTGTGGGTCTCTGTCTCTATCTCTATCCATCACCAGATGAAGATTCTATGATGATATGCAAGATATTCGTCAGTATTGCTCTAGGATAGGGTCATTTCAGGTTCCCAATCCTCAGCTGCCCAAGGAACTAACTGGGAACCTCATCTTGGGCACTAGGGAGTCCCTCTAGGGTCAAGTCTCTTGCCCACCCTAAAGTGGCTCCCTTTACTAAGAATTGTGGTTCCGTGCTCCCCTATCCACCTTTCCTTTATCCCAATACTCATGTTTCCCAGGTCCCCCCTCCTTCCCTTCTACCTTTTCTCTCCCCATCTCCCCTTACCCCCATCCCACCCCCCCCCCAAGATCCCATTTTCTCCCCAGAAATTTGGTCTACTTCCCTTAGCCAAGAGGACAACTATATGATTTTCCTTGGGTTCACCTTCTTCCTTAGCTTCTTTAGGTTCACCTATTGTAGACTCCGTGGTCCTTATTTATGGCTAGAAACCAATTATGAGTGAGTACATCCCATATTCATCTTTTTGGGTCTGGGACACCTCACTCAGGATAGTGTTTTCTATTTCCATCCATTTGCATGCAAAATTCGAGAAGTCATTGTTTTTTACCGCAGCGTAGTACTCTAGCGTGTATATATTCCATACTTTCTTCATCCATTCTTCCATTGAAGGGCATCTAGGTTGTTTCCAGGTTCTGGCTATTACAAACAATGCTGCTATGAACATAGTAGAGCATATACTTTTGTTGTATGATAAGGCCTCTCTTGGGTATATTCCCAAGAGTGGTATTGCTGGGTCCAGGGGTAAGTTGATCCCGAATTTCCTGAGAAACCGAAACACTGACTTCCACAGTGGTTGCACAAGATTGCATTCCCACCAGCAATGGATGAGGGTACCCGTTCTTCCACAGCCTCTCCAGCAAAGGTTATCCTTGGTGTTTTTGACTTTAGCCATTCTGACAGGTGTAAGATGATATCTCAAAGTTGTTTTGATTTGCATTTCCCTGATTGCTAAGGAAGTTGAGCACGACCTTAAGTGTCTTTTGGCCATTTGAAATTCTTCTGTTGAGAATTCTCTGTTCAGTTCAGTGCCCCATTTTTTAATTGGGTTAATTAGCATTTTAAAGTCTAGTTTCTTGAGTTCTCTATATATTTTGGAGATCAGACCTTTGTCTGTTGCGGGGTTGGTGAAGATCTTCTCCCAGTCAGTAGGTTGCCTTTGTGTCTTAGTGACCATGTCCTTTGCTTTACAGAAGCTTCTCAGTTTAAGTAGGTCCCATTTATTCAATGTTGCCCTTAATGTCTGTGCTTCTGGGGTTATACATAGGAAGCGATCTCCTGTGCCCATTTGTTGTAGGGTATTTCCCACTTTCTCTTCTATCAGGTTCAGTGTGTTCGGACTGATATTGAGGTCTTTAATCCATTTGGACTTGAGTTTTGTGCACGGTGAGAGATATGGGTCTATTTTCATTCTTCTACAGGTTGACATCCAGTTGTGCCAGCACCATTTGTTGAAGATGCTTTCTTTCTTCCATTGTATACTTTTAGCTCCTTTATCGAAAATGAGGTGTTCATAGGTTTGTGGGATAAAATCCGGGTCTTCTATACGATTCTATTGGTCGACTTCTCTGTTTTTATGCCAGTACCACGCTGTTTTCATTACTGTAGCTCTGTAATAGAGTTTGAAGTCAGGGATGGTAATACCTCCAGAAGATCCTTTATTGTATAGGATTGTTTTGGCTATCCTGGGTTTTTTGTTTTTCCATATAAAGTTGATTATTGTCTTCTCCAGATCTGTGAAGAATGTTGATGGGATCTTGATGGGGATTGCATTGAATCTATAAATTGCCTTTGGTAGAATTGCCATTTTTACTATGTTGATCCTCCCAATCCAAGAGCAAGGGAGGTCCATCCATTTTTTGGTATCCTCTTCAATTTCTTTCTTCAATGCCTTAAAGTTCTTGTCAAATAGATCTTTCACTTCCTTGGTTAGATTTACCCCAAGATATTTTATGCTGTTTGTGGCTATCGTGAATGGTGAAGCTTCTCTGATTTCCCTCTCTGCTTCCATATCCTTTGTGTATAAGAGGGCGACTGATTTTTTGGAGTTGATCTTGTATCCTGCCACATTACTAAAGCTGTTTATCAGCTGTATAAGTTCTTTGGTGGAGTTTTGGGGGTCGCTTATGTACACTATCATATCATCTGCAAATAACGAAAGTTTAACTTCTTCCTTTCCAATTCGAATCCCCTTGATCCCATTATGTTGTCTTATTGCTATTGCTAGAACTTCAAGCACTATATTGAAGAGGCATGGCGAGAGTGGACAGCCTTGCCGTGTTCCTGAGTTAAGTGGGATGGCTTTGAGTTTCTCTCCGTTTAATTTGATGTTAGCTGTCGGCTTGCTGTATATAGCTTTTATTATATTTAGGTATGACCCTTGTATCCCTAATCTCTCCAAGACTTTTAACATAAATGGATGTTGAATTTTGTCAAATGCTTTTTCAGCATCGAATGAGATGATCATATGGTTTTTTTCTTTCAGTTTATTTATATGCTGGATTACATTGATAGATTTTCGTATGTTGAACCAGCCCTGCATCTGAGGAATGAAGCCTACTTGATCATAATGGATAATTTTTCGGATGTGTTCTTGGATTCGATTTGCCAGTATTTTGTTGAGGATTTTTGCGTCGATATTCATGAGTGAGATTGGCCTGTAGTTCTCTTTCCTGGTTGAGTCTTTGAGTGGTTTTGGTATCAGAGTAATTGTGGCTTCATAAAAGGAATTTGGTAATGACCCTTCTGTTTCAATATTGTGGAATACATTAAGGAGTAAAGGTATTAGGTCTTCTTGGAAGTTCTGGTAGAATTCTGCATTGAAACCATCTGGTCCTGGGCTTTTTTTGGTAGGGAGGTTTTTGATAACAGCTTCTAATTCTTCGCGACTTACAGGTCTGTTTAGATTGTTCACCTGGTCCTGGTTTAGTGTTGGTAAATGGTATTTATCTAAAAAAGCGTCCATTTCTTTTACATTTTCCAGTTTTGTGGCATACAGGCTTTTGTAGTAAGATCTAATGACTCTCTGAATTTCCTCTGTGTCTGTGGTTATGTCCCCCTTTTTATTTCTGATCTTATAAATTTGCGTGTTCTCTCTCTGTCGTTTGATTAGTTTGGATAGGGGTTTATCAATCTTGTTGATTTTCTCCAGGAACCAGCTTTTTGTTTCATTGATTCTTTGGATTGTTTTCTGTGTTTCTATTTTGTTGATTTCAGCCCTCAATTTGATTATTTCCAGTCTTCTACTCCTCCTAGGTGAGTCTGCTTCTTTTTTTTCTAGAGCTTTCAAGTGGGCTGTTAAGTCTCCAATATGTGCTTTCTCTGTTTTCTTTAGGTGGGCACTTAGTGCTATGAACTTTCCTCTCAGGACTGCTTTCATAGTGTCCCATAAGTTCGAGTATGTTGTTTCTTTATTTTCATTGAATTCAAGGAAGACGTTAATTTCTTTCTTTATTTCTTCCTTAATCCAGGTATGGTTCAGTAGTTGACTGTTCAGTTTCCATGAGTTTGTAGGCTTTCTGGGGGTAGCATTGTTGTTGAATTCTAACTTTAATCCATGGTGATCTGATAAGACACAGGTGGTTACTAATATTTTTTTGTAACTGTGTAAGTTCGCTTTGTTACCAAGTATGTGGTCAATTTTCGAGAAGGTTCCATGAGCTGCAGAGAAGAAGGTATATTCTTTCCTCTTTGGGTGGAATAATCTATAGATGTCTGTTAAGTCCATTTGCTTCATTACCTCCATTAATTCTCTAATTTCTCTGTTAGGTTTCTGTCTGATTGACCTGTCCATTCGTGAGAGAGGAGTGTTGAAGTCTCCTACTATTAGTGTGTGCGGTTTGATGGCTGCCTTGAGTTTTAGTAATGTTTCTTTTACGTACGTGGGTGCTTTTATATTAGGGGCATAGATATTCAGGATTGAGACTTCTTCCTGAATAATTGTTCCTGTTATGAGTATAAAATGTCCCTCTCCATCTCTTCTGATTGATTTAAGTTTGAAGTCAACTTTGTTAGAAATTAGTATGGCCACACCTGCTTGTTTCTTAGGTCCATTTGCTTGATAAGCCTTTTCCCAGCCCTTTACTCTGAGTAGGTGCCTGCCTTTGTGGTTGAGGTGTATTTCTTGTAGACAGCAGAATGTTGGATCCTGTTTTCTTATCCAATCTCTTAGCCTGTGCCTTTTTATAGGTGAGTTGAGCCCATTGATATTAAGTGATATTAATGACCAGTGGTTGTTAACTCCGGTCACTTTTTTAGTAGTAGGGTTTGTGTGTTTTCCTTCTTTGATTTGCGCTGGTCAAGAGTCTCTAGATGTCTGAGTTATTGTGGTCATTGTTGGACTCCTTGGTTAGTGATTTTCCTTCTATTATTTTCTGTAAGGCTGGATTTGTGGCTACGTATTGTTTAAATTTGTTTTTATCCTGGAAAATTTTGTTTTCTCCATTTATAGTGAATGAAAGTTTGGCTGGATATAGTAGTCTGGGCTTGCATCCGTGGTCTCTTAGTTTTTGGAGAACATCTATCCAGGACCTTCTGGCTTTCATGGTTTCCATAGAGAAGTCAGGTGTAAGTCTGATAGGTTTACCTTTATAAGTAACTTGGCCTTTTTCCTTTGCGGCTCTTAATATTCTTTCTTTATTCTGTATATTTTGTGTTTTGATTATTATATGGCGAGGGGATGTTTTCTTTTGATCCAGCCTATTTGGTGTTCTGTATGCTTCTTGAACCTTCATAGGTACATCTGTCTTCAGGTTGGGAAAGTTTTCTTCTATAATTTTATTAAGTATATTTTCTGTACCGTTGAGCTGCACTTCTTCTCCTTCTTCTACTCCAATTATTCTTAGGTTTGGTCTTTTTATTGTGTCCCATGTTTCCTGAATGTTTTGTGATGAGAGTTTGTTGGACTTGCTGTTTTCTTTGATCAGAGTGTTTATTTTCTCTATGTTATCCTCAGAATCTGAGATTCTTTCTTCTATCTCTTGTATTCTGCTGGTTATACTTGATTCTGTAGTCTCTATTCGTTTACCTAGATTTTCCATGTCCAGTCGGCCCTCTGTTTGTGTTTTCTTCTTTGCCTCCATTTCAGTTTTCAAGTCATGAACTGTTTCCTTTATCTGCTTGATTGTTTTTTCTTGGTTTCCTAGGGTATCATTCACTGATTTACTCAATTCCTCGAACTTTCTATTATACTTCTCATCCATTTCTCTAAGGGCGTTTTTTATATGCTGTTTAAGGGTGTCAATCACTTTCATGAAGTCAGTTTTTTCTACTTCTTCTTGATTAAGGTGTTCATGCCCTCCTGTTGTGGGGCCACTGGCTTCTGGTGGTTTCGTGTTGTTTTTCAGATTGTTGGGAGAATTCCTGCATTGGCGTCTGCCCATCTCTTCCTCCCAATACTCCCCTTTGGATCTTCTTTTATAGGATCAGGTCTTCTTGCCCACTGATGTACCTTCCCAGTGATGTCACTCCCCAGAGATGTTTCTCCACAGTGAGGTTTCACTTGGTGCCCAGATCGAAACTCCGCGCTGCTTGGTTAGCTTGCGAACAAAGGGCCCACCCTGCTTGCTGCGGGCAGGCTATGGGAACCAAGGAGCTACCTGCCACCCCTTTGTCCTCCTGGTTCGGGTTCTGTCCCAGCACCCTAGCAGGCTGAGCAGGGAGGCGCTATGCCCCAAAGGAGGGAGGGCGGGAGGGAGACAGGGGGTGTGGGGATCTGGATGTAAGCTGAATGGGATAGGAAGAGAGAGGCGGTTTGGGCAGTATAGCCCCTGTAGGATGGCCAGGAAGTGTGGGCGGGCTGAGGTATGATCCCAGCTGCTGCAGCACTCACTCACCACAATGATGTTTCACTCGGTGCCCGGATTGAAACTCTGCGCTGCTTGGTTAGCTCGCGAACAAAGGGCCCACCCTGCTCGCTGCGGGCAGGCTATGGGAACCTATTAGCAAGTTTTTATTCACATTGTTTTTGGTGGTGGCCTCTTTTTCCACATTTGAAACACATAGTGGGCTGCAAGGCTGGTGCAAGAATCTGACTGAGCCTTATGAGCCTCTGTGTTAACATTTTTGCATGTTCTTGTTGTGTCGGCAATAGTGTGATAAAAGAGTAGCAACTACAGAATGAAGTTTTTTTTTTTGTTTTGAAGTTAGAAGTTGCATTTTTATAAGCTAATGAAAAAGATAAAATGACACCAGTGTCTTTGTTGTCTATCTGTCTTTCTATAGCTTGTAGTAGATGATCAACAAGGTTCATGAAGAGGTCTGAAGAGTTTTGTCTGACAGTGGAAAAGGACCTTGAAGGAGTGTAAAGATCAGGAACTGTACTTATGTGGGGCTCCTGCTTTTGGTTGTGAGCCACAGGCTATATTGAGTAGTGGTAAGAACTGTTTTTATAAGGGATTATCAATCAAAAGTCAAATTTCATATGCATTTGTGATAGCATTTCTTTCCTCCAGTGGAATCGCTTTGAACCTTATTCTTTGTATAACATTTTTAAAAAAGATCTTTATATGTGGTGAATAGGAACCCTTTTTATGCAGGGTTTGGTCTTACTTTTCTAATAACCGAAAGCACAATTACTAATTCTCCTGCTTGAGAATCTTTTTTTATCAGTCATAACTTATATTTATTTTATTTTATTTTATTTTATTTATTTATTTTTTTTATTGAGAAAAAAAAGTATCCGCCTCCTCCCAGCCTCCCATTTCCCTTCCCCTCCTCCCACCCTTCTCCCCCTCCCCCAAACTCCTCTCCCCCTCCCTCTCCAGTCCATAGAGCAGTCAGGGTTCCCTGCCCTGTGGAAAGTTCAAGGTCCGCCCCCCTCCGTCCATGTCTAGGAAGGTGAGCATCCAAACTGGCTAGGCTCCCACAAAGACAGAACATGAAGTAGGGTCAAAACCCCGTGCCATTGTCCTTGGCTTCTTATCAGCACTCATTGTTCGCCATGTTCAGAGAGTCCGGTTTTATCCCATGCTTTTTCAGTCACAGTCCAGCTGGCCTTGCTGAGCTTCCCAATAGATCAGCCCCATTGTCTCAGTGGGTGGGTGCACCCCTCGTGGTCCTGACTTCCTTACTCATGTTCTCCCTCCTTCTGCTCCCCATTGGGACCTTGGGAGCTCAGTCCAGTGCTCCAGTGTGGGTCTCTGTCTCTATCTCTATCCATCACCAGATGAAGGTTCTATGATGATATGCAAGATATTCGTCAGTATTGCTATAGGATAGGGTCATTTCAGGTTCCCTATCCTCAGCTGCCCAAGGGACTAACTGGGGACATCACCATGGGCTCCTGGGAGCCACTCTAGGGTCAAGTCTCTTGCCAACCCTAAGGTGGCTCCCTTAACTAAGAATTGTGCTTCCGTGCTCTCCTATCCAACCTTCCTTTATCCCAATCCTCCTGTTTCCCCAAGTTCCCCCCTTCTCCCCTTCTCACTTTTCTCTCCCCATCTCCCCTTACCCCCATCCCACCCCACCCCCAAGATCCCAATTTTCTCCCAAGCAATTTTGTCTACTTCCAATAGCCAAGAGGATAACTATATGTTTTTCCTCGGGTTCACTTTCTTATTTAGCTTCTTTAGATTAACCAATTGTAGTCTCCGTGACCCTTATTTATGGCTAGAAACCAATTATGAGTGAGTACATCCCATGTTCATCTTTCTGGGTCCGGGATACCTCACTCAGGATAGAGTTTTCTATTTCCATCCATTTGCATGCAAAATTCGAGAAGTCATTGTTTTTTACTGCAGCTTAGTACTCTAATGCGTATATATTCCAAACTTTCTTCATCTATTCTTCCATTGAAGGGCATTTAGGTTGTTTCCAGGTTCTGGCTATTACAAATAATACTGCTATGAACACAGTTGAACAAATGCTTTTGTCATATGATAGGGCATCTCTTGGGTATATTCCCAAGAGTGGTATTGCTGGGTCCAGGGGTAGGTTGATCCCGAATTTCCTGAGAAACCGAAACACTGATTTCCACAGTGGTTGCACAAGATTGCATTCCCACCAGCAATGGATGAGGGTACCCCTTCCTCCACAGCCTCTCCAGCAAAGGCTATCATTGGAGTTTTTTACTTTAGCCATTCTGACAGGTATAAGATGATATCTCAAAGTTGTTTTGATTTGCATTTCCCTGATTGCTAAGGAGGTTGAGCATCACCTTAAGTGTCTTTTGGCCATTTGAACTTCTTGAGAATCTTTTGAATTTTGAAAAGTACTTTGTTGGTGTGGATCATTTATTGTATTACCATTTTTCAGAGAACTAGGCGGTGGAGGAGTCTAGAATTTAGTAGGTGGGAGCTTTACTAGACCTTCCTTTTTATTTTGCTAAGGTTATAAGATTAGCCTAACCTCATCCAAAGGACTAAACATTTTAGTTTAACTGGTCCTACAGAGCAGTACAATTGGACAGCATCCCCACTGCCAGGATTCTGAATCAAGAATTATGTGGTCAGGATACCAGGGACAATATTTTTTTTTTGTTTGAGATTATTTTTAATGACAAAATTCTTTCATTCACTTTCTTTCCTGCAAACCCTCCCCTATACCTTTCCTCACTCTTCTTCAATTTATGGCCCATTTAAACTAAGTATTTATTACTGCATGCACACACACACACACACACACACACACACACACACACACACACATATATATATATATGTATATACATCTATATTTGTAAATATACCATATTCAGTTCATAGAATGCTGCCTGTATGGTATTTTCTGGGCTGACAGTTTGGAATTGTATAACTAATTGGTATGCTCTTTCCTGGGGAGGGCCATTTCTCCCATTGCCAGCTTTCCTCAGTTGTCTATATAGTTCTTTGTGTAGGGGTGAGGCCTCTTGGGTTTTTCTCCACCCATTTTGGAAAATTCATTGTCATCATCTATGTTCAGCTTTGACAGAGATAATATTTTTTTAATTGCAGTCAATAGTTTGCAAATTTGTCTTGATGACTCGGGCTCAAATTCTTTGAAGTGAAGTTTTAACTGCTGTGCCTGAGGGTAGTGGTTTGAATGTACATTGTCCCTATTGGCTCATTATTTGAATGCTAGATCCCTAATTGATCGAATGCTTTTGGGAAGGATTAGAAGATGTGTCCTTGTTGGAAAAGGTATGTCAATAGAGGTGGGCTTTGAATTTAAAAGTGCATACCAGGCCCAGGCTCACTCTTTCTGCCTCCAGTTCACAGATCAGTTGGAATTTCCTACGGTGTGATAAGTCCTGGTTCCACTTCCAGATCCCCTCCAAAAACAAATAAAGAAACCTTACTGTCACCCACATTCAATGGGCATAGCTTTGACTTGGTCCTGCCTCCACTTGGTATGTCAGACTTTGTTGACTGCCCAAAGAGGCCTTTACCCACTCAGATGAGTGAATGGAGGTGGGAGGGGGTTAGGGAGGGAGAAATGGGATTGTTATGTAAAATGAAAAAATTAAGTAATAAAAAAAATCAACAAAAAAATCAGTTCCACCAAAAAGTGTATGCAGACCTAATCAGAGTTCTCAAAAGATGAAACACAGATGGCTGAGAAACACTTTAAAATTATTCATCATACTTAGCCATGAAGGAAGTTCAAATTAAAACTACTTTGAGATTTCACCTTACCCAGTCAGAATGACCAAGATCATACACAAAGTAACAGATCATGCTGGCAAAGAAGTAAGGAAAGAAAATACTCACTAAGAAGGCAAACTGGTAAAGTCACTGTGAAAATCAAAGTGGAGCCTCCTCAAAAAGCTGAAAATTCTACCGTGATACCTAGGTAAGCCATTCTTAGGCATATGCACAAAGCACTCTATATCTTATTACATTGACACTTGTTCTTCCATGCTCATTGCTGCTCTATTCATAATAGTCAGCTCTTGCAAAAAGAAAGCCTAGATATCCATTGACTGATAAAATGTATCATGAATATGTTATAAATTTATATAACGTTATTCAGCTCTTAAAAATGAAATTGTAAAGTTTTCAGGTAAAATGAAGGAGTTAGAAAAAGATATCTCAAATAAGATGACCCAGACCTCAAAAGATAAATATTGCATATTTTCTTTCATGTATGAATGTTTAGTTTTAAGCTTTAGATATACATATTTAAATCAGAATAATCATAATGACAAAATAGTTAGTTAGGGGTTAACAGAAAGCAGGAGATCTCCAAAAGAAGAGAAAATATTACATAGTGTTATAAAGAGATACAGGGAAAACTAGAATAGGAAGATTAAATAGAGAAAGAGATGTGAGAGAAGAGTAAAGGGGAGAAAATAGGGAGGAATAGCTAAAACTCATGACCATTTGAAAAACTACTTAGAAGCTTAATACTGTAGAAATTTTGGGGAATATACATACATATATATATTATATCATAATACACATGTGTAATTATATGTGTAATTACATATATTATATGCATATATTTTATATTATACGTATATTATGATATAAATATACACATATATAATATTATATGTATATATAAACTTAAACATTCATTTATAATAGGGAATAAAATGCCTCAACTATAAATCTATATCACAATGTTAAACATGCAGAGTCAGAAATGGGATACATTTTGTTGAGTCGTTGACCAAAAGTTGTTCATTGATCCCCAAACACCACACGTTACTTCCAAGACTCTTGATTGTTCTCCATAACCTGACAATCAGGCCCTATAGCTGAAGAAACCAATTATTTATATCATCAAACTTGGAAGATTCACCTGTACTGGCTAGCACTCAATGTGCTAGGTGTTTTCACATTATCAGAGAAGAAAAGTAGTCATTAATAACACCCAACTTCAATTACTGAGATGTAAAGTAGTGACCTGTTTTTAAGATATCCTGATCTAATAGGTGGACAAAGGTTAGAGGGGTAAGCAACACCATTTTTATTGGAATTATGGCTCACTCCATGAGATAGAACCTATATTTGACACTGCTAAAGTGGCTAATAATCTAAGACTACATAGGTCATGGTCTTAAGGGGAAACCTACTACAATTATTTTGCTAAAGGAACATAGCAATAAAATAACTCCTAATGATAATGATACAGTGCTATACCCATAGACCAATGCATTATTAAACACTCATCAGGGACGCTCCTTCTTAAAGTAGATGATAATGAACACCGAGACAAGTAAATTATGTGCAAAGACACTCAGTACTAAATAGGGTGTCTTTATCAAACCCCTAACCCTTCAAGACTCAGGGATATATGTGGAAGTAGATACAAAAAGATTTTAAGATCCAAGGGTTATGGACACATCCAAGGAAACAGGATCTTCCATACTAAACAGGGCTGACCCTTACCTGGACTCACAGAGGTTGTGATGGCATGTGCAATCCCTGCACAATTTCAAACCATACAAAATCTAAACATAGAGAAAGAGCCCTTTACCAAGAAGCTATTTGTGATGGACACCTTCTTGGAAAGGGAAAGTAAGTTTAACCCAACAGATTATCATTGGATGTATCAGCCACATCCCAGAGCTGAGCCCCTACCCACTAGTAGTTTCCCAGCAGAAAATGGTCTTCATTTTCAGTGACAGAGAAGGAAGCAAGCATGAGGTACTATCTTCAAAGGCACATTTCATAGGAACGACTTCCTGCTCAACATCCCATTTCCTTCAGTGTCAGGAACCTCTTAAGTCAGTATTAACAGCTAAGGATGACTGATTCCACACACGAACATTTTACAGATGCAGACCACATTGAATGATAGCACCACTAGTAAATTACCATTAGTAAATTAATGACTAACTGTGCAGGTGATGGAATATGATTCCTACTTACAGACTTGAGGAGAGAAATTTGCACATGTGTAGCAAGTGGATGAGGCTTGCATACATTATACTAAAATGCCAGTCCCAAAAGATCAACCACCATGTGATTCTACTAAAATGGACTCTAGTGTGTCATCTCTAGATGCGGAGAGCACAGTGACTGCTGCTAGCAGCCAGGGAAGTGAGAAATGATAGGTGACATTCAATCACGACCATCATTTCAGTTGAGGAATATGAAGAGTGGTGACATTTCCATATCACTGTGAATGTACATATAGCCAGGAACCTACTTTTCCAAAGACATCATAAATTCTTATATGGGTACTTAAAAACATTAATTACATATACAACAAAGATGGATGGAGCCTATACTTACTTGTCACACTATATCCAAGTGAATTAGTGACCAGATACGTGGTAGATTGTGGTGATAGCTGGACCAAGGAAAACAAGATGGTTCTCCTCATGTGCCCTGCAAGGCTGGTTGATGACTTCATAACAAGATGATTTGTGACTGGCCTGCTTCACAGTTCTGAGACCTTTATTGCATCATCAAATTTCATCTCCCCCTGAGATCATCTCCTAAGATTCAGCCATTAGTATATGAGTGCAATGACAGTTTGATTAACCATGGAAATTTTCAATTCCTTTTGTTATGGTTTTTACACAGCATTTGAGGAGTGGAATGTGTTTGCTAGTGTGTCTATCTGCTCATGGTTAGGACCTACCTGACTGGTTTATACCTGTCCACTACATTTTTCTATTTGAAGCACAGTTTCTAATGTCATTGGAGATGGTGGCCTTTGAAAAACGTTATTCCCATATTTAGATCCAGGTGCTACAAGAGGTGGCATCAACATACCAGGAAAGATCCTCGTTAACTCCCCAGAGATATTCACAAAGGTCTATGGATAGAGAACAGCCAATGATACTATACCTGGGATGAAAGGAGAGATCTCCTGAAACCACATGTAGAAAAGCCCTTCAGTATACAACTGTCGAACATGATAGATGCAGCTAGTCCACATTATGTTGAAATGTATTGAAGGCAATGTTTCAATGTTGGGTTTTTTTTTTTCGAGACAGGGTTTCTCTGTGGCTTTGGAGCCTGTCCTGGAATTAGCTCTGTAGACCAGGCTGGTCTCGAACTCACAGAGATCCGCCTGCCTCTGCCTCCCGAGTGCTGGGATTAAAGGCGTGCGCCACCATCGCCCGGCTCAATGTTGGTTTTTAAATAGCTCGGTTTAAAACTATATCATTACCTCAATCCTGGTTCTATTATAATATAAAAGGAAAAGGGAGATACGAGGGCAGAACAGAATTTAAGGGAAGGAAGGCAATGATGAAATTAGTAGCAATATGACATTTTTATTTTTCTTTTTATTTTTGAGACAATTTCTACATCTAGAAATGGTCACCCTGAAATTATGGACATCCTATCTCTGACTCCAGGGCACTGGTGTTTCAGACATTTTCTACCATGCTTTTGCTAAGTACTTTTAGCTACTTTGTTCTTTATTGCCATGGTAAAATACCTAGACCAAGGAAACTTGTAGAAGGAAGGGGATGATTCAGGCTCTTGTTTTCAGATGGACAGTCCATAATGACCCATAATGGCAGGGGAAACATGAAAGCAGACAAGCATGTAAGGAAACTGAAACTTTACATCTCCATCCAAGAGAAACCAAATTAGAACTGGACAAGGCCATGAACTCTTAAAGCCCTCCTACAGTGGATACGGTACTTTCAGAGTTCTGACTCTTAATGGGTCCACAACCTCCCCAAAGAACACCACCATTCATTGACCAAGTGTTCACAAAAATTTAGAGTAATCCTGGATGATTTGAATACATTTAGAGTAATCCTTCAGTAAGTGGTCTATGCCAAGAGATTTGCATTCCCAAAGCATGACTTGAACATGTAAACAATGTGCAAAAAATTCAAACAAATGTAGGGTTAGGATAGATTTGTGATATATAAAGATTCTAATGAAAAATTCCATTATGGTTCCTAGTGAGAATATTAACACTTTCACATAGTGATTTTTAAATCTGTGATGAAGCTGAGCCAGTATAACTCAAAGCATTTCTGTCAGTTTCCTTCTCTGTGAGCATAATACCCCAGAAAACAAAATAAAAGGAGGAAGAAAACTGACTCTCCTTCCCCTGGCCCTTTTCAAGTATCAATACCTTCTCAGCTAAGAGTAGGACTTCATGAGCTCCTCCCTTATCCATACTGTTATTTTGTCTTGCTCCATTTTGTGTCGGTCTTGTGCATGTAGACACAGTCGCTGTGAGTTCATGCAGGCACCAGCCCTGTCATGTCCATAAAACACTGTTTTTCTGAAGACATTTACTATCTCTGGATCTTACAGTCTCCCCCTTTTCTAAGTCGTGCTCATCCATGATGATCCCTGAGTCTTGCAAGTAAGAGATGTGATATAGATCTCACATCTAAAGTGCAACACTCATAGATTAATTCCCTGTATGTTGATCAGTCATGGGTCTTTTTTACTCATTACTTTATACAGGAGTCTCTGATGAAGGTTGGGAGATGCACTAATCTATGAATATAAAGATATAAATTTAGCGAACAGTTTATTACTACATCTACTTAGTAAATAATAGTATTGGGTTCTCTCCTAGAGACTATGACTTTGCCAGGCACAAATTTCTGGTTCAGTTAACAGTGCCAGGCATGGGTTCTATCTTGTGGATTAGACTTAAAATTCAATTATAAAATGATTGTTTACTCCTATAACATTAATGCCACTCTTGCACCACTGGGCATGTCTTGCCAAACCAGTTACTGTAGCTTACAAAGTTTACAGCTGAGTAAAACTGTTGATAACATTTTGTACCAGAAGTATGAACTGCCCAGCACGATGAAAGCTAGCTAATACGAGTAATGTTTCTAGGCCAGTATTAGCTTGATTTTTCCTTGTCCTATGAGCAAGTATATGATATTTCAGCAATAAAGTCTTACTATCAATTGCTGGAACATACTCAAAAGTAATGGAAATAGTCTGCAATGTTTGGGAGGACTCCACCGATCAAAAACTTGAAATGAGGTAACCTATTCCAGGAGCTGAGATTTTTATTTGATTACCTGCAGTATCTGGGAGAGGCACTATAGAGAGATGCCTATTTAAACAGCCCATTATAGAGGAATTCCATTTAAACTTTCTTGACATATGTATATGAGTATATTTTTAAAGAATGCTTCTAGAGTAGTAACTTTCCATATGACCTTTTACAAAGTCTTTGATGAAAGGTATCCCCCCCTATACTGCTACTTCTACTATGTGGTCTCACCCTTCCATCTCATTTATATGGGAAGAAATACAAATGCTTGAATTAAATTTATTGGCTGTCTCTGTGCAGAGTCAAGTAAGATGGGAGAGAGAGAGAGAGAGAGAGAGAGAGAGAGAGAGAGAGAGAGAGAGAGAGAGAGAGAGAGAGAGAGAGAAGGTTCTTTCCCTAGAGTGAAAATTTTCCTTAGAGAAATCAATTCATGCCCCACTGACATCAGCAAATTCAATGAATTTTGTGTTCTAGGTCCAGTAACCCTGCAAAAAACACTAAAGGAATAACATGTTTCGGGAATTAAATGCCTACTGATGTTCTGAAAGAAGAGTCCAGGTGCATATCACAAAGTAGCACAGAAGTGGCATCAATTTCTCACTAAAGAGAAGGACTAAAAATATACCAAGAAGACTGATCAGAATAATATGGTAGCATAAAGATCACACATACAAAAATCAGAGTAATTCTGGGTGTTATTTATGCATAAAAGAGTATTCTTTCTGAGAAAAAGTCAGTGACAAGGACTTGGGGACCTCCAAACATGGCTTGATAGGTAGCCTAGCTGTGGAACAAAGAATTATCTAGGAGCAACAATGGAATAGGCAAAGTTCTAAATTCAAAATTCAAGTATTATTCCTACTGAGCATATTAATGCATTTGTCTGTTTTGGTTTTTAACAACACAAGGAAGTTGAATGACATTAGACCATAGCATTGCTGTTGCTTAGTTTCCATTACTGTGGACAAAGGTCTAATAGAACAACTTAAAGAGGACGAAGTAATAACTAGTTTAGTTACAAAGATGTTTGTCCAAAGTCCTTGGTTCTGTTGATTCTGTGTGTGTGGAGACAAAATACCACTGTGATGAGAGTTGGTGACTCAAGATAGCCACTTCTGAGTGGTCAGAAATCAGAGGCAGAGAAGGGAACAGGGACAAAGTAAAAGATGTTTGTGTGTGTGTCTGTTGTCAACACCATACCAGGAACCCTAATATCCAGGACAGGCTGTGGCTTCAGAAATGAATTGTGGATTGGATGTTGACCCCATAATGCTGCAAGGGATGCTGTTGGTGACATGTGTACTGGGACACTCTACTTCATGCTAGGAGAGGAAGGAATCACATCAAACTTCCCTACCTCCCTCAGCCCCAGTTGCATACTCCTAAGCAGTAAAAACCTTGCTTCCTGGGAAGACATGGTAGGTATATGACCTGGGAATGTATGTTTCCTCTTCTTCACAAGCTAGGAGCTCATTAGCCCTGTCTGAGTTTGGAGCTTGCACTGTCCCAGGTTGCCATGAGAAACCTGGGACACAGCTTCCCCAACTTAGAGGAACCCCCATGGCCTGGCCTGTAGGGAAGAAGTTCCACATTTATAAATATTGCCAATACAAAAACTAGAGGGCAAAAGAAATCTTGAACAAAAGAGAGGGATTGCCAGTCCAGATTTAAAGATTCATTACAGGGCTATAGTAATAAAATCATCATGCTTCTAGCACATAAAGCAGACATATAGATTGATAGAAAAAAAAAACAAAGAACCCATTAAGTGGTTCATGAACTATAGATATTTGATAAAAACAGGAAAAATAGCTGCTGAAGCAAATACAGCAACTTCAGCAAACAGTGCTGGAAACGTGGATATCCACAAACTGTAGAATGAATTTGGACAGCCTCTGTGTGGCAAAGTAGAGAATAAATTCAAGAGAAGAGGAAGTCCACAGATTTTGAAAGGATCTTTTTCAGCTATATATTTGATAAGGATTAGTATTCAAATAATCAGAGAGGACAAAAACAAAGAATCCAGAAAACAAAAACTCAATATAAAAAGGCTATGGATTCAAACAAAGTTCTTTTTATTGCTTTATAAATAATAACATTCAAAATTTCTACTTCCTTCCCTCCTCCCATTTATTTCCCACTCCCTTCCTCAGACCTAAGAGATTGATCTATTGCCTGAGCCTCACAAGAACTCAAGATTACAGTGATGTGGTACTATATTCAGTACAATTCCTTCTTATTTTAATATTTTTTTTAATTTTGAGACAGGATGTGACTGTCTACCCACGGCTGACATGGAACTTTATATGTAGCCCAGGGTACCCTCAACTAAGTGAAAATCCACTTTCTTCAGCCTTTCAAGCCTTAGTGTTTCAGACATGAACATAAACAGTTAAATATTTTTTGTTCGTTTTTTTTCATTTAAAATTAATGCTTATAGTCTTGGGATACGGCTTACTATAAATGGAGAATGCACATTAGTTTTCCGGGTACCTAGACCTGAATAATCACACAGAAACTATGTTGATTGCAACAATGCTTGACTAATGACTCAAATATATTCCAGGCTAACTCTTATATCTTAAATTAACCTATTTCTATTAATCTGTGTTTCGCCATAAGGCTATGGCTTACCAATAAGTTTCTGGTGTCTCTCTCCTTTGGCAACTACATGATGTCTCTTAGCTCCCTCCTACTCTCTCTATATTTCTGTTTTAGATTTTCTGCTTGGCTTTATTCTTCCCTGACATAGGTCAAAGCATGGATAATTTTTAGTTTGCTTTGTAATTTCTGGGACTATGGGATCCAGACCTCAGGATGGAAGCTTCTTTCATGCTTGGTACTAGACTGCATCAACTACCCAGTTTTAGTGAGGTCACAGATCTTAGAAGAAAATCGACCATAATCACTTTGCTGGACCAGCAATTCCTAACTACATTCTAAATGTTATTCTTATACCACAGATATTTATGACATTACTATTCCTCATAAAAAGAAGTTTCTCTTTACAATAAATGAAAACCATTATACAAAACCACAACTGAACCCAAGTCAGTGATCAATGGGTGTGGGGCATCATTTCCAATGGATACAAATAAAATACAGTTCTGGCATACATAATATGCTCAAGGAACTTTATAGAAGATGAAGCAGAAAATATTATAAGAGTCAAAATACCAAGAATTTTTCTGTGAGAAAGTCTTACATTAACAATATCAATAGGCATGCTAACCTGGAAGTGGGGAATCTCACAAGGTCCCAACCACAGTCAAAGAACTATATTTAGCTAATGACTGCTACCATAAGGAGAATTAGCCTCTCCCAAAAGTGATGCCCGTAACTAATTAGCCAATATAGAGTAGTTATAGGCTCAACATATTGTATTTATGTTTGTGCATATGTACATATACATAAAATTAATCAAAGAAAGATATCAACTTGGAAATTAATAAGGGTACATAGAGGGACTGAGGGGAAAAAAGAAATGATAGAAGCAATGCAATTACATTTGAATTAAAATGTGATTTAAAATAAAGACACGTACTTAGAGAACAAGTAGGTCTTTTTGTTTTGTTTTGTTTTTAAATATCTGCTGAAGTTATGGTTCAGAGATAGGGGAAAATACAATGAACAGAAGGCCATGCTCAGCTTAAAGGCATTTCAAAGTCATTTTGAAACATGAAAAAACAGAATAAAATAAAAAAATAAGTACAACAAAGCAGGGGACTTAGACCAGGTACTCTCACTGTCCAGCAATGATATTAAGACTTAGGCGTTGGCACAGGACCCTCAGATGTCATTTCAATCCCAGATCCAAAAGTGACCCATAGGTGGGCCAGGCCTCAAGAGGGTATCATGCTGTGGAGCCATCAAACACTAAAGCTTTTAGAGACCCTAGGACATAGAAGAAGATGGGCAATTGTCATAGGGGAGACAAGAATTGGTCTCAACCAAGACCTAGTTTCAGGAGTGGCATTCAACCTAGCAAGAGATGACTCTGGTGTGAACACAGGGGAAAAAAATCACCTATGTATGGGCACCTCTGAGGCCTATTGTTTCTCATGCCGCAACCCATATTTAGAGGGAAAAGGACAACTGCCGCCAAAAGCATCAGTCTTGTTAAAATACCACAGCCTTTGCTAGAAGAACCTCACTGTGTGTTCCTGTGCAATCTGTGTCTATCTTCCTTTAATTAGGACATGACTCTCTCCCAAACAGTGCATGGTGAAATTAATATTGTAGATCGGTGGTTCTCAACCTTCCTGATACTGCAACCCTTTAATACAGTTCCTCATGTTGTGGTGATCCCCAACCATAAAATTACTTTTTGATAATTCATAACTGTAATTTTGTACTGTTATGAATCACAATGTAAATATCAGATATACAGGATATGTCATGACCTATAGGTTGAAACCCACTATTGTAGAGGATCCTGATCATAGGATTAAAAAAAAAAATCAGAGGCGAAGTACTGCATCACAGCTGCTACCTCTGCTTTCCTGGTGCTGACTATGGGCCCAGAATCATTTCCTTGTGATTGCCAGGCCACCATTGTGATCTCCTTGTCTCCTACAATCTTTCCACTGACCTAGTACCCAGCCCTATTCACACTTTAGATATAAGCTTATTTTTGCTTATTTTTATTTCCTTTCTTCAAAAGAACCCAATTCCCTCTGGAAATTGTAATGTTTTTTTTTTCTCTGTAGCTAATAAGAAATCTAAGGCTAGTGTCTAGCGCATTCAAAAGAGAAGGCAATATGATGGCATTCAAATAGCATGGTGGGTAATTAGACCCATTAGGAAGAACCAGTTCCTCATGTCACTCACCAATATACCAGAGGCATACCCACATTCCTGTATTACTCAGTCCCTTCCCACTGAAAACTGAGCCTCCTTAAAGGAAAAAAAAGTCACAAAATCCAGTTTTTTTTCTCATCCCTACAGGAAAGAGTCAGTGGAGTTAGCAGGTGACTGCCTGTGCTTCCCACTGGCCTACCTGCACTCACACCATGGATATCCATAACTGACAGTCCTTCCTGCATTCCCACAGAATAAACCTTTTCACATGGGAAATGTACTTACCCATTTAACAGGAAATCTTACTCTCTTTAAGAGGAGTCTCCAGAAGATCACTTTTTCCCAGGTTAGTACTGATGTACTGCAGGAAGGAAATAGACTGTTTTCCATGTGTCCTTGGGACAGCCCTGTCATCACCTCCCAGTTTCCTCTGTACCATTTTCATTCCAGGGTTTCTCTAATGTGGGCAACTGTGCTCATTGAGAACTCTTGAGTTATTACCAAGACCAGGCCATATATTCCAAAGGACGGACCTACCAAATTCCACATGGTTCCCAGTCTGTAGTATTGGTCAATTAGCCTCAACTATAGGCACACATACCTAGCATTATGGAAGCCTCTTCTCTGGAATCCATGCACTACTTGTCACGTGAATTCTCTTAGGTTCTTGATGTAAGAGGGTCTTCTGGTTTGTGCTGATTTCATTGGTTAATAAAGAAACTGCCTTGGCCATTTGATAGGCCATCCCTTAAGTGGGTGGAGTAGACAGAATAGAATGCTGGGAGGAAGAGGGAAGTGAGGCAATCGCCATGCCTCTCCTCTCTGGTTCAGAGATGCCATGGAGCCAGCTGCTAGGTCAGACATACTGATCCTTCCCGATAAGCCAGCACCTCGTGGTGCTACACAGATTATTAGAAATGGGTTAATCAAGATATGAGAGTTAGCCATGAAGAGGCTAGATATAATGGGCCAGGCAGTGTTTAAAAGAATACAATTTGTGTGTTGCTATTTTCAGGGCTAAGCTAGCCATGTGGGAGCCGGGCGGGATGAAAAGCAGGCTTGCCAGCTGCTTCTTCTACAAATGGCGACTGCTTGCCTCATTACTACAGGTTCCTGCAGACTAAATCCCTAAACAACTTCCCCCAAAGGCAAACATCATTCCACGTGAATGAAAGGTACATCTACAACACCTACGACATAAGAAGCATACTCTGTCATTGTTTTGCATTCTCTTAGGTATTTCATCCTTTCCAGGAGAAGCAAAGAATATATGCTCCTCACTTGCAATCATGACTACAACTTGAGCAGTGTGCCATGTGCAAAAGTTATTTCTTGTCCTACTCATTCTTCCATGTATGATAATAGCACAGCCAGATGCCTGGGCTACTACACTCGGGAAAGGTGGGCTTAATGATTTCCTAACCTTAATCTTGGTTTGTTCTCCAAAGATCTTGAGCAAGGTAGCTGTTTTATTTAGGGTTACTGTAAACAGAAATTTTTCATTCATTTCCCATCTGTATAGACCCAAATAATCACACAGAAACTATGTTAATTACAACACTGCCTGGCCAATGACTTGAGCATATTTCTATCTAGCTCTTACATCTTGAATTAAGGCATTTCTATTAATTTGTTTGTTGTCATGAGCCCGTGTCTTACTGGGCAAGGTTCTGGCATCTTCTCCTTCAGCAGCTACATGGCATCTCTTTGACTCCACCAACTCTCTCTCTCTCTCTCTCTCTCTCTCTCTCTCTCTCTCTCTCTCTCCCCCTCTCTCCATCCAGATTGGCAGATTGGCTATATTCTGCCCTACCATAGGCTGAAGCAACTTCTTACAGAGGGGAATCCCACATCAGGTTACTATTGCTGTGCTGAAACACCATTGACTGAAACCACTTGGAGAAGAAAGGTTTATCTGACTGACAATTCAACATCACTATTAATTATTGAAGGAATTCAGGGCAGAAACTCAAGCAGGACTGGAATCCAGTCAAGAGCTGATGCAGAGGCCATGGGGGTGCTGTTTACTTTACTGGCTTCCTCCCCCGAGCTTGTTCATCCCGGTTTCTTAGGGAACCCAGACCATCAGCCATGGGATGGCATCATCATAATGGTCTGGAACCTCCCACATCAATCGTTAATTAAGAAAATATCTACAGACATGTCTGTTTACAACCCAGCCTCTTGGAGATATTTATTTACTCAATTGAGGGTCCCTTCTCTTAGATGATGATCATTTTTGTCAAGTTGACATAAAAACAAACCAGCACAGTGGCTGAGTAAGGAGATGCATCTAAGAGTTACAATCTATGCATGGGTAAGATGTACCTATCTGTTGATTTGATAGAGCATCCCTGGTTGGTGAAACTTGGCCTTAAGAAACTGCTACTGCCACACTTTTTTTGGCTACACCCCACCTACAACTTTTGCTACTTCTACTCAGAATCACCCTAAGGAAAGACAGCATCTTCTGCTCTTTGTTGCTGCCCACCCACAAGCTACACATGTTTAGAATGTCCTAGGTACATGTCATCCTTTCAGTGTTTCCTATCATCTTCGGATATTGCTAGCAATTGGGTTTCCTTGCGGAACCCTAGTCTGACAGTAATTGGTCTCCTGAACTTCACCTATAGATCTACCAAAAGAGAAGAAAGTGAAAAAAAGAAAAAAAAGGAGAGGTAGGAAGAATAAACATAAAGAAGGAGAAAGGAAGAATAGATAAAGGCAAATGCAGATGTGTGCAGGGTGAGAAGTAGGAAGAAAGCAAAGAAGACAGAAAGGAAGGAAATGATAAAAAATAAGAAGAAAAGAAAGTGGATTTTCACTTAGTTGAGGGTACCCTGGACTACATATAAAGTTTCTTGTCAGCCGTGGGTAGACAGTCACATCCTGTCTCAAAATTTAAAAAAAAATATTAAAATAAGATGAAATTGTACTGAATATAGTACCACATCACTGTAATCTTGACTTCTTGTGAGGCTCAGGTAATAGAATCAATCATCAGAAACCTATCTGGGATACAGAGAGAGTTCAGGGGCAGCCTGAATAAGAAAATTATTTTGAGTTCTCAGTAGTCCTCATTGTCCGCTATGTTCAGCTAGCCTGGTTTTATCCCATGTTTTTTCAGACCCAGGCCAGCTGGCCTTGGTGAGTTCCGGATAGATCATCCCCATTGTACTCAAGATCAATGGCAGTGGGTTTTTGATCCTACTGCACATACTGACTTTGGGGGAGCCTAGGCAGTTTGGATGCTCACCTTACTAGACCTGGATAGATGTGGGCGGTCCTTGGGCTCCCCACAGGTCAGGGAACCCTGATTGCTCTTCGAGCTTATGAGGGAGGGGGACTTGATCGGGGGAGGGGGAGGGAAATAGGAGGCGGTGGAGGGGAGGAGGCAGAAATCCTTAAATAAATAAATAAATTTAATAAAAAAAGAAAATTATTTTGAAAATTGAAAGACAAATAAATACAAAAAGAAAGAAGGGGCTGGGAGATGGTTTAGTGGACAATTTTCATGCTGTGTTAGCTTGAAGACCTACATTTGAATTCATAACATCCACAAAAAGCCAGGAATTTTGTCATTGAAATGTTTCGTTACTATCAGGGAATAGAGAAGGGCACATCCTTGGCCTTTCTGGTCAGGAAACCTAGCAAAACAGAAAGATTTATGTTCAGAAAGACCCTGTATTTTAAAAATTCAGATGAAGAGAATTAGAAGGATACACATGAAGTCAATCTGTGGCCTCTACATATGCAGAAATAAAAATAAACTCACACAAATTCATGTATCACTTAACACAAATTTACACACATTTATGCAGTTATTTGTCTTTTATTTTATGACACAAGAGGGACATAGATTTTAGGTTATTAGTGGAATGTTTATCTACCACGGTTTAGGCCCTTTCTTCCATTCCAAAGACTGGAAAAAAAAATGATTAGGAAAAAGTCCACATACTCGGTAACAAAGCAAACTTCCACAGATATAAAAAATATTAGTAACCACCTGTGTCTTATCGGATAACCATGGAATAAAGTTGGAATTTAACAATACTGCTACCCCCAGAAAGCCTATAAACTCATGGAAGCTGAACAGTCAACTAGCACACTACTCCTGGGTCAGGGGAGAAATAAAGAAAGAAATTAAAGTCTTCCTTGAATTTAAAGAAAATAAAGACACAGCATAACCAAACCTATGGGACACTATGAAGGCAGTGCTAAGAGGAAAGTTCATAGCTCTAAGTGCCCACATTTTAAAAAAAATGGAGAAAGCTCACATTAGAGACTTAATAGCACAGCTGAAAGCTCTAGAAAAAAAAGAAACAGACTCACTCAGGAGGAGTAGAAGACTGGAAATAATCAATCTGAGGGCTGAAATCAACAAAATAGAAATGCAGAAAACACAAAGAATCAATGAAACAAAGAGCTGGTTCTTTGAGAAAGTCAACAAGATTGACAACCTTTATCCACACTAATCAAAAGGCAGAGAGAGAACATGCAAATAAATAAGATAGGAAATGAAAAGGGGACATAACAATAGACAATGAGAAAATTCAAAGAATCATTAGGTCTTACTACAAAAGCTTATATGCCACAAATTTGGAAAATGTAAAAGAAATGGACTTGTTTTTACATAAGTACCATTTACCAAAACTAAATCAAGACCAGGTAAACAATTTAAATAGACCTATAAATCATGAGGAAATAGAAGCTATCATTAAAAACCTCCCAACCAAAAAATGGCCTAGGACCTGATGGTTTTTTTTTCTTTTTTTTTCTTTTTTTTTCTTTTTTTTTTATTGAGAAAAGGAGAAAAAAAACAAGTTTCCACCTCCTCCCAGCCTCCCATTTCCCTCCCCCTCCTGCCACCCTATGCCCCCTCCTCCCACCCTTCTCCCCCTCCCCCCACTCCTTTCCCCCTAACTCTCCAGTCCAAAGAGCAGTCAGGGTTTTCTGCCCTGTGGTAAGACCTAGGACCTCCCCCCTCCGTCCATATCTAGGAAGGTGAACATCCAAACTGGCTAGGCTCCCACAAAGCCAGCACATTACGTAGGATCAAAACCCCGTGCCATTGTCCTTTGCGTCTCATCAGCCCTCAGTGTTCGCCATGTTCAGAGAGTCCAGTTTTATCCCATGCTTTTTCAGTCACAGTCCAGCTAATGCAGAATTTTATCAGAACTTCCAAGAAGAGCTGATACCTATACTCTTTAATGTGTTTCACTTAATAGAATCAGAAGAGTCATTGCCAAACACTTTTTATGAAGCTACAGTCACCCTGATACCAAAACCACACAAAGACCCAACCAAGAAAGAGAATTACATACCAATCTCACTTATGAATATTGATGTAAACATTCTCAATGAAATTCTGGCAAACAGAATCCAAGAATACATTTAACAAATTATCCATTACGATCAAGTAGGCTTCGTCCTAGAGATGCGGGCTGGTTCAACATACGAAAATCTATCAATGTAATCCATCATATAAAGAAACGGAAAAAAAAACCCATATGATCATTTCATTAGATGCCAAGAAAAGCATTTGAAAAATTCAACATCCCTTTATGATAAAGGTTTTGGAGAGTTTAGGGATACAAAGATCATACCTAAATATAATAAAAGCAATATATAGTAAGCCAACAGCTAATATCAAATTAAATGGAGAGAAATTCAAAGCCATTCCACTAAAATCAGGGACAAGACAAGGCTGTCCACTATCACCATATCTCTTCAACATAGTTCTTGAAGTTCTAGCAATAGCAATAAAAAATATAAGGAGATGAAAGGGATTGGAATCAGAAAGGAAGAAGTCAAACTTTCATTATTTGCAGATGATATGATAGTGTACATTAGTGACCCCAAAAACTCTACCAAAAAACTCCTACAGCTGATATAACAGGCTACAGGATCAACTCAAAAAAATCAGTAGCCCTCCTATACACAAAGGATAGAGAAGCAGAGAGGGAAATCAGAGAAACATCACCTTTCATGATAGCCACAAATAGCATAAAGTATCTTGGTGTAACTCTAACCAAGGAAATGAAAGATCTGTTTGACAAGAACTTTAAGGTATTGAAGAAAGAAGTTGAAGAGGACACCAGAAAATGGAAGGATCTCCCTTTCTCTTGGATCTGTAGGATCAACATAGTAAAAATGGCAATTCTACCTAAGGCAATCAACAAATTCAACACAATCCCCATTAAAATCCCAACAAAATTCTTCACGGACCTTGAGAAAACAACAATCAACTTTATATGGAAAAACAAAAAAAACACAGGATAGCCAAAAAAATCTTATACAATAAAGGAACTTTTGGAGGCATTACCATCCCTGACTTCAAACTCTATTACAGAGCTACAGTAATGAAAACAGCTTGGTATTGGCATAAAAACAGAGAAGTCGACCAATGGAATCGGATAGAAGACCTGGATATTAACTCACAAACATATGAACACCTGATTTTCGGCAAAGTAGCTTAAAGTAGACAATGGAAGAAAGCATCTTCAACAAATGGTGCTGGCATAATTGGTTGTCAGCTTGTAGAAGAATAAAAATAGATCCATATCCATCACCATGCACAAAACTCAAGTCCAGCTGGATTAAAGACCTCAATATTAATCTGAACACACTGAACCTGATAGAAGAGAAAATAGGAAGCAGTCTACAACACATGGGCACAGGAGACCACTTCCTATGTATAACCCTAGCAGTACAGAAAATAAGGGCAACATTGAAGAAATGGGACCTCCTAAAACTGAGAAGCTTCTGTAAAGAAAAGGACACTGTCATTAAGACAAAAAGGCAACCTACTGACTGGGAGAAGATCTTCACCAACCCCGCAACAGACAAAGGTCTGATCTCCAAAAAATATTAAGAACTCAAGAAACTAGACTTTAAAATGCTAATTAAGCCAATTAAAAAATGGGGCACTGAACTGAACAGAAAATTCTCAACAGAAGAAGTTCAAATGGCCAAAAGACACTTAAGGTCATGTTCAACCTTCTTAGCAATCAGGGAAATGCAAATTAAAAAACTTTGAGATATCATCTTACACCTGTCAGAATGGCTAAAATCAAAGACACCAATGATAGCCTTTGCTGGAGAGGATGTGGAGTAAGGGGTACACTCATCCATTGCTGGTGCAACCACTTTGGAAAGCAGTGTGGCAGTTTCTCAGGAAATTCGGGATCAATCTACCCCAGGATCCAGCAATACCACTCTTGGGAATATACCCAAGAGATGCCCTATCATACTACAAAAACATTTGTTCAACTATATTCATAGCAGTATTATTTGTAATAGCCAGAACCTGGAAACAACCTAGATGCCCCTCAATGGAATAATTGTTAAAGAAAGCGTGGAATATATACACATTAGAGTACTACTTATCGGTAAAAAGCAATGACTTCTCGAATTTTGCATGCAAATGGACAGAAATAGAGAACACTATCCTGAGTGAGGTAACCTGGACTCAAAAAGATGAATATGGTATATACTCACTCATAAGTGGATTCTAGCCATAAATAAAGGACATTGAGTCTATAACTCGTGATCCTAGAGAAGCGTAAAAAGAAAGTGAACCCCCCCCCCCCAAAAAAAAAGAAAGTGAACCCAAAGAAACACATAGTTATCCTCCTGGATATTGGAAGTAGACAAGATTGCCAGGCAAAAATTGGGAACTTAGGGGTGGGGGAGGGATGGGGGTAAGGGGAGATGGGGAGAGAAAAATGAGAAGGGGTGGATGGGGAGAGCTTGGGAGAATGGGAGGGTTGGGATAAAGGAAGGGTAGATATGGGAGCAGGGAAGTATATATCTTAATAAAGGGAGCCATTTTAGGGTTGGCAAAAGATTTGACTCTAGAGGGGTTCCCAGGTGTCCAAGGAGATGTCCCCAGCTAGTTTCTTGGGTAGCTGAGGAGAGGGAGCCTGAAATGGCCCTATCCTATAGCCATACTGATGAATATCTTGCATTTTACCATAGAATCTTCAACAGGCGATAGATGGAGATAGAGACAGAGATCCACATTGGTGCAATGGACTGAGCTCCCATGGTCCAAATGAGAAGCAGAAGGAGGGAGAACATGAGCAAGAAAGTCAGGATTGCGAGGGGTGCACCCACCCACTGAGACGGTCATGCTGATCTAACAGGAGCTCACCAAGGCCAGCTGAACTGGGACTGATGGAGCATGTGATCAAACTGGACTCTTTGACCATGGCGGGCAATGAGGGCTGACTGAGAAGCCAAGAACAATGGCACTGGGTTTTGATCCTAGTGCATGCACTGGCTTTGTGGGAGCCTAGTTTGTTTGGATGCTCACCTTCCTAGACCTGGATGGAGGAAAGAGGACCTTGGAGTTCCCACAGGGCAGGGAACCCTGACTGCTCTTTTGACTGGAGATGGGGGGGAGGGGTATGGGAGAAGGGGGAGGAAAGTAGGAGGATGGAAGGAGGTAAAAATTTTTGATAATAATAATAAAAACTATATAAAAAAGAATTACTATTCATTTTCTTCTAAGTTCTATTTTCATAAGTATATCCTAGTATCCAGGTACAGGAAGATTCTAGAGGATCACAAATTGAAGTGCATTCTGGACTCCAGAATGACCTTGAGGATTGTTTCATGTCTGAGACAAATTTGGACTACATATACAGTTAGAGAAAAATTTGGCTTACATTGTAGGATTCTGCCCAATATAAGCAAAAAAAGAAAAAGCAATCAGAAAAGTTCAATGAGAGAAACAATGTGACAGAATTGTAGCTTAAAACAAAGGTAGACCACCCTGATTCCAAGGACTCAAATTTATCATATTTAATATCTACCCAACATATTTTAAAAATAGGCAGAAGTTCATACAAACATGAATGAATAGATATATGACATCCACACATGAAGATGGAGCAATGAGTGAATACATTTCTTTCAGTACTCACATGCATGTTTATAGCCACCTTCAGCTTATAATCTCCTTTTTAGGTAATAGTACACTGGATAGGTCTTCCTACTTCAACTAACATTACAAGATAATCCCTCACAGGCATGCCTATAGACCAACGGAATCCATACAATTCCTCATTTAGACTTCCTTCTCTGATCATTCTTATATTGTTTCAACTAGACAATCAAAACTAATCATAAAACTATGAATGTACTTACAGTCATTTCTATTTTATAATTATCTAGGGGTAAGCATTATATATGTTCACAGATTTTCTTAGGAACTGATGTGTTTTAAGTATTACAGTGAAATAGGTTTTTGAAAAAGATAATATATAATATGTTTCATATTACATATACCAGAGTAAGTTAATTGTCTATTACATTATGAGTTTCCACTCATTTATTATCTTTCAGCATTGATGTGCGGGCGTATTGTACTCAGCCAATGCAAAGGAAGTAATAAAGAAGCAGAAAACTTCCAGATTTACTTCTAGGTATATAAAACTCATACAATTGGTGTGAAATAGTTCTGTATTAACTTGACACCTTGTCTTCTCCAAGTTGAATGCCTTAGTATCTATTTAAAAGAAATGACAACACAATATATGTACTCAAAGTTTCATATTCCATGCTCATTCATATGGTGATGTTCATAACAGGTAAAGCTTTGAGATAATCCAAAGATCCAAGAACAATGAATGATGAGACAATGTTTGACACATCACTAGGAAAAACTTCTCACACTTGCTAATCACGGGGGTCCCTTGAAGATATCATGCAACTAATCAGATGTAGGGTCTCATGCCTCTCATACTAGCCCTTGGATAGGAGAGGTAGTGGGATTTCTAGAAGTTTGTGGCAAATGCATAATTATACAGTGTAGAGTGTGTGTTGATTAGATTATCTACCTGCCTGAACAGAATGCCATAGGGGCATTCTCAGGCTTTTCTCATGCCACATCCAAGTCATCAGATCTTCATATAAGGCTCACTCTCTCAAAAATAACACCTTTCCCTTAGTACTTTAAACCTGAGTATCCTGTCTTTGCCCTGAGTAACTATCTTCATATTGTCCTGTGTATCTTTGCAGATCTCAAGTATTCACTGTCAGCATCATGTTGAAAACATACAATCGCCAAATGGGAGGTTTTGTTTTGACCACAGTGGCCTGTCTACTTTGCTGCATCTCCATGGGGCTCCCTCAGTAGCGAGTGTGGTACTATGAAGACCCTATGATTTCCAAGCCTATAATGGCTTTTGTGGGCAAATGGAAAGCCTGTGTTTTCCACAATGGCAACAACTCCAGCAACATACAACTACCATGACTCGTTCATTCCATTGTACATTCGAATAAACCAGCACCTGCTGCTGGTGGCTAGCTTTCTTGGGCTCTTTGGGAAAATCACCACCAGTATTGCTTTTTGTAGTCTGTGTATGGGAAGAGTGTGGAGGAATGCCACCTGCAATCCATTCAGCATTTCAGGGATTCCCAACATCATTGCTAGCAGCTTTCTTTATCTTGCTGTTCTGTTCAATTACATATCCATCATGCGTAAATGGGGGATTGCCTTTCCAACATCTTTCAATATGCCTTCTGACCCAGACACTCAGAAGTTTGGTAGTGCCATGGTTCTGGCAACTATAGCTGCAATTTTCTTTCTAATAAGTGGCACAATTTGCCTTTCTTCAAATTTAGCCACAGGCAAAACACTCCATTATAAAATTTAAAAGTAAATTTTTATCTTACACCACCTTGAAAATCCAGTAAAGATAGCAAGCATTTGTCATTGTGTCTACATAAATTTTGAAAGAGCTCAAAGTGATGCCAAATGTGGCCCGTGACAAAAACTAGTCAAGTTGGCCTCCTCTTATCTTTTTAGCATGTTTTGTTTCCTTAATTCGTTGTTTGTATTATGGGCTTTCATTAAATAAAATCTTATTTGAATTGTCAATATAATACTGTGTTTTATTTGCTGTAAACAAAAGTAAATAATAAACTCAATTTATATTGGTTTTTTTTTTTTCATTACAAATATTTATTAGGGCTTGCCAAAAGCGAGGCCCTGCAGGGAGAACTGACCTAAGGGAAGGTGCAAACAAACAAAACCAAGATTTGGTCGCAGAAAAGAGGGAAAGAGCTCAAGCTAAGTAAGAAGGTGAACCAAAGGAAAAGCATATAGTTGTCCTCTTGGCTATGGGAAGTAGACAAAATTGCCGGGGAGAAAATTGAGATCTTGGGGGTGGGGTGGGATGGGGGTAAGGGGAGATGGGGAGAGAAAAGGGAGAAGGGGAGAATGGGGGGAACTTGGGGGAAAAGGAGGATTGGGATAAGGAAGGTTGGGTAGGGGAGCACGGAAGCACAATTCTTAGTTAAGGGAGCCACCTTAGGGTTGGCAAGAGACTTGAACCTAGAGTGGCTCCCAGATGCCCAAGCCGAGGTCCCCAGTTAGTTCCTTGGGCAGCTGAGGATAGGGAACCTGAAATGACCCTATCCTTGAGCAATACTGACGAATATCTTGCATATCATCATAGAACCTTCATCTGGTGATGGATGGAGACAGAGACCCACACTGGAGCACTGGACTGAGCTCCAAAGGTCCCAATGAGGAGCAGAAGGAGGGAGAACATGAGCAAAGAAGTCAGGACCATTAGGGGTGCACCCACCCACTGAGACAGTGGAGCTTATCTATTGGGAGCTCACCAAGGCCAGCTGGACTGTGACTGAAAAAGCATGGGATAAAACTGGACTCTCTGAGCATGGCGAACAATGAGGGCTGATGAGAACCTAAGGACAATGGCACGGGGTTTTGAACCTACGTAATGTGCTGGCTTTGTGGGAGCCTAGCCAGTTTGGATGTTCACCTTCCTAGAAATGGACGGAGGGGGGAGGACCTAGGACTTACCACAGGGCAGGGAACCCTGACTGCTCTTTGGGCTGGAGAGGGAGGGGGAGAGGACTGAGGGGAGGGGGAGAAGGGTGGGAGGAGGGGGAGGGAAATGGGAGGCTGGGAGGAGGAGGAAAGTTGTTTTTTTTTTTCTCCTTTTCTCAATAAAAAAAATGAAAAAAAAAGAAAGCCATAAAGTAAGCACACTGAAGCAGCCTTGGGGAGAGCGATCTCTGGGGATGAGAAGGGAGAACAAAGCCAGACCCGGAACTAACATGGAGAGAGGTAAACAGGTCTCTAAGGCAGGTGGTTTTTTTTTTTTTTTTTAATAATTTTTTTTATTAAGAAAAGAAGAAAAAAAACATAAACAAAAAACAAGTTTCCACCTCCTCCCAGCCTCCCATTTCCCTCCCCCTCCTCCCACCCTTCTCCCCCTCCTCCCACCCTTCTACCCCTCCCCCCACTCCTCTCCCCCTCCCTCTCCAGTCCACAGAGCAGTCCAGGTTCCCTGCCCTGTGGTAAGTCCTAGGTCCTCCCCCCTCCGTCCATATCTAGGAAGGTGAACATCCAAACTGGCTAGGCTTCCACAAAGCCAGCACATTAAGTAGGATCAAAACCCCGTGCCATTGTCCTTGGCCTCTCATCAGCCCTCATTGTTCGCCATGTTCAGAGAGTCCGGTTTTATCCCATGCTTTTTCGGTCACAGTCCAGCTGGCCTTGGTGAGCTCCCAGTAGATCAGCTCCACTGTCTCAGTGGGTGGGTGCACGCCTCGTGGTCCGGACTTCTTTGCTCATGTTCTCCCTCCTTCTGCTCCTCATTGGGACCTTGGGAGCTCAGTCCAGTGCTCCAGTGTGGGTCTCTGTCTCTGTCTCCATCCATCACCAGATGAAGGTTCTATGATGATATGCAAGATATTCGTCAGTATTGTTCTCAGATAGGGTCATTTCAGGTTCCCAATCCTCAGCTACCCAAGGAACTAACTGGGAACCTCATGTTGGGCACTTGGGAGCCCCTCTAGGGTCAAATCTCTTGCTCACCCTAAAGTGGTTCCCTTAACTAAGAATTGTGGTTCCGTGCTCCCCTATCCACCTTTCCTTTATCCCAATTCTCCTGATTCCCCAAGTCCCCCCTCCTTCCCTTCTACCTTTTCTCTCCCCATCTCCCCTTACCCCCATCCCACCCCACCCCCAAGATCATAATTTTCTCCCCAGCAATTGGGTCTACTTCCCTTAGCCAAGAGGATAACTATATGTTTTTCCTTGGGTTCACCTTCTTACTTAGCTTCTTTAGGTTCACCTATTGTAGACTCCGTGGCCCTAATTTATGGCTAGAAACCAATTATGAGCGAGTACATCCCATGTTCATCTTTTTGGGTCTGGGACACCTCACTCAGGATAGTGTTTTCTATTTCCATCCATTTGCCTGCAAAGTTCGAGAAGTCATTGTTTTTTACCGCAGCGTAGTACTCTAGCGTGTATATATTCCATACTTTCTTCATCCATTCTTCCATTGAAGGGCATCTAGGTTGTTTCCAGGTTCTGGCTATTACAAATAATACTGCTATGAACATAGTTGAACAAATGCTTTTGTCATATGATAGAGCATCTCTTGGGTATATTCCCAGGAGTGGTATTGCTGGGTCCAGGGGTAAGTTGATCCCGAATTTCCTGAGAAACCGAAACACTGACTTCCACAGTGGTTGCACAAGATGGCATTCCCACCAGCAATGGATGAGGGTACCCGTTCCTCCACAGCCTCTCCAGCAAAGGTTATCCTTGGTGTTTTTGACTTTAGCCATTCTGACAGGTGTAAGATGATATCTCAAAGTTGTTTTGATTTGCATTTCCCTGATTGCTAAGGAAGTTGAGCACGACTTTAAGTGTCTTTTGGCCATTTGAACTTCCTCTGCTGAGAATTCTCTGTTCAGTTCAGTGCCCCATTTTTTAATTGGGTTAATTAGCATTTTAAAGTCTAGTTTCTTGAGTTCTTTATATATTTTGGAGATCAGACCTTTGTCTGTTGTGGGGTTGGTGAAGATCTTCTCCCAATCAGTAGGTTGCCTTTGTGTCTTATTGACTATGTCCTTTGCTTTACAGAAGCTTCTCAGTTTAAGTAGGTCCCATTTATTCAATGTTGCCCTTAATGTCTGTGCTTCTGGGGTTATACATAGGAAGCGATCTCCTGTGCCCAGCTCCTGTAGGGTACTTCCCACTTTCTCTTCTATCAGGTTCAGTGTGTTCGGGCTGATATTGAGGTCTTTAATCCATTTGGACTTGAGTTTTGTGCACGGTGATAGATAAGGGTCTATTTTCATTCTTCTACAAGATGACATCCAGTTGTGCCAGCACCATTTGTTGAAGATGCTTTCTTTCTTCCATTTTATACTTTTAGCTCCTTTATCGAAAATCAGGTGTTCATAGGTTTGTGGGATAAAATCCGGGTCTTCTATACGATTCCATTGGTCGACTTCTCTGTTTTTATGCCAGTACCACACTGTTTTCATTACTGTAGCTCTGTATTCCACAAGATAGAAACAGAAGGGTCATTACCAAACTCCTTTTATGAAGCCACAATTACTCTGATACCAAAACCACTCAAAGACTCAACCAGGAAAGAGAACTACAGGCCAATCTCACTCATGAATATCGACGCAAAAATCCTCAACAAAATACTGGCAAATCGAATCCAAGAACACATCCGAAAAATTATCCATTATGATCAAGTAGGCTTCATTCCTGAGATGCAGGGCTGGTTCAACATACGAAAATCTATCAATGTAATCCAGCATATAAATAAACTGAAAGAAAAAAACCATATGATCATTTCATTAGATGCTGAAAAAGCATTTGACAAAATTCAACATCCATTTATGTTAAAAGTCTTGGAGAGATTAGGGATACAAGGGTCATACCTAAATATAATAAAAGCTATATACAGCAAGCCGACAGCTAACATCAAATTAAACGGAGAGAAACTCAAAGCCATCCCACTTAACTCAGGAACACGACAAGGCTGTCCACTCTCCCCATACCTCTTCAATATAGTGCTTGAAGTTCTAGCAATAGCAATAAGACAACATAATGGAATCAAGGGGATTCGAATTGGAAAGGAAGAAGTTAAACTTTCGTTATTTGCAGATGATATGATAGTGTACATAAGCGACCCCAAAAACTCCACCAAAGAACTCCTACAGCTGATAAACAGCTTTAGTAATGTGGCAGGATACAAGATCAACTCCAAAAAATCAGTCGCCCTCTTATACACAAAGGATATGGAAGCAGAGAGGGAAATCAGAGAAGCTTCACCATTCACAATAGCCAAAAACAGCATAAAATATCTTGGGGTACATCTAACCAAGGAAGTGAAAGATCTATTTGACAAGAACTTTAAGGCATTGAAGAAAGAAATTGAAGAGGATACCAAAAAATGGATGGACCTCCCTTGCTCTTGGATTGGGAGGATCAACATAGTAAAAATGGCAATTCTACCAAAGGCTATTTATAGATTCAATGCAATCCCCATCAAGATCCCATCAAAATTCTTCACAGATCTGGAGAGGACAATAATCAACTTTATATGGAAAAACAAAAAACCCAGGATAGCCAAAACAATCCTATACAATAAAGGATCTTCTGGAGGCATTACCATCCCTGACTTCAAGGCAGGTGGTTTTATTCAAAATCACTGGTGCTCTTTGGGTCTTAGAAAGAGGTAAGACAGCGCAGACTGTACACTCGGTGGGTATCACACCACCAGCAGGCCAGGGACAGGCCTCATTATTAACTTAGAGATGTTGGTAGAGCCCTTGCCTAGCACACAAGAGGCTCTGGGTTCAATCTCCAGCACCAAGCATAAATAAGCCAGTCAGTCTGTTGATTAATCAAGACGAACTCATCCAACACGATCTTTCTGCAATTAGGTGGGCACTGACATCCAATAGAGAACAGGAAAGCTATAAAACTTAAGCTCCATCTTAAGGAAATCTGTTCATTTTTTTCGGAGATTTTTGGATTTAAAACTATGAGAGTTCTGAGATCCCCCACCCGCCCTGCCTGCCCGCTTTCACATGCAACAGCATGGTCTTATTTTTATGCCTGGAATGAAGTCTTCACATCACCACATAGAGTGAAGGTCCCCCAAGTGGCTCCGCACATGCTTTCTTCCTTTAAACTGGGTTATAATTGGCTGAAATACAGAATTCAGATCTGATTATCTTTGGGTCTTTATCACAGGGCATCGTGGCTGGCACACATAAGTGTCCCATAATTTTAGCTGCCCGGATAGTTACAGTTTCTAACAAATGCACTGCACAGGACCAATCACTACCCCATCCTGGCTCTTTCAGTAGCCCAACCTCCCAGCTCTTGTCGCCCAAGCTCCAGAATGACTTCTTTATTGATATGCAGCTGGTACATCCTATTCCTCTTCTTAAATCCAAGCTCAATAGCCATCTGTTTGCTCTGGTATCCCGGCACTAATTGCCATCCCTGATTTTGTTTGATAGGTTTGACCTGGTGTGTTGGAGCTAACTCTTAATTGTGTTTTTATTTAATATGGAAGGCACACATAAAGCAAGTGCAGAAAGAGTGCTATATAAATGCAAATTTCATTGTATTTCACTCCAGACCTCGGAGACTTACCAAACTTGGTTCCATTCTTGAGGGAGTCTCCCATCTACAGGGCTTAGGGAGTTGTCTTTCCTCCCCCCCCACAACCATTTCCTCAAAGCTGCACTAACAAAGAGATAGACACCCCATCATATGCTAAAACCACCACAATTCTACTGAACTTTGCAAACCTTATGCTAAGCTATGACTTTTTAAAAATCTTGTTTTTGTGAACTGATTGAACATTTTACATTTAACTTTTACATTTAAGCACCACCACCTTACCTATCAAAATGGTGTTATTTCAAAGCTTAAGTTTGAAAAGGCTATTTTTTTGTTTGGTTAGGATTTGTTGTTGTTTGGGGGGGTTGTTTGTTGTTTGTTTGTTTTTTGAGACAGTGTTTCTCTGTGTAGCCCTGGCTGTTCTGTATCTCACTATGTAGATTAGGCTAGCCTCAAATGCACAGAGATCTGCCTGCCTCTGCCTTCCAAGTGCAAGAGTATTAAAGGTGTGCTCCACCACCACCCAGCTGAAAGGTCTACTTTAAAAAAAAAATTCTTCAGTCTCCTCTCTCTCTCTCTCTCTCTCTCTCTCTCTCTCTCTCTCTCTCTCTCTCTCTCTCTCTCTATTACGAAATTATAATTATGTCATTAACCAGGAAATAATCAGCACAATTTAAGGCTCCATTGAAACTTCTCAAGATAATAACTGGGGAACAATGACTCTGGGGTAAAATACTCACCAAGCAAGCAAGCATGAAGACCAGAATTCAGATCAGAACCCACAGAAAGCTGATGGGATGGATGGCTTACATCTATTGTCCCAGCACTCCTAAGGCACGATAGGAGATGTCAACAGGAAATGTCCTGGAAGCTCATGGGCCAGCTAGCCTGGCACACACAGCAGCTAACAAGGGACCTAATATCTGATATCAGAAGTTGCCTTCTGGCCTCATGCACACTGGAGCACATACTCACTGCACTCACGCATACATCATGTACATATGTGTGGGTCTTTCTAAAAGAGAGAGAATGAGATTGCAAACACTGTCAGTACTAAGTAAAACACTAATTTACTTAGCAAAGAAATAGCTCTCTGACTTGTGAATCATTTCATTTCAGAGCCCACACTTAGTGCCAATTCTCTACTCAGGGTAGTTGGCCCCCAGCCCGCAGAAGTGGTCGGTGCCTCCACTGTCCTGGGTCTGAATTTTGAACTTGTCACCCACATTCCACGCAGCTCCCATGACTCCCAGCTCTTAGTGTCGCTCGCTTTTTCCCTTTCTGCTTTCCCCTTGCTAGGCCTGACCCCTCTGATTATGTTCCTAAGCCATGGCCTTGGCTTTCTCAGTCTGTCTAGACCAGAATGAATGAATGGACTTATTTTCTATTCTATCTTAGTCACTGATTTCTCCCTGCTATGTTCTGGAACAGTCCAATAGGTTACACGAGTCTGCAATGTGAACAGCATACTTGGTTTTCATCACTAGGGACAGGAAATACTTGCCATTTCAGGAATCTTTACATCCTTGTTGGTTTAATAACATTCTTTGTGCCCAGTGGTGGTCATGGAAAATGACTAAGATTCTCTATTTGGGGGCATGGCTGAGCCGATGAAATGCTACCAATATTATAATGAAGTTCCTGTTGATGTCAGATATGAAGAGAACTGCCACATTAAGAAAGATATTGCTTGGGGGCTGGAGAGATGGCTCAGCGGTTAAGAGCATTGCCTGCTCCTCCAAAGGTCCTGAGTTCAATTCTCAGCAACCACATGGTGGCTCACAACCATCTGTAATGTGGTCTGGTACCCTCTTCTGGCCTGCAGGCATACACGTAGAAAGAATATTGTATACATAATAAATAAATGAATATTTTTTTAAAAGAAAGATATTGCTTGTTGTTGCTATTGTATGTGCAACCTTGCGTATGTAACCATGAGAATGAATTTACCTTTTCTGTCACTGGCCTCCAGTAGATACAGTCTAAACTACAGCTACAAAGATGCAGAGATTGATTATATGTGAGATGAATACCCAGTCGTTGTCACTCTGGGGTAGAGACAGAGACAGCAATAACAGCAAGTGTGACTGAGAAACAGTGATAGGTAGACCGAGTGGAAAGCAGAGTGACAATCCAAGGATCAGGAGGCAAGCAGTGAGGATGAGAGCCCGACCTGCCACAACCTAGAAGCCAGGAAACAAGGCACATATGCCATGGCACCTGCAAACCCCGAGCTCCGAGGCTGAGGCAGAAGGATTCAAATTTTAGGGCAACCTGAAAAACGCTGCAAGATTCTGTCTCAAAATAAAACTTTAATAAAGGGCAGAGGCAGGGAATCGGAGAGATGGTTCAGCAGTTGAAATACCTCTTGTTGCCCAGAGGGTTTGAGTTCAGTTCTCAGTACACACAAGTTTTTCCTAACCACCTAACACCAACTTCCGGCCTCCACAGCACTGCATACCAGTGACAGACACCACGGAGAAATACACATGCATAGAAATAGTAAAAGTATATAAAGTGTTTGTTTAAGGGCTGGGGATTTGTCTGAGTAGTAGGGCCCCCACCTAAGGCACTGAGTTCCGTCTCTAGTGTTCGAAGTTGTGTAGGGGGAGAAGAAAAGAAAGAATGTGAAGAACTCGAAGGCAACAATCCAGGAGGTTATGAGGAATGGCAGGTAAGAGCTTGGCTAATGGAGCAATGAGGAGACTCGTTGGCTCAGGGTGCTTGTCACCAAGCCTCACTATCTGTAGGATTCAATCCCAGGACCCATGTAAAGGTGGAAGCAGAGAACTGATGTTGGAAGGCTGTCCTCTAATCTCCCTCATGTGCACAGACACACAAGATAATTAACTGAATATAAAAATACAAACCAGCTTTGGTTAAGACTCTGAACATATGCTCATATCCATACACTCTGAGAATGGTTCTGGACAATCTATTACACTCTGAGTCTCAATTTTCTTATCAGGAGAGGAAAACAGAGAATGGAGAAAGAGGGGAATGGGAGCCACAGAAAACACCCCTATAGGTGGGGAGACGCATGACCTCATGTATACAACCTGCTTAGCTGAAAGCCTGGCACCAAGAAACCATTACATAAATGGCAATCGATATGACACCAGTAATTAAGGGCTGAGACATGGCGCAGAGGCGTGGCGCAAAGGCGGAGCCGACGCGGAGGCGGAGAGGCACGGCGCAGCGGGATGGTCCAAGCATGAAACAGTGAAGCCCACACTGTGAGCAGATCATCCCACTACAGTTGAGTCAAGTGCAAGACACAATCAGGAATAGGCTTTGGGGGACAGGCGCAGTGGCAGACACAAGTGGCGGGGACCGGCGTGGTGGCAGACACAAGCGGCGGGACGGGTGCGCAATAATGAGAGCTGATTGCCCCACTACAATTAAATCAAAGAGGTAGGCCTTTTGTTGGCGAGGTCACTGGCAAACGGGGAGCCTGGTCTTGTTCCTGAAGACCCTTCTGAGGAGTGAGAGGGTTCTTGGCCCGTGGCGGGAGCCAGGAAACAGAGCGAGGGCATTTTGTAAGCGGAGCCTTTGGCCAGCAGGGAAACATGATCCGGTTTTAAAAGACCCATTAGATAGGATCCATAGGAGGAGATGGGCAGGCGCCAAGGCAAGAATTCACCCAATAATCTGAAAAACAACATGAAAACACCAGAACCCAATGATCTTACAACAGAAGTATTTGAACACCCTAACACAGAAGAAGTGGAAAAAATTGACTTTATGAAAACAATAGAGTCCCTTAAACAACATGTAAAAAACGCCCTTATAGAAATGGATGGGAAGTGTAACAAAAAGCTTGAAGAAATGAGTAAATACATACATGATACCCTGGGAAACCAAGAAAAAACGATCAAACAGGTAATGGAAACAGTTTCGTTATTTGCAGATGATATGATAGTGTACATAAGCGACCCCAAAAACTCCACCAAAGAACTCCTACAGCTGATAAACAGCTTTAGTAATGTGGCAGGATACAAGATCAACTCCAAAAAATCAGTCGCCCTCTTATACACAAAGGATATGGAAGCAGAGAGGGAAATCAGAGAAGCTTCACCATTCACAATAGCCAAAAACAGCATAAAATATCTTGGGGTACATCTAACCAAGGAAGTGAAAGATCTATTTGACAAGAACTTTAAGGCATTGAAGAAAGAAATTGAAGAGGATACCAAAAAATGGATGGACCTCCCTTGCTCTTGGATTGGGAGGATCAACATAGTAAAAATGGCAATTCTACCAAAGGCTATTTATAGATTCAATGCAATCCCCATCAAGATCCCATCAAAATTCTTCACAGATCTGGAGAGAACAATAATCAACTTTATATGGAAAAACAAAAAACCCAGGATAGCCAAAACAATCCTATACAATAAAGGATCTTCTGGAGGCATTACCATCCCTGACTTCAAACTCTATTACAGAGTTACAGTAATGAAAACAGTGTGGTACTGGCATAAAAACAGAGAAGTCGACCAATGGAATCGTATAGAAGACCCGGATTTTATCCCACAAACCTATGAACACCTGATTTTCGATAAAGGAGCTAAAAGTATAAAATGGAAGAAAGAAAGCATCTTCAACAAATGGTGCTGGCACAACTGGAAGTCATCTTGTAGAAGAATGAAAATAGACCCTTATCTCTCACCGTGCACAAAACTCAAGTCCAAATGGATTAAAGACCTCAATATCAGCCCGAACACACTGAACCTGATAGAAGAGAAAGTGGGAAGTACCCTACAGGAGCTGGGCACAGGAGATCGCTTCCTATGTATAACCCCAGAAGCACAGACATTAAGGGCAACATTGAATAAATGGGACCTACTTAAACTGAGAAGCTTCTGTAAAGCAAAGGACATAGTCAATAAGACACAAAGGCAACCTACTGATTGGGAGAAGATCTTCACCAACCCCACAACAGACAAAGGTCTGATCTCCAAAATATATAGAGAACTCAAGAAACTAGACTTTAAAATGCTAATTAACCCAATTAAAAAATGGGGCACTGAATTGAACAGAGAATTCTCAGCAGAGGAAGTTCAAATGGCCAAAAGACACTTAAAGTCGTGCTCAACTTCCTTAGCAATCAGGGAAATGCAAATCAAAACAACTTTGAGATATCATCTTACACCTGTCAGAATGGCTAAAGTAAAAAACACCAAGGATAACCTTTGCTGGAGAGGCTGTGGAGGAACGGGTACCCTCATCCATTGCTGGTGGGAATGCCATCTTGTGCAACCACTGTGGAAGTCAATGTTTCGGTTTCTCAGGAAATTCGGGATCAACTTACCCCTGGACCCAGCAATACCACTCCTGGGAATATACCCAAGAGATGCTCTATCATATGACAAAAGCATTTGTTCAACTATGTTCATAGCAGTATTATTTGTAATAGCCAGAACCTGGAAACAACCTAGATGCCCTTCAATGGAAGAATGGATGAAGAAAGTATGGAATATATACACGCTAGAGTACTACGCTGCGGTAAAAAACAATGACTTCTCGAATTTTGCAGGCAAATGGATGGAAATAGAAAACACTATCCTGAGTGAGGTGTCCCAGACCCAAAAAGATGAACATGGGATGTACTCGCTCATAATTGGTTTCTAGCCATAAATTAGGGCCACGGAGTCTACAATAGGTGAACCTAAAGAAGCTAAGTAAGAAGGTGAACCCAAGGAAAAACATATAGTTATCCTCTTGGCTAAGGGAAGTAGACCCAATTGCCGGGGAGAAAATTATGATCTTGGGGGTGGGGTGGGATGGGGGTAAGGGGAGATGGGGAGAGAAAAGGTAGAAGGGAAGGAGGGGGAACTTGGGGAATCAGGAGAATTGGGATAAAGGAAAGGTGGATAGGGGAGCACGGAACCACAATTCTTAGTTAAGGGAACCACTTTAGGGTGAGCAAGAGATTTGACCCTAGAGGGGCTCCCAAGTGCCCAACATGAGGTTCCCAGTTAGTTCCTTGGGTAGCTGAGGATTGGGAACCTGAAATGACCCTATCCTAGAGCAATACTGACGAATATCTTGCATATCATCATAGAACCTTCATCTGGTGATGGATGGAGACAGAGACAGAGACCCACAGTGGAGCACTGGACTGAGCTCCCAAGGTCCCAATGAGGAGCAGAAGGAGGGAGAACATGAGCAAAGAAGTCGGGACCACGAGGCGTGCACCCACCCACTGAGACAGTGGAGCTGATCTACTGGGAGCTCACCAAGGCCAGCTGGACTGTGACCGAAAAAGCATGGGATAAAACCGGACTCTCTGAACATGGCGAACAATGAGGGCTGATGAGACGCCAAGGACAATGGCACGGGGTTTTGATCCTACTTAATGTGCTGGCTTTGTGGAAGCCTAGCCAGTTTGGATGTTCACCTTCCTAGATATGGAAGGAGGGGGGAGGACCTAGGACTTACCACAGGGCAGGGAACCTGGACTGCTCTGTGGTCTGGAGAGGGAGGGGGAGAGGAGTGGGGGGAGGGGTAGAAGGGTGGGAGGAGGGGGAGAAGGGTGGGAGGAGGGGGAGGGAAATGGGAGGCTGGGAGGAGGTGGAAACTTGTTTTTTGTTTATGTTTTTTTTCTTCTTTTCTTAATAAAAAAAATTATTAAAAAAAATAAAAAAAAAAAAAAAGAATTGAAAACTGAAATGAAGGCAAGGAAGAAAACACAAACTGAGGACCAACTGGATATGGAAAATCTAGGTCAACGAGCAGAGTCTACAGAAAAAAGCATAATCAATAGAATACAAGAGATAGAAGAAAGAATATCAGATTCTGAGGACACCATAGAGAAAATAAACACACAGATCAAAGAAAACAGCAAAGCCAACAAATTCTCAACACAAAACATTCAGGAAATATGGGACACAATAAAAAGACCAAACCTAAGAATAATAGAAATAGAAGGAGAAGAGTCACAGCTCAAAGGCCCAGAAAACATTTGTAACAAAATTATGGGAGAAAACTTTCCCAACATAAAGAAAGACATTCATTTAAATATTCAAGAAGCATACAGAACACCAAACAGACTGGATCAAAGAAAAACATCTCAATTTATATTGTAATGAGTGTCACAGTACATTAATCTCTCACATTGTTCTTGAATACAAGGATAAAAAAGAATCTGGAGTGATTCCCTCTGCCCTCTTACCCATCTACTCTAAGTCCCTTCCTAGGGAAATTTATCACTTCTCCCTTGTCTACTACCTTGTAGATAACCTTTGGTTCTGTGGATTGTAGCCTTCTTAATGAAGACTTCTCAACTAATATCCACATATACAAAATGCTAATCCATACAGTATTTTACTTTCTGTTACCTCTTGATGATTATTTCTTAGTTCAATCAATTTGCTTAAATATTTCATTATTTTGCCAGGCAGTGGTCATGCACACCTTTAATCCCAGCACTGAGGAGGCAGAGGCAGGAAGATCTCTGTGAGTTCGAGGCCAGCCTGGTCTACAAGAGCTAGTTCTGGGACAGGCACCAAAGCTACAGAGAAATCTTGTCTCAAAAAATCATTATTTCAACTTTTAACAGCTGAGTAATATCCCATAGTTTAGGTTTTTCACATCTTTTTCCATCATCCATTGACAGATATCTAGGGAACTTCCAATTAATGGATATTATGAATAGAGGAACAATAAACATGTTTGATTAAGTGTCATCATCTTGAGTCATGATTAAGAAGGGTGGAACAATTCTTTTTCCTTCTTTTCTATCATTTTCTTTGGGATGTAGACCCAAGCCTACATATGCTTTCACCACCCTAGACTGTGGGCTTCCTTAGTCTCCAAAGTTCCCCTCCTCATTGTCCATGCCTACTGCCCTTTGATTGCGATAGTCTTTCCTCAAACTTTGCACTTTATTTTATTCCCTTCTCTTTCACCTTCTCCTTTTCTGGTCAGCTGCCAGATTCATACTTTGCCTATAGCAGTACTATACTCTTTTGAACTATAGTTATTTGACTTTGAATTTCAATTTGAGTCTGTTCTTGTCCTGGCTAGTTTTATGTCAACTTTACACAAACTAGTGTCATCAAAAGGAGGAAGCCTCAATTGAGAAAATGCCTCCATATGATCAAGCTCTGGGCAAGCATGGAAGGCATTTTCTTAGATAGTGTTCAATGGGGGAAGGCCAGTCTCATTTTGAGTGGTGTCAATCCTGGGTTGGTGGTCCTGGATTCCATAATAAAGCAGGCTGAGGAAGCCATGGAAGCAAGCTAGAAAGCAGCACTTCCTTCATAACCTCTGCAACAGCTTCTCCCAACAGGATCCTGCCCTGTTTGAGTTCGTGCCTTGACTTCATTTGATGATGAACTATGATATGTACATATAAGCTGAACACACTCTATTCTCCCCAACTTGCTTTGGTTTCACTGCAGATATAGTACCAATCATTTTACTAGTCAGTCTAAAATACCATAAGGAGGAATTTCCATGGTGATGTATGTTGTCTCCACTGGGACACTCCATGATTCCCTAAAACACTCCTTTTTTTGCCTTTTATTTTTGTAATGTGAGGAGAAAATAACCTGTCCCGGCATTGCTAGACAGCACCACATGGGGCCCATCCTGGGGTTTGTTAAAGAAGTTGCTTAATGGGTCCTTCAAACTGAGATTGTAACTTTTGCAACAACTATCAGTGTTTTTGAAAGAATATCTTGGGTTCATTTTTCTCTAGTCCAAACTTAAGGATTAAAAAAAAATAGAAAAATCCACTGGATCCATGTTCTTGTGACCTCAACGGCATTCTAATACTTTCAATTGAACATTATAATATTAATTTTGTCTTCCATGCCTATAGCTTATTACTCTAATAGGCAATATTTCTCTAATAGCTATTAACATGCCATCTATCTCACCTCTGTGTCTACACACAAGCTATGAATATTTTTTACCTCTTACTTCTGGCTGTTATTCAAATGGAACTGTCAATTTTAGGTCTTCTTCTAAGGACCACTGAATGTGTAACTAAGGTAACACATCAGCTAATCCACTCATCAATAAGGTGTCATATTCAGTCATTGCCTTAAGTCCCTAAATGGCAGTTAGGGTTGCCTCTTTTAAAGGGGGAAATGAGATAGAAATAAGACAGGCCACTCAGGGGAAAAATATAAAATCTGAAGTTCCAGAAATGTCCTTGGATTTGAGCGCTGGAATTGCCAGAAGGGAACTCTAGTATGTTCCTAAATGAGCTTCCTTGTCTATGTACTTTAACTGAGGGTAGGGTCTGAAATTCAGTTCAGACACTGATCTCTTTGCTAATCATTGGAATGGGATCACTGAATTTTCTTGATATAAGTGATTTGTGTCTATTCCCTAGATTTATTTATATGTCCTAAATAATTTTAAATTTACCTCCTTAGAGAGAAAAATCTCATAGGAATGAATAGACTGTACCTCTAGGTAGAGACATGCTTTTTCTTCTCTGAAAAGCTTCTCCAGTTGGGCAATTTAAGCACATGGTTCAGGGACCATTTCTAGAGTCACAGGTTCACCTAGAAAAAAGGCACTTTCCCTCCCAAAATACCTAGTGCCCAGTAGAGTTCCTATGTACCACCATGAGGTTCGTTGGCTCTACCAGTCTTTCTGAATTCAAAGGCATAATCTTTTTTCCTTTTCCTTTTGATGTTTACCAGACCCCCAAAGATGTTTTAAGCTACCTGGTACTTTTAGGCTTCCTGACTCTTTCTCTAAATCTCCCCTTCACACCACTTGGCTTTCTATTGTCAGGTGGCTGTCCTAGATGTAGGCTTGTCTGAAAGGTAAGATGTTTTGCCTCCTTCTTGTCTCCATTCTGTCCTCTACACAATTACCATATTACAAATTACTTTCATTGTGGATTTTTAAACTCTAATTCATAGTTCTTCAGCTTATGAAAAGAGGAGGCATTCCCTATGTACACTATACCTTTAAAGTTTAACAATCATCTTTTTAACAGATTTGTGCATTTATTTTGTAAGTATAGAAAGACTGCATGAAGTACTCATTTACACTACTTACATCATTTATCAGTATAGGCCAGAAGAGAATAGTAGACCCTCTGGGATAATAGTTCCATAGAGTTCTTAACTATAATTTGAGTGCTAGAACCTGGGTCATCTGCAATAGTAACAAGGGCTCTTAAACACAGAGCCATTTCTCTGGCCTCCTAGAAATTTTTCTTTGCCATCAAATCCTCAGAGTGTTTAAGCTCCTTCTCTATGTCCAGTAAATTGTATTTGTTTTTCATTAGTTTATGTTTTCCTTTCTTATTTCTGTATGAATAGTGACTTATTACCTGATGCTGAAGTTGTATAATTATTATGGTTTTAAGAGCCTAGAAATACTTAGTATTGTGTTTGAAAGAAAGTGTGCTTGCCTAGCAAGCAAAAGGCCCATGAATCATCCCAATCATATTAATTAAATAATTAGCTAGCCACCAAAATAAAGAAGCAATTGAATGCATGTTGCCTTACTTTGGGTTACTAGTGCTTTGTTGATTCCAGGTTAATTTGGATCTGTTTTAATCAGGGAAGACCTCCTGAAACTTGACACATGGTATTTATCAATAAAGGCTATAACTGATCTTCTCGGGATTTAGTCATTATCTCAAATTTTTTCTCTTTGACTCTAAAAACACTTCATCCACATTCAGCAGGAAGCTTTTTAGAAAACACAACATCCACATTTTGAAGAGAAAAGGAGGTTTGGGTAGACCTTGGTTATTTTCTGTGTCATGGATGTTTGTTATATTTAGGGGAATATAGGATAAAAAGGCAACTATTAATTTCAGATATTTTGCATTGCCATGGATTTTTGTATATGGATACAAACTCAAAAGTCAAATTTGTTACACTTTATATGTGTTTTTAATCTTTTTAAAAGTATTTTTGTCTATTTATATAAATTTAAGGTAATTTTTTATAACACATTGTATATGTGTTTCTACCCTTGTTTGAAGGATTTTGTATGTTGATAACAATTTAAGGTTATTTTGTTACAACATCTTATATATATGCTCTTTTTAAGGTATTGTGCCTATGCAGTTCATTTAAACATGTAAGGTAAAATTCTAGTTTTTGAAAGCTGAACTATTTAGGATAATCAAGAAATACAAGTCAGTAGTTAGTCCTCTATAATAAGTTTGTAGCTAGGCTGGATATTCTTTTCAGATCATACAGAGATATATTTTAGATAGATGGTCTTCACACCTTTCAAAGACCTATAAAATATGGTATTTAAAATGTTTGTTAATTTAAAGATTTTCATGACAACGAGACACATCTGCTCCTGGCAGTAGCAATTTACTTCAGAGAGGATGGACACTGAAGAAATTCCTTATGGAATTTGCTGTCACTGTGGCAATATTAACCATTTTGGCAAGAAATTCATTTTGCCTGTATTAATTGGCTGTATGTTGTATAAAGTGGACATGCAGGAACCACAGGGAAATGACCACTGAAGTTTGGCTAAACAAGGATGGATAGCCCTTAAGGGTTTCTGCTTCACAGGAGAAAAGTCCAAACATTCTGCAGGACACAGAGTAAAGTGACTGTAAAAATGCCAACATAGGTAGGACAGTCTTTCCAATTTCCTGCTTCAGTGTAAAGTTTGCCAGATGCTATGGGCATGTAGGCTGAAGATACATTCCCAACATTGCAAAGTAACTTTGGGTGACTGTTCAGGCAGTCATATGTCTCTGTCTTTTCTAAAGTTTTTAGAAGTCATTAGCAATGCACTTTTTGTTTACTTAAAGTATATTATATCCTTCTGGTGCCTTTGAAGGAGGTGAAGACTAAGTAGTATTACTTGCAGTTTTCAATAGAAATGATAAAATGTAAGTCAGATATAAAATATTGGATTTACCAAGACAAAATAGATTATGGAGTATTTTCTTTAAATTTATCAGACACAGATGAATTGGAATTCAGTACATTGTGAACATAATCTTTACTTGATAATTGTTCTTATTGTATAGAGTCTTACTATGTCATTTGTTTTAATTTTGGTTTAGAAAGAAAAAAGAGGAAATGTTGGAAAATATTATTTTAAGGTGTCTTGTTGTAATAGTTTAACTCTGTGAAGCTGTGATTCTTTGACTGTCTCAAATGCCTGATAGTATAATGAAGAATTGAATGGCTAATAGCAAGGCAGAGGCACGGTGGAGCTGGCAGGCAGAGAGTATAAATAGAAGAAGAAATCAGGAAGAGGGAGAGACAGAGAACAAGGATAGGACATGAGGGGACAGTCACTCAGCCACCCAGCCACCCAGCCAGTGACAGAGTAAGACTGAAAGTAAGATATATGGAAGAAAAGGAAAAAGGCCAGAGGCAAAAGGTAGATGGGAATTTTTTTTTAAAGATAAGCTACCAAGAAACAAGTCAAGCTAAGACTGGGCATTTATAAGTAATAATAAGCCTCTGTAAGTTTTTTGTGTGCTGGCTTGAGCCCCTCAAAAAGTCAAAGGAGTAAGACATCTCACAACAGCACCAGGGTGCACCAACATGTTTGCCATGCACTGGATTCTATTTTGCCAAGGCCTACTCCACTGCCTAACCCCACATACTTCATCACCCTCCCTGTGTACAGCCCACCCCCAAAATTCCAGTAGACTTCATAGACACAGGCATACAGCACACCAGTTGGAAAAACATATTACATAGGCAGAATTACAGCAAACACCAGTCAGAGGAACAGAAGAATACTCTGAATCTAGACACCCAAACCCCCACAAACCTCATCTGAGACAACCCTACAGGACCTGAAAACCTGCCAACTACCAGAACCCTTGGCTATTCAAGCCAAAAGACAACAAAGGAAATAGACAATAAAATGACAAACCATCCATCCATCAGAGGCAACAAAAGAACCAACACACATAGCTGTAAACATCCCAAACCCAGATGCATAAATGCCAGTACAAAAATACATTCAACAACAGAAAGGACAATATGTAACCACCAGAACCCAGTGATGTTACTTCAGCAAGATATGAACATTCCAATGCAGCTGAAACAAAAGAAAATGACCTTAGCAATAACAATATGAAGATGATGCAGGCCCTTAAATAGAAAACAAAAATTCCCTTAAAGAAATCAAGAAAACAACGAAAAATGGAAGGAATCAATACACTGCTTAAAGAAAGCCAAAGAGAAACAATCAAAGAGATGAAAGAAATGGTTCAAAACTTGAAAATCGCAATAGAAGCAATAAAGTAAACACAAACTAAGGGAATTCTGGAAATGGAAAATCTTGGTAGCAAACAGGTACTTCACATTCAAGCATAACCAACAAAATACAAGAGATGGAAAAAAGAATCTTGTGTTGATGATACTATAGAGGAAATAGATTTTTTTGCCAAATAAAATGTTAAATCCAAGGAACTAACTGGGGACCTTGGCTTGGGCATCTGGGAGCCACTCTAGGTTCAAGTCTCTTGCCAACTCTAAGGTGGCTCCCTTAACTAAGAATTGTGCTTCCGTGCTCCCCTATCCAACCTTCCTTTTTCCCAATCCTCCTTTTTCCCCAAGTTCCCCCCATTCTCCCCTTCTCCCTTTTCTCTCCCCATCTCCCCTTACCCCCATCCCACCCCACCCCCAAGATCCCAATTTTCTCCCCGGCAATTTTGTCTACTTCCCATAGCCAAGAGGACAACTATATGTTTTTCCTTTGGTTCACCTTCTTACTTAGCTTCTTTGGGATCACCAATTGTAGACTCTGTGACCCTTGTTTATGGCTAGAAACCAATTATGAGTGAGTACATCCCATATTCATCTTTTTGGGTCTGGGTTACCTCACTCAGGATAGTGTTTTCTATTTCCATCCATTTGCATGCAAAATTCGAGAAGTCATTGTTTTTTACCGCAGCGAAGTACTCTAATGTGTGGATATTCCACACTTTCTTCATCCATTCTTCCATTGAAGGACATCTAGGTTGTTTCCAGGTTCTGGCTATTACAAATAATACTGCTATGAACATAGTTGAACAAATGCTCTTGTCATATGATCGGGCATCTCTTGGGTATATTCCCAGGAGTGGTATTGCTGGGTCCAGGGGTAGGTTGATCCCGAATTTCCTGAGAAACCGAAACACCGATTTCCAAAGTGGTTGCACAAGATTGCATTCCCACCAGCAATGGATGAGGATTCCCCTTCCTCCACTGAGGATAGGGAACCTAAAATGACCCTATCCTATGGCAATACTGACGAATATCTTGCATATCATCATAGAACCTTCATCTGGTGATGGATGGAGATAGAGACAGAGACCCACACTGGAGCACTGGACTGAGCTCCCAAGGTCCCAATGAGGAGCAGAAGGAGGGAGAACATGAGCAAAGAAGTCGGGACCATGAGGGGTGCACCCATCCACTGAGACAGTGGAGCTGATCTATTGGGAGCTCACCAAGGCCAGCTGGACTGTGACTGAAAAAGCATGGGATAAAACTGGACTCTCTGAGCATGGCGAACAATGAGGGCTGATGAGAACCCAAGGACAATGGCACGGGGTTTTGAACCTACGTAATGTGCTGGCTTTGTGGGAGCCTAGCCAGTATGGATGTTCACCTTCCTAGAAATGGACGGAAAGGGGAGGACCTAGGACTTACCACAGGGCAGGGAACCCTGACTGCTCTTTGGACTGGAGAGGGATGGGGAGAGGAGTGGGGGGAGGGGGAGTAGGGTGGGAGGAGGGGGAGAAGGGTGGGAAGAGGGGGAGCGAAATGGGAGGCTGCGAGGAGGTGGAAACTTGTTTTTTTTTCTCCTTTACTCAATAAAAAAATGGAAAAACAAAAAAAAGTTAAATCCATCATATTCCTAACTCAAAACATCAGGAAATCTGGGACACAATGAAGAGACTAAATCTAAGAATAATAGTGTAGAAGAAGAAGAAGAAAAATCCCAGCTCAAAGGCACAGAATATATATTCAACAAAATCATAGAAGAAAATTTTCCCAACCTAAAGAAGGACATACCTATGAAGATACAAGAAGCTTACAAAATGCTAAATAGACTGGACCAAAAAAAAATCCCCTGACCACATAATAATCCAAACACCAAACATTCAGAATAAAGAAAGAATATTAAGAACTAAAAAGGCCAAGTAACATATAAACACAGACCTCTCAGAATTACATTTGACTTCTCAATGAAAACTCTGAAAGCCCGAAGGTCCTAGACCGATGTTCTAAAGACACAACCATGAACAACTAAATTTTAATAAAGAAGATAAATTTATACAATAGAAAAAAGAAAGCATATTTAACAAAAGGTGCTGGCATATTAGAAAATGCAAATAGATCCATGTCTATTGTCTTGCACAAAACTCAAGTACAAATGGATCAAAGACCTCATCATAAATCAAATTTCACTGAACCTGAGAGAAAAAAAGTGGGAAATAGCCTTGAATGCATTGGTACAGGTGACTACTTCCTGAATATAACACTAGTTGCATGGACAGTGAGATTGACAATTAATACATGAGACCTTCTGGAACTGAATAACTTCTATAAGGCAAAGGACACTCTCAAGAAGACAAAATAGCAGCCTACAGGATGGGAAAAGATCTTCACCAACTCCACAAGTAACAGAAGACTGGTCTCTAAACTATATTAAAAACTCAAGAAATTAGACATGAAAATACCAAGTAATCCATTAAAAATGGGGTACAGAGTTGAACAGAATTCTCAGCAGAAGAGTCTCTAATGGCTGAAATAAAAACTTAAAGAATTGTTCAACATTCTTAGATATCAGGGAAATGCAAATCAAAAAGACTCTCAGATACCATCTTACACCTGTCAGAATGGCTAAAATCAAAAACACTTATGACAGCTTATACGCAGAGAATAAGCCAAAAGAGGAACACTCCTCCACTACCGGTTGGAGTGAAAACTTGCACAGCCACTTTGCAATCAGTATGCGATTTCTCAGAAAATTGGGAATCAATCTACCTCAGGACCCAGCTATATCAATCTTGGACATATACTCAAAGGAAGCCCTATCTAACCACAAGAACACTTGAACAATATGTTGACAGCAGCATTATTCATAATAGCCAGAACTTGGAAACTACATAGATGCCGCTCAACCATGGAATGGATAAGGAAAATGTGGTATATTTACACAATAGAGTATTATTCAGCTGTAAAAAAAAATCACATTGGGGCTGGAGAATTGGTTCAGAGATTGAGGTCAATTTGCAGCAACCAAATCTGTATTGAGATCTGGTGCCCTCTTCTTGCATGCAGGTATATATGCAGACAAAGCACTATATGCATAATACATAAGCCTTCAAAAAAACCAATGACATCATGAAATGTTCAGGCAAATGAATGAAACTAGAAAACAATCATCCTGAAAGACAAAACATGGCATGTACTTACTAATAAGTGGATATTAGATGTAAACTAAAGGATAACCTGGTTATAATCCATAGTCCCAGAGAGGCTAAGTAACAAGGAGGACCTAAAGATGGACACATAGATTTCCCTTGCAATGAAAAATGAAAAAGACCTCCTCGGTAAACTGGGGGTGGGTGGGGATCAAAACATGAGGAATCAGGTTGGGCAGGATGGAGTGAAACGGGAAATAATAAAAGAGATGTCTTTATGAAAGTGACACTTCAGGATTAGGGAGAAACTTGATGTCAGGGAAACTCACAGGAATCTACAAGGATGACCCTTACTAAAATTCCTAGAAATAGTGGAGAGGATGCTTGAACTAGCCATCTCCTGTAATCAGGTTGGTGACTCCCCTAATTGACATCAGAGAGCCTTCATTCAGTAACTTACAGAAGCAGATGCAAAGATCCATAGCCAAGCACTGGGTTGAGATCCAGGAGTCCTGCTGAAGTAGGGAGGAGAGATTGTATGAGCCATGTGAGTCTAGGTCATGTATGGGGGACCCCACAGAGACAACTAACCTGAGCTTTTAAGAGCTCACAGACTCTGGACCAACAGCTAGGGAGCCCACATGGGACTGAACTAGGCCCTCTGCATGTGTGTGACGGTGTGTAACTTGTTCTGTTGGTTGGGCTCCCAGCAGTGGGGTCAAGAACTGTCCCTGAAGCTGGAACTGAGATTTGGGATGAGAATAGAATAGAATATAATGAGAATCTATTCCTCGTGCTTGGTTGTCTTGCCCAGCCTTGATGCAGGGGAGGAGCTAGATCCTGCCTGAACTTGGTGTGCTGTGCTTTGTTGGGGAGGGGGAGGGAAATGGGAGGTGGTGGTGGGGAAGAGACAGAAATCTTTAATAAATAAATAAAGAAAGAAAAAAATTGGTATAACTCCATGTATCTCATTAGATCACCCTAGCTTAAAATTAGAATTCAACAGCCACACTAATTTCAGAAATCCCACAAGCATGGAAATTAAGCAATTCCCACCTGAATCACCAATGGGTCAAGGAAGAAATAAGGAAAAAATTAAAGACTTCCAAAAATTCAATAAAATGACCACACAACACAACCAAATTTATGAGACACATTGAAAGCAGTGTTAAGAGCACTAAATTCCTATATAACAGAGCTAGAAAAAGTCCACACTAGTGAGTTAACAGAACATCTGAAACCACTAAAACAAAAAGAAGCAAATTCACCCAAGAGGACTAGACAGCAAAAATAATTAAATTGAGAGCTGGAGTCAACAAAATATAAACAAAGAAAACAATAGAAAGAATCATTGAGACAAAAAGTTGCTTCTTAGAGAAAATCAAAAAATAGACAAACTTTTTTTCCAAACTAATGAAAAGGCAGAGATAGAATATCCAAATTAACAGAATCAGAAATGAAAGGGGGGACATAGCAACAGACATGGAGGAAATCCAGAGAATCATCAGGTTCAAAAACCTGTACTCTACAAAATTGGAAAACTTAAAGAAAATAGACAATTTTCTTGATAAATATCACTTACCAAAATTACATCAAGATCAGACCAGTTAAGCAAATTAAATAGACTAAAGAAACAGAAGCAATCATCAAACGTCTCCCAACCAAAAAAAAAAAAAAAGAAAGTAAAAGCCCAGGACTAGATGGTTTCAGGACAGAATGCTACATAATCTTCAAAAAAGAACTAATACTAATGTTCCTTAAATTTTCCCACACCATAGAAACAGAAGGAACATTGCCCAGCTCTTTTTTATGAGGCTACAATTACCCTGAGACTCAAACTACTCAAAGACATTACTAAGAAAAAGAATTACAGACCAATCTCACTTATAAACATTGACACACAAATACTCAATAAAATACTAGAGCTTCATAAAAGGAATTAGGTAATGACCCTTCTGTTTCTATATTGTGGAATACATTGAGGAGTATAGGTATTAGCTCTTCTTGGAAGTTCTGGTAGAATTCCGCATTGAAACCATCTGGTCCTGGGCTTTTTTTGGTAGGGAGGTTTTTGATAACAGCTTCCAATTCTTCGCGATCAACAGGTCTGTTTAGATTGTTCACCTGGTCCTGGTGTAACTTTGGTATATGGTATTTATCTAAAAAAGTGTCCATTTCTTTTACATTTTCCAGTTTTGTGTTATACAGGCTTTTGTAATAAGATCTAATGATTCTCTGAATTTCCTCTGTGTCTGTGGTTATGTCCCCCTTTTCATTTCTGATCTTATTAATTTGCGTATTTTTTCTCAAGGATAGCCTTTGCTGGAGAGGCTGTGGAGGAAGGGGTACCCTCATCCATTGCTGGTGGGAATGCAATCTTGTGCAACCACTGTGGAAGTCAGTGTTTCGGTTTCTCAGGAAATTCGGGATCAACCTACGCCTGGACCCAGCAATACCACTCTTGGGAATATACCCAAGAGATGCCCTATCATATAACAAAAGCATTTGTTCAACTATGTTCATAGCAGTATTATTTGTAATAGCCAGAACCTGGAAACAACCTAGATGCCCATCAATGGAAGAATGGATGAAGAAAGTATGGAATATATACACATTAGAGTACTATGCTGCGGTAAAAAACAATGACTTCTCGAATTTTGCATGCAAATGGATGGAAATAGAAAACACTATCCTGAGTGAGGTATCCCAGACCCAAAAAGATGAACATGGGATGTACTCACTCATAATTGGTTTCTAGCCATAAATAAGGGTCACGGAGTCTACAATAGGTGAATCTAAAGAAGCTAAGTAAGAAGGTGAACCCAAGGAAAAACATATAGTTATCCTCTTGGCTAAGGGAAGTAGACAAAATTACTGGGGAGAAAATTGGAATCTTGGGGGTGGGGTGGGATGGGGGTAAGGGGAGATGGGGAGAGAAAAGGGAGAAGGGAAGAAGAGGGGGCCTTGGAGAAACAGGAGGATTGGGATAAAGGAAGGTTGGACAGGGGAGCACGGAACCACAATTCTTAGTTAAGGGAGCCACTGTAGGGTTGGCAAGAGACTTGAACCTAGAGTGGCTCCCAGGAGCCCAAGGCAATGTCCCCAGTTAGTTCCTTGGGCAGCTGAGGATAGGGAACCTGAAATGACCCTATAATATAGCAATACTGACGAATATCTTGCATATCATCATAGAACCTTCATCTGGTGATGGATGGAGATAGAGACAGAGACCCACACTGGAGCACTGGACTGAGCTCCCAAGGTCCCAATGAGGAGCAGAAGGAGGGAGAACATGAGCAAAGAAGTCGGGACCACGAGGGGTGCACCCACCCACTGAGACAGTGGAGCTGATCTATTGGGAGCTCACCAAGGCCAGCTGGACTGTGACCGAAAATGCATGGGATAAAACTGGACTCTCTGAACATGGCGAACAATGAGGGCTGATGAGACGCCAAGGACAATGGCACGGGGTTTTGATCCTGCTTAATGTGCTGGCTTGGTGGGAGCCTAGCCAGTTTGGATGTTCACCTTCCTAGATATGGACGGAGGGGGGAGGACCTAGGACTTACCACAGGGCAGAAAACCCTGACTGCTCTTTGGACTGGAGAGGGAGGGGGAAAGGAGTGGGGGGAGGGGGAGAAGGGTGGGAGGAGGGGGAGAAGATTGGGAGGAGGGGGAGGGAAATGGGAGGCTGGGAGGAGGTGGAAACTTGGTTTTTTTTTTCTCCTTTTCTCAATAAAAAAAAAAGAAAAAGAAATAAAATACTAGAAAGCAAATGTAAGAACACATCAAAAAATTATTTACCTTGACCATGTATGCTTCATCCCAGGGATGCAGGCATGATTCAACATATGAAAGTCTGCCGATGTAATCCATCATCTAAACAAACAAAAAATAATAATGATTATCTCATTAGATGTGAAAACTCCTTCGAAAATACAGCATCTCTTCACAAAAAAATGTCTTAGAGACAGCAGGAACACAAAGAACATACCTAAACATAATAAAGGCAGTATACAGCAAGCCAATAGCCAACATCAAACTAACTGGAAAGAAACTCAAAGTGAACCCACTGAAATCTGGAACAAGACAAGGTTGTCTACTCTCTCCATATCTATTCAATATAGTACTTGAGGTTCTAGCTAGAGAAATAAGACAAGAAAAGGAGATCAAGGGTATGAAAATAGGAAAGGAAGAAGTCAAACTGCACTATTTGCTGATAGTATGATAGTTTATATAAGTGACTCCAAAAATTCTACCAAGGAACTTCTACAACTCATATACACATTCAGTATTATAGCAGGATACAAGATTAACTAAAGTCAGTAGCCCCCCTTTATACAGATAATATATAGGCTGAGAAATAAATTAGAGAAACATAACCCTTCATAATAGCCACAAATAATATAAAATATCTTGGAGTAACTCAAATGAAACAAGTGGAAGACCTGTACGGCAAGAACCTTAAATCTTCAAAGAAAGAAATTGAAGAAGACATCACAAAATGGAAAGATCTCCCTTACTCTTTCGTAGGTAGGATTGACATAGTAAAATTGGCAATCTTACCAAAAGCAATCTACAGATTCAATGCAATGCCCATCAAAATACCAGCAAAATTCTTTTCTTAAGTAAAACATGTTTTAATTAGAAAATTTATGTTTACTTATACATTAGATGTTGATTAGATTTAGCTTGACTAACAATCTCAAATCCACTTTATTATATAGTATAACCTTTGCATAGCACAATAACCAGTCCTTTTCCATTCAAACTGATTTCGTTTTAATAAAATGATTACTGTATTCCTGTCATGTATGTTCTTAAATGATAGCAACATGTTTTTCTTGAACTTATTTTTAACATGTGTATATGTGCGTTTGTGTTTGTGTGTGTGTGTGTGGGGGGGGGGTATGTGTATGTACTGAGTTCAGATGATGGTGTCCCAGTCCATGGAGATGGAGTTAAAGGCCACAGTGAGCCATGCAATGTGGGTGCTGGAGGCCAAGCTTGGGTTCACTGGAAGAGCAGCAAGTACCCTTGATCACCGAGTCATCTGCCCGGTCCTCTGACTTAAAAATATTTTAAAGATCATTTTAGAGATCATGGATTACCTACCGCCCTTGTTTTCGCTTTGTTTTCTTTTTAGCATGGTGGTGGGGGTAGGGTGGGGGATGGGAGGGAGAGAGAGAAGGGAGAAGGGGAGGGTTGGAGAGAGATTTCGAGAATGGAGTGGTTGAGATGGAGGAAGGGCAGATATGGGAGCAGGGAAGAATATATCTTAATTAAGGGAGGCATTGTGGGGTTGGCAAGAGGCTTGACTCTAGAGGAGTTCCCAGGTGTCCACGGGGATGTCCCCAGCTAGTGTTCTGGGCAGTGGAAGAAAGGGTACCTTAACTGACCTTGTCCTGTAGACAGACCGATGACTAACTTGAATATCACCACAGAACCTTCCTTCAGCAACAGATGGAGATATAGACAGAGACCCACATTAGAGCACTGGACTGAGCTTCTAAGGTCCAATTGAAGAGCAGAAGGAGGGAGAAGATGAGCATGGAAGTCAGGACCGAGAAGGGTTTGTCCACCCACTGAGACAGTGTGCCTGAGCTAATGGGAGCTCACCAAATCCAGCTGAACTGGGACTGAACGAGCATAGGATCCAACTGGACCCTCTGAATGTGGCTCACAATTGAGGCAGACTGAGAAGCCAATGTAAATGGCACTGGGATCTGTCTCTATTGCATTTACTGGCTTTTGGGGACCCTATTCTATTTGGATGCATACCTTCCTCAGCCTGGATGGAGGGGGAAGGGCTTGGGAATTCCCAAGGGCAGGGTATCCTGCCCTTTCTTGGGACTGGAGTGGGGTTGGGGAGTGGGAAGGAAGTGAGAGGAGGAAGTAGAAATTTTGAAAGGTATTATTTATAAAGTAATAAACAAATTACTCACAAACCTCAAAAGAACAATACTCAACTTCATATGGAGAACCAAAAACCCCATAATAGAAAAAACAATCCTGTACAATAAAGAAACTTCAGGAGGCATCACAGTACCTGACTTCAAACTCTACTGCAGAGCTGTAATGCTGAAAACAGACTGGTATTGGCATAAAAACCAACAGGAAGACCAATGGAACCATATTGAAGACCCGGATATCAATCTACACATCTACAATTAATTTTTGATAAAGAAACAAAAAATATAAAATGGAAACAATTAATTGTATTCAATAAATTGTGTTTACATAACTGGTTATCAGCATGTAGAAGTATGAAAATAGATCCATATATATCACCATGCACAAAACTCAAGTCCAAATGGACCAAAGACCTCAACATAAAACTAACCATACTGAACTTCATAGAAGAGAAAATGGGAAGTACACATGAACGCATTAGCATAGGAGACCACTTCTTAAATATAACCCCAGTAGCACAGACACTGAGAGCAACCATTAATCAATGGGACCTCCTGAAACTGAGAAGCTTCTGTAAAGCAAAGAAGATGGCCAACAAGATAAAATGGCAGCCTAGAGAATGGGAAAATATCTTCACCAACCCCACATCAGACAGAGGTCTGATCTTCAAAATATGCAAAGAACTCAAGAAATTGAAAGAACAAATAATCCAATAAAAAATGGGGTATAGACTTAAATAGAGAAATCTCAACAGATGAATCTAGAATAGCTGAAAGACACTTAAGGAAATAGTCAACATCCTTAGCCATTAGAGAAATGCAAATCAAAAAACTTTGAGATTTCATCTTGCACCTGCCAGAGTGGCCAAGATATAAAATATTGATGACAGCTTATGCCGAAGAGGATATGGCATGATGGGAACACTCCTCCATTGCTGGTGGGAGTGCAAACTGGAATAGCTGCCTTGGAAATCTGCTGTATGGAGAGCAGGTCCTTTTGTTTCATCCTGCCTGGCTAGCTTACACCTGAAATAACCACACAGAAATTGTATTAATTAAATTACTGCCTGGTCCATTGTCTCTAGCCTATTATTGGCTAACTCTTACATCTTGATTCAACCCATTTCAAATAATCTGTATAACACCAAGAGGTCGAGGCTTACTGGGAAAGATTCTAACCAGCATCAGTCTCAGGCAGGAGCTTCATTACATCTGCTACTCTGCCCTTCTTTCCAGCATTCAGTTCAGTCTACTCCACCTATCTAAGTTCTGCCCTATCAAAAGGCCAAGGCAGTTTCTTTATTCAACCAATGAAAACAACACATAGACAAAAGAACCTTCTACACCAGAAATCAGTATAGCGATTTCTCAGAAAATCAAGAATCAATCTACCTCATGCCCCAGCAATACCACTTTTGGGTATATACCCAAAGGATGCTCAATTATACAACAAGGACAAGTGCTCAAACTATGTTCATAGTACCGTTGCTTGTTCTAACCAGAACCTAGAAGCAACCTAAATGACCTTTGACTGAAGAATGGATAAAGATGTGGTACATTTATACAATAGAATACAACACAGTAGAAAAAGATGATATCTTGAAATTTGTGAGGAAATGGATAGATCTAGAAAACATCATCTTGAGTGAAGTAATTCAGATCCAGAAAGACAAACATAATATGTACTCACTCATAAGTGGCTTTTAGACATAAAGCAAAGAAAAACCAGCCGAAAATTCACAATTCTTTATGGGAGAGAACCTAACAACAAAAAGTACACTAAGAGATACATGCCTGATTTAATCTACATCAGAAGTAGAAAAAGACATTTTTTCTGAAGAAATTGGGAGTGTAGGGATAATGGGGAAGGTTAGAAGGGGAAGGGAGAGGAAGGAAAGGGAGTAGAGAAAAGCATATGGTTCAATAAACACAATAAAAAAGAAAAAAAGAGTGATTTGTTTCCCTAGTGAGATTCCCTTGGTGAAAATTATTTTTTCATGTGTAACCAGTTATCAATAGGAAATAGTTTCAGGTTTAGGGATGGGGCATGTGTCCACTTCTCATCTCAGCGCTTGAACTTCATCAGGTGCAGAACCATGTAGGTAAGTGCTATCACAGTCTCTATGAGTTCATATGTGCATCAATCTTGTTATATTTGATGATCTTGTTTCCTTGGTGTCCTTCAGACTCACTGACCCTTACACTCTTTCTTCCTCCTCTTGAACAGAGTTCCCTGAACCCTAAAATGGATTTTATAAAGACATTCCATTTAAACCTGATTGTTCAGAGGTCTATCACTCTCTGTACATTGTTCAATTGTGGGTCTCTGTATTAGGTCCATCCTCATGAAGTTTTTTAACTGGCTGAACAAGGCACAGATCTATGAGTATAGCAGAATGTCATTAGGAGTCATTTTATTGTTATGTTCCTTTAATAGAACAATACTATTTATTTATCCCCTAGTTCCCTGGCCTATCTAGCTTCAGATTCTTGGCTATGTTTGTAATGTCAGAGAAGAATTTTATCTCTTGGAGATGGACTTAAATCAAATCAGATTTTAGTTGTTTACCCCTACAAGCTTTGTGACACTACTACTTCTGCACAAGAACATCTTGCAGGTAGGTCACCAAAAGATTTGAAATTTGTAATTTTATCAGTGTTTATATTTCTCCTTTGTTAGCATACAGAGTACATTCTATTACCACAAACACTATTTCAAAGGGTGAAGACTCTAGGTAGACACCAGTTCAAATTCTCTGTGTTTAGTGTATTGTTAGCAATGGGCCTTACCATCAATTTGTGGAGAGCAAGCAATATATTTGTCAATAACTTGTGTGGTTTGAGGGTTCCCATGAGACCTCTTTGACAAACAACTCAATTAGATGTAATTCATCCTCAGTCCTGGAAGCTTCATTTGGTGACTAGAGATATCTTGTTGGGGCTCTGTCTTTCATATTATTTGGCAGTTTTATTTAGATTGAATTCATATATGTACATATATTAGAAAGTTTCTACTATATTTGGTTTTCATATGACTTCTTAGTTGTTGGTATTCCTCCCCATATTCTCCTTTACCCTCACTCAACCCCTCCTAGTTTGTTCCTCTCATTCCAGTCACCCCCTCATTGGTCCACAAGTATCTATTCAAAATTTTCTCCCTAGGCAGATTTGTTTTTCTTACCCCACCTGAGTCCTCTACTTTATATCTATCCTCTGTGGTTTTATAGTTTATAGCTTATATATCAATGAGTTAACAAGTAATATCCACATATAAGAGAACAGTTACCCATTTGCCCTTGTGGGTCTAGGTTACCTCACTCAGGATGATTTTTTTCTTGCACCATCCATTTACCTGCCAACATCATGATAACACTTTTTAATGACTGAGTAATGACCCATTGAATAAGTATACCACATTTTCTGTATCCATTCATCTGTTAATGGACATCTTGATTGCTTCCAACATCTGGCTATTATGAATACAGCTGCAATGAACATGGTTGAGCAAATGTCTCTGTAGTAGGATGAATTACCCTTTGGGTATATGCCCAAGAGACTAAACTAGACCGTGACATATGTCAATTCCTAGTTCCTGAGGAACCACCACACTTATTCCCAGAGTAGATCTACAAGTTTGCATTCCCACTAGCAATGGGTATATGTTCCCTAACTCCAAATCATCAACAGCATGAACTGTCTCTTATGTTATTGATCTTAGGCATTCTGAGAAGTATAAGATGAAGTCTCATAGTAGTTTTGATTTACATTTTCCTAATGACTAAGGATGTTGAACACAACCTTATAGAATTGAGACTATTGATGTTGCCAGTTGTCAGTAGCAGTGTTTATTGGTTCCAGTTATCTTGTTATTGTTATTTGAGTTTTTATTCCCAACCTTTTGATTTGCTGATCTGATTAGCCTTATTAAACTCTTATAACAACTTGGATCAACTAGAGGCACAGAATAAGAAGCACTTTATCTATTACTTATCAGAAGGCCAAACTCAGGCAAGAATGATGCCCCTAAACTCTGTCCAGAGATTTAAGTTGACCAAAAGTAGAAGTAACATTTAATCAGTTTCTCCCAGAAGCTTAAAAAGGCAATCATGAAGTACATGAACTCATTGTCTTTGGAGAACAAGGTGATCCTGAGAGAAAAATTTCTGACTCAGCTAGGCTCAGACAGCTGCAGAAAACTGCAAAACCTGATGACTGAGCCTGATGTCAAGAGACGGAACTAACTTACCCAGACAGTGACCTCAGTGGTGTATTACACAGAAGATATGGAAAATGGAAAAATATCATCTTGATCTAGTGGCCATAAATAGACATGAAAGTCTTTTACACTATCCTAATCTCCTAGACCAGATAACATTGGAGGACTACACTTGCACTTCAGTAGGATAGTTGTGGGTTCCAAATGTACTCTGGCCATGATCTGTCAGAAGACTCAGTTTCTTTCAAAGTAATGGCTCCTTTTCCATTGTTGTAACATACATGCATGCATATATATGTACATATATATTTCTCAATATAACCTGCTCAGCTTGTATGTTATAAATATATATTATATATAATATAAAAACATAGACAAATATATATATATAAATATATACATATATATGACTATATTTTGTTATCTGGTAAACTATTTGTGTTCTGTTACCTAGGTATGAATCTTTCTCATACATTCAGCCTGCCTTAGTTGCCTGAAGTTCTCTGTGTAGGCTTGGGCATTGTGGGCTTTTCCCAGTTAATGTTAGGTTAGTTTTTGTTAATTCAACAGAAGTTAGAGTCATTTCATTGATGAAAGGGAATCTCAAATGAGAAAATGCTGCTTTCATATTGTCCTGTGAGAAAGCTTGTGGATACTTTCTTGGTTAACAGTTGATGTAGGCAGGGTAGTTAGCCAAGAAAAAGTAGTATTCCATGGTATTTTATGTTTTCTTTCTTTGTTTTGACTTATTTTTAAGAGAGAGAAAGATCAGGAAACTGGGTGAGTCAGGAGGCAGGGAAGGATATAGGCGGGCTTGGGGGAATGGAAAATATAATTAAAATATATGAAATTCTCAGTGAATGAAAATATTTTTCAAAAGATAACTTCATTAGCTTTTATATCTTAATGGTCTTCATGAGTTCATTATGGAAGAGCCATTTGTGATTGACCTTGGAAATTGAGTTTAATGATTAGAATTTTCTCAATCTCTTAAAAACTAGTGGCTTTTCTACATGGTGTACACTTTGCAATGGACAAAGTAATCAGCAGCCTTGCTGACACATGTAAAGCTCTGCAGCGGTTTGAGGTTGAAGAATCTTGTTTTATTTTTAACAAAATTTTGTTTTACTTTTTCTTTCTTTCTTTTTCCTAGTTCTTTTTTTCCCTCTAGTAATAGAAAGTAGCCTTAATTATTTCCTAGTCACATTTTCAATATGTTCCTCATTCATTCTTACTCTTATGTTACAGATATTACCTCACCCACACAGGACACTACTGGTGAAGGATGACACCTCAGAACAACATAGCCAAATGAGTTTTGTTGAGATCCTTTGAATCAGTTCTAGAAAACCACCCCTTGGATCCTTGTGTCTCTGAAACCCCAAAACATCACCCTCTCTGTAGTCAGTAGTCAGAGAAATCATTGCCCAATCTCCAAAAGCAGTTTTGATCTCTGGGCTGGGTGAGAGAGTAGGGAGGACTGAATGAAAGGAAAAGTATAGACTCAGGCCTCAAGGCCAAGTTCTCAGCAAAAAAGGATTTATTTGCCCCAGAAGGACAGAGAGTATAGAATAAGAAACAAACACAGGATATAAGGATGAGGGAGAAGGGGAAGGAAACAAGGGAAAGGGGGGAGAGATATTTAGCCTGGAGAGATGAAGGACTGTGTCTCAATAGACAGGAGTTTTCTGAAGACAAAGAATTACCTTGAATATCCCTTTTGCACCTACATTTATTAGTCTGAATCTGCCTTTGCCATATCACCTACATTATCGAGAAGAGAGGGGTATTCTGAATGGATTATGCTTAGAAAAATCATTGTTTCTAGAAATGCTTCTTTACAATCCCTTTTAAGGTGACTTTGTTTACCACAATTAAAACACTTGACATTTTAATTTTTCTTCAAATTTGTGGAAATCACCTCTCCTAACCAAGTATCATCATAATCATGAGATCCACTATTAATTGTATCTCATATCCATTCCTCCAAAGGTGCTGACCATGCCTTTATTGCCTAGTCATCCTTTTGCATTGAGAATTAGCATTTACAAAAGCAAGATATTCAATTATTATTTGTCTAGCTTCTGAATCATTCTATTTACTGCTTATGTCAATGTTTGTAAGAAATTGGTAAAGGTTTCTTTGGGCCCTGTATGACTTTAGTAAATGATTCAAGCTTCTTTCCTACCTTTTCAATTTTGTCCCAAGCCCTCAACACTGCTGAGTGGCATAAAGTCAGGATGTGACCAGGATACAGGGATTGTCTTTGTATAGTAACATAATCTCCTACTCTAAAAGTTGTTCTTGGGAGCTTTCCATACCTCTAGTTTTACTCCATTGCTCAATAGTCTTAGCTTCTTCTCTAAACCAGGTACTCCATTGTTATTGTAGACCAGGCTCTAAAACACATTTAACCAAGTTTATCCCGTCTTTAGGGATAATTCTGTTACAAACTGATCACGAGTTAAACATTTGTTTCACAAAAGGTGAACACATGCCATATAAGACCAGTGCTTCCTTGAATCTCCTTCAACCTACATTGAAACAGAAGTCTAGTTAGCTGTAACAGAGCCTCTGCCATTTGGAAATTCTTGTATGGTTGATGGATTTTTAAAGGTTAGTTGTTTGAAAATCTTAGACTCTTCCTCTCTATTCTTTTAATGCAATCCTGAAATTTGTTCTCCATTAAATTCTTCTGTCTGGATTTGAACATGTCTGTGATTTGTTTTATTAAGCTTTCCTAAAACTTGTATCTTAGCACTCAGATTACCCAACTTTTTAGTGATAAAACGAAAATTTAAAAAAAAAAGCTGATAATGTTTACAATTGACGTTATGTAAATCCCATCTAAATTACTTATCCTCTCATTTAATCACTCTGTTTTCAAACTGCCAGTGTATTATCTATCGTACAGAGACTCAATTATTTACATTGTAGTGGTATTTCCCAATTTTAATGTGGGAAAATACTCTATTTTTAAACTATTTCTTCCGTTTAAGAATGAGGACTACTGAGAACCCAAGAACAATGGCAATGGGTTTTTGATCCTATTGCACGTACTGGCTTTGTGGGAGCCTAGGCAGTTTGGATACTCACCTTACTAGACCTGGATGGAGGTGGGTGGTCCTTGGACTTCCCACAGGGCAGGGAACCCTGATTGCTCTTTGGGCTGACAAGAGAGGGGGACTTGATCAGGGGAAGGGGAGGGAAATGAGAGGTGGTGGTGGAGGAGGCAGAAATCTTTAATAAACAAATAAATAAATATATAAATATTAAAAAAGAAGAAGAAAAGAAAGAAAAACCAAGTCAGTAGTGTGGTGACTCCAGCCGAGTATAGCTCTTGCTTTTGCCAGTGCCTGTAAAGACACAGTCAAATGGTTATTTTATGAATTTGTACCTCGAAAGTTGGGCACCAGATGTATCTCAAATAATAATAAGCCAGAGACAGATATTGGGGATCAATCTGAAGATCCCAAAAGCAAAGTGGCCTGCCACTAACTCTTACCTCTACTTCAGATCAAAATGGGCGATCCTGCCTCAACAAATCCTCAGGCTGAGACTGAGACCTGTCTCCCACCATCGTTAATTCTTCTCTAGTCTTGGGATTAAAGACATGCATCAACATTGCCCAGTCCTACAGCTAACTAGTGTGACTGTTGGGGTTAAAGGTGTGTCACCACTGCCTGGCCTTTATGGCTGACTAGTGTGGCTGCTTTGCCCTCTTATCTTCAGGCAACTCTATTTATTAAAACACACACAAAAAAAACACAAATAATATACCACTATATATTCCATTATCCCTGCCCCCAACACCAGCAGGCATTCCTTGCATACAAGCTAGCTGAACAGGCCAGGGAAAAAGCCCCAATCCTCTAGTCTATATCCAAGCACTATTCCAGATGTTCAAGGGTGACCTCTCTTCACTGTCCACCCACATTTGCAAGGAGACTAAATAAGCAGATCCTGTCTGAACACTCCTCTCTCCTCCTCCTATGGACCATTTCAGATCCCTAGACTATCCTCATCCATTAATGTAAGCTCTCAGTAATCAAAACACATTTTTCTGGGACCCCCAGTGGCCACAACTATCAAGTCCACAGAAAATTTTCTACCAGGAAATTTATACAGCTATCACACCATCCTAAAATCCAGAAAAGGAAGCAGAAACCAAAGAACAAAGCACCCACCCAATAAAGAAAAAAACAGAAACGAACACCTACACTTATAATCATCACAATCCCAGATGTATAGGGGCTAGCATAAAAACACAGCAACAGTATTTTGGAGGGCGGCAGGAATGACATATGACATTCATCACAGCACTTGGCAGACACAGCCAGGCAGTTCACAGTCAGTTCAAGGCTAGCCTAGTCTACAGAGAGAGTTTCAGGAGAGCCAGGGCTGCACAGAGAAACTATGTCTCAAAAAAAAATCAACAACAACAAAAACTAACACAAACTGTGGGAGGAAATAAATAAAATCCTTAAAGAAAACTAGGAGGAAAACAACAAAAAAGTTGAAGATAAAGAAAACTGTTCAAGACGTAAATGAGTAATGTGATATGTATTTGCTTATATATGATATTAGCCACTAAATAAATGATAACCAAAGCTACAATCCACTACCCTGCAAAGTTAATTATAGTAAAACAAAGAGGGGAATATAAGGATCTTCATAAAAGGAGAAAGTAGAAGAGATTTTATGGATGAATTGGGGTTAGTGGGAAAAGGAATCATGGTTATCAGCTGAGAAGGGATCTATGTTTTATCAGCGCTGAGGTGAAGTTTGTGGAGAGACAGAATGGAAGGTCATTGCAGGAGTGGTATAGAAATCTATTGCAGCGAAAATGCCCCTAAATATAGGAAGATCATCCTAATGACATTGTCAAAAAAAAAGGAAAAGAAAAGAGGGAGAAAAAGTCACAACTAGACATCTCTTGTCACCAATCAAAGCTTCCAGTACCAGAACTTGGTTTCTTCCAATTCTGTTGTCAGCCAAAGGGGATCTATTGAAATCCCCAAGTAACCCTGGCCATTGTCAAGATAAAAGGTTGCTCTCTACAAAAGAATAATACTTATTATTCTGATTTATTATTATATAGTGAGTTATTACTGAAAATAACTATACTACTCACTGAATATGGAAAAGTTGATTTGCTTGCATAAAATCTTCTCTTCTATATTTTAGTGTCTTTGGGGTGGGAAGGTTCTCTGAAAGCTACCAAATGAGATTATGAAAATGCCAGCCCAGCCACAAACCACAAACCTCTTTTTTTTAAAGATTTATTTATTTATTATGTATACAACATTCTTGCAATGTATGTTTGTATGCCAGAAGAGGGCATCAGATCTCATTATAGATGGTTGTGAGCCACCATGTGGTTGCTGGGAATTGAACTCAGGACCTCTGGAAGAGCAATCAGTGCTCTTAACCTCTGAGCCATCTCTCCAGCCCCAACCACAAACCTTTTGATCTATAGCCTTTCCTGCCTGCCAATATGCCAGTGCAATAGTGGCTCAAAATTTGTGGGAATCCAACCAATGTCTAATTTGACTTAAGGCTCACACCATGAGATGGAACCCATAACGAATACTGTTTGGGGGATTAAGAAATGGATACTAGAAATCCCAGGTACCTAGAGGAAAACCAAATACTATTACACTACTGTTATAAAAGAAAAAAAATATGTAGCAATAAATTACTTCAAAAGATACTCATAGATATCTGCATTACCCAGGCATCATTAGAGATACTTCCTCCTGCAGCCGATGGGAACAAATAGAGGGATCCATAGCCAGGTATTATGCTGTAGCATGAATAATAAAAACCCAGAGACATAAATTAGGGTTCAACATGAAAACTAGAAAAGCAAGGCAGCAAAGCCACTAGAGAAGTCTTACCTTTACCAAAGGTGGGTGACCACAAACCAAAGCAGACTAAGCATCTCTCTGCTCTCATTTTATATTCCCTCTACTGGTGGGATTAAAGCATGACTCCCTAGTACTGTGATTAAAGGTTAAGCCACCATCACCTGGATCTGTTTCTGCAATTATCTTGTATAGCGCAAGGTATCCTTGAACTCACAGAGATCCATCTGCCTCTGTCTCCAAAATCCTGGGAATAAAGGTGAGTATTGCCATTTCCTGAACTCTAGTGCCTTTAACTTTGACTCTAGTCTTCAGGCAATAATTATTTATTAAAATACAAATAATATACCACTATATTATGCAGAGAGTTGAGAGACATTGAAGTACTGAATCCTAAACGAGATGTCTTCATCATATTCTTTCCTTCTGGGTTCAAGATACCTCATGGAAGAGGAGGTAAAAAGAATGTAAGAGCCAAAGTGAGTAGAAGACATCAAGAAAACAAAGCCCTCTAAATTAACATTTTCTCTGCACATGTCAACTTTCAGAGACTAAAGCAACATACACAAGGACTGCAGATGTCCGCACCGTTTAGTGTCTTGCATTTGAAAAGAAAAGTGGACACAAGCCCATACCTAAACCAATAGCTATCTCTAATTGATAGGGATTTGCAAATGAAAATTATTTACTTCAAGGAAGTCTCATTAGGTAAGCAAACTACTCTAAAGGGTAAGCCACATATCCAGTAGTAGAATTGGGCATGTGACCAAGAGAAATTAACTCAATGGCACCTTTGGGGGTTACTTGTCCATACAGTCCTGTCACGGATCATTTTTTAAATTCTATCTATCCACCCATATCTATCTATCTATCTATCTATCTATCTATCTATCTATCTATCTATCTATCTATCTATCTATTCTTCTTCTCATATATTACATCCAGACAACATTTTCCCTTGCCTCTCCTCCCAGTTTCTCCGCATCACTTCTGCTTTCCCAAAGATCCTCTTCTCCTCCATTTCCTATGTGCCTAGTCTTATTTTTATATTTATTTGATTTTATTTATATTTTTCTTTTCTGTTTTACCCTACATGTCTTTTGCAGATTATATTATGGCTTTCCATTTAGTGTTTTTATGGGTTCTTGAATCTGTGAATAAGTGGGTCACTGTTTGTTGTGCCTTCTCTTGGGCTCTTCTCTTTCTGTTTGTTTGTTTTGTCCAATTGTGATATATCAGCCTTTGGGTTACCATATTATATCGCATTATATTTTATATTGGCGGTTTTCAATATGTGGGTTGCAAATCCATTAGGTGTCAAATGACAGTTATTAAGTAGAAACGAAAAATTTATCGTTGGGTGTCACCACAACATGAAGACATCACACTGTCCCTCAGTTGCTTAGAAGGGACTACCCATATGATAGGCATTCTTACATTTACCTTCAATAACTGCAGGAACTAAAGTTAGAGGTACATAATTCATGTACTTATGGCTTAGCACAGTGGTTCTCATTTTTTCCATACTGCTACTCTGTATACAGTTCCTCATGTTGTGGTCACCCCAACCATAAATTATTTCATTGCTAATTCATACTGTAATTTTATTGCCATTACGAATTTTGTAATACAAATTTCTGTTAACTAATGATCTTACATGACCCCTGTGAATGGGAAGAAAATGAAGGGAATAGAGAGAAGGAAAATGATAAGAACATATTATGTGGGAAAAAATCTGTTTTCAACAAAAGAGGGGAGTATTATTTGAGATTTGTATATGCACGTATATATGCATGTATATATATGCATGTATATATACATATACAAATCTCAAATAATATATATATATACATACATACATTGAAAGAATCTTATTACATAGGGTTTCCCTAAAGCCGTTTTGTCCACTTAACAAATATATTTGAACAGTACATGTTCCATTTGTACTCACTGTTGAATAATTATTCATTATTACTTATGAATATATCTTTCAGAAATTTTCATGCAATAGATACCTCAGAGTACATTGTAAGGATAAAAGGACTAATAATGGTGATAATAACTTGTATTTTATATATGTTTTAATGATATCAGAGAAGAGCCTTCAAAGGAAGATTGGTGTTAAAGTGTCACGGCCTATAACACTGAGGAAGATGAATAAGATTTTTGTAGCTGGCTGTATGAAAAAATAGATGAGCCAAATGATTGTAGGAACAAGGCTCTAGGCCATTGGCAGGGGGACATATCACTTCCTAAAGCCCTTGAGAAACTTGAGTGAGAATTTATTTTCTTTCACATTTTTCCTTCCTTTCTGTCACATTTGCTTTCACATAAATGAAGAGGATTTGAAGTCTCTATCTCTTTCACTAGAGTACCCCAGAACACCTTGTTTGCTAGACATAGACATGAGATTGCTTCCATATCTTGTTGTATGTGACTAATACACTAGTAGACTGTATGGTAAAGCTTCAAGCTGGTCCTAAAAGTATGAGAAAAAGAGAATTTATTATACTTAACAGCACTCAAGATATGTATAAATTCAGAGTTAATACCACCAGTCAAGGACTAACATCTATAGCTAGCAGACAGACAAACTCGATAACAGACAAGTCCAGAGCCTGACATGGACTGAACAGGGCTCCAAACATTAGAAACTGGGATGATAATGTGCAATCATCCCGTGCTTAAATCAGGGAACTATTAAATCCCATAGCAATTATCTTACACAATGTCTAGTTTCTTACGTAACTGACAAAATTACAGAGACAATAAATTTTAGCATTTACTTGTTTGATAAATCTTCCCACCTTCAGCATATTCTTTCCTTAATTTCTCTCTATTCCTTAATTTAACACTTTTCTGAAATTTTTAATAAAGCTTGTTTAATCTTTGCATACTTCCAGGTCACTCTTCATCTTTATTTTTTATTGGATTGAGACAAGGGATTTGGAGTCATCGACCTTTCGTGACCACTGCATTACCATGATCTGGATCAAGGGCAACTGTGCAAAGGAAGATCCCGCTGTTCCAATAAAACTTGTAACAGTATTACTTCACCCTGTATTTACAAATCCATGTATGCAGTTCAAGTAATTGTTGATTACAAATGTTTCAGTAATGCGGAATGTCATATTTTTGAATTTACCACAATGATGGGTCCATAATAAATATTTAATGAACTGTTAAATAACTTATATTTTCCATGAATACTTGTATAAATATAAAAACATACATCTATATCTAGTATTTTGATTCTGTAATTTATTTGTTAATACATTACTGTGTCGGTGTGTGGCTGTATGCGAGAGGTGAGTAGGAAAGTCAGGTATGTCACAACACAATGTGGAGGGGAAGAATACATTGTAAGAATTACTTCTATCCCTTTACCATTAAAGTCCCACATATCAAACTCATGTTGTGAGGCTTTGTGGAAAACATGGTACATAGGAGAATTCTTACTATCAGTGTTATTCAAAAGGCCAAGGACTTTTCTGATAAGTCTGTACCGAAATTACTGTGGCAATGCTGACTGAAGAAGTTCCTGTGGTTTGCTTCTTATATTTTTAGTCTAGAAAGCATTTGTTGCTCTTGTAGAGGGCCTGGATCTAGTTCTTAGCACTCACATGACAAAGCCATTTCTGTTGTAGAGGATCCAAACCTCTGTGGACACCAAGCATGCTTTGGTGGCACATACGTACATGAAGGCAAATGATTCATAAATTTATTTTACTGTATCATCAGTTGAAACAGTCCATTCTGAAGTGAGACTCTTATGATTGTTAGTTTTTATTTCTCCCAGTGCTATAAATATATAAATATTCATAAGAAAAATTTCCCATTGATAATAGATATTTTATACAATATATCCTGATTTCATTTCACCTCCCTCTACTCCTTTTAGTTCATCTCCCACTTCCCCTTCTATCCATATAAGGCCCCTTTCTTTCTCTTACTAAAAAATGAATAAACATTGAAGGGATAATAGCAATATAAGATAAAATAGAAAACATAAATATTTGAATAGGATAAATAAAACAAACAGAAGAAAAGAGCCCAAGAAAAGACACAAGAAAGAGTTATTGATTCAGGGACCCACTGGTTTACACACTCAGGAATTCCATAGAAACACATCATTGGAAGTCATACTATGTATGTAAAGGACCAGTAGGGCAAGAATTAAATAAATAATTAAAAATAAAAAGATAAAATAAAAACAGAGAAAGAATAAAAGAGAGAGAGAGAGAGAGAGAGAGAGAGAGAGAGAGAGAGAGAGAGAGAGAGAGAGAGAGAGAGAGAGAGAGAGAGAGAGAAAGAAAGAAAGAAAGAAAGAAAGAAAGAAAGTCTGGTGCTCAGGGCTGCCTGGCCACACATATGTAATCCAGGCCACACAGTTGTCATGGCAGGCTTGATAGAGACCAGCTGTAACAAAGGCCTGAGTTTCAGTTTACTGGCAGGCAGCACCAGGTTCCCGGAAAAGTCATAAGCTGACACTACCCAGGGATGACTGGCATCTAGAGGGAAGTACCTGATGTTCCAACCATTAGATAAGAATAGATAAGATCACCAGATGTCCCTGAGTCCAGCACAAACTTATTCCCCTTTTGTGAAGATATGATACCCCTAGACAAATGTCAGCCAATTAAGATTGCAGGAAGAAGCTTCTCTGATGATGAGTGAGCACTGATCACTGATCTATTAGTATAGCAGAGCGCATTCAGGCAGGTGTGATCCTGGAGAAGAAGCTGAGAACTACATCCAGATCCACAGGCAGAAGCAGAAGATCTGGACTTAACATGGGCATTTGAAACTTCAACTCTCTCCCCAGTGCCACACTTCCTCTAATAAGGCCACTCTTCCTGATGCTTCCAAATAATGCGACTCTCTGGTGACTAAGAATTCCATTCTATAAGCCTATGGGGGCCAAACGAATTCAAACCACCACATGGATACTGGAGGGTTATTCCTACTGGATTTTGAGACCACTGTATTAGCATATCTTGCATGTAGGACACCATTTTAGAACAAAGGGTTTATAGCTGGATTGGTATTTTCCTTTTTCCTTTGACAGTGTGCAGAGTACCTCCCAGTACTCATACTACAGTTCTATAGGGGAGAAGGCTAGAGGTTCACACCAGCTCCATGTCTCTCTCCATCTTCAATGGGTTGTGTATATTGTATTCAGAAATGGGGCCTTGCTGTTAGTTTGTGAAATGCACCTTTTAGACTTGAAAAAGCCCAGGTTGTTTGGGGGTTTCTATTAAACCATTTTAGCCAACAATTCAACTAGAAGTAACATATTTCTGTACTGTGTGTGACAAGAGATCACCACCAGATTTGTGTGCCCTGTTATTTGCCAACTTCATTTAGATCACCTTCATATAATGTAGATATTTTAGGAAGCTTTGTCTGTATTAGGTTTCCATTGGTGTGGGGATTCCTTCTGTTTATGTGTTGCTTTTATTGGTTAATGAATAAAGAAACTGCTTTGAACCTACAACAGGGCAGAACTGAGCTAGGTGGGAAAAACTAAGCTGAATGCTGAGAGAGAGAAGCCATGGAGCTACTGGAGTTACACTCTGGGAACTTTACCCGGTTATCCATAGCCACATGATGATATACAGATTAGTAGAAATGGGTTAAATTAATATCTAAGAGTTAGCCAATAAGAAACTAGAGCTAAGGTGCCAAGCAGTGGTTTAATTAATACAGTTTTCATGTGATTATTTTGGATCTAAGCTAGCCAGGCAGTCGGGAAGAACTAGTGGCCTCTTCCAACAAATTGGCACCTTAGTGGCCAACAAAAATCCTCATGAAACCTGAGGTAGCTTAATTCTAGACACAAAAATACAGAGTTTAACACAGCTTCTTGCTGTTTACTGGCAGCATGTCACAGCACTTTTAAGAGAGATTTTCCTAACTCAGATATAGCAGAAAAAAAATAGCTGCTCTGTTTTAAAATGCTGGCTTTCTGGGCTGTGCTGCCGGATCAAACACTGACTCTTTTGGGAGGTCTGGCTATGGACCACTTGAATGGAGTTTGTGGGCCCAGGTCCTTGAAGGCCCCCTTGGGAACACTAGGCATGCACAGGCAGGAGAGCACGGTGGATTCTTGCTACCATTCACAGAGATATTTCCACCCTGCACAGTGCTCTGCATGTCAGATCCAGGCATTACTCAGAGAAAAAGCCTTTATGTGCTGTACGTTCATTCTCAGTGTGAAAGTGCTGAGCACAGCTCCTACCTGGAGGACCCAGAGCTGTCAATGATGGTACATCCACCATTTTAAAAACGGAGAGAGGTGGATCCAGCATCCAGAGCAGCTGCAACCAAGCTGCTTACCATTTTAAAAGCTCTACAAAGCATTAAAGATTACAGATAACACAATAAGGACAGATTCAGATATAAAAGACCTCTAAATGGGTCACATTGTTGAATTAATGTATGTTAGGCTTGGGAGAAAGAAGAAAAAGAGTGCAGAGAGTTATAAAAAGAATTAAGTTTTTTTTTAATAATCTTTAAAGAGACAGAGTATAGACAGTTATAGGTTAAAAGAAATAAAGAAAAATAAGCCATGTAAAGATGGACTATATATAGAAAGTCTGGAGTATGTATATTATTGTATTTTCTTTGAATTTTTTGACTGTGAAGGAGCTAAGTACAGAAGGATATTTCATTATACAGGTTGCAAAACTAAACCAATGTAAAGGTATATTGACTTTAAAATTTGAGTGTATGGATATGTTGCTTTGGAAAAGATGTTCTTCTTTTATTTCCACAGAAGATGAGAACCTGTGGATTGCTTCTAGACTGATATAGCTTGATGGACCAAGACCTCCTGAAAGGTCATCCTGAACACCCTTCAAAAAATTACTTAACCCAATAAACAGCAGGAAGAAATTTAGACAGAACTACAGCCATATTACCAAGTATTGTATATAAATGTTTGTTTACATTTAAAGGAGTGTATGCTATAGAGATGTATAATTTGCTTTAGTATGGATCCTGGTTTATTAATAAAAATTTAAGGTCAATTTTGTTATACCATATATATGTATTTCTGATCTTGATTACAGTATTGTATTTGTACAGATCATTTAAAAATGTAATGTATAATTAAGAAAAACAGGTTAATAGATAATCATCCATAATAGTCAAGCTTGTAGTCATGTTAATTAGATTTTATAGATTACGGAGATTTTTTTTCGGTTAGATAGGTATTCTTCAAATCTTTCAGAGACCTTCAGAATATGACATTTATAATGTTGAAGAACTTAAAACTTTCTATGACAGTGAGACACATCTGCTCCTGGCAGCACCAATTACTTCAAGAGGATGATGGGCGTCGAAGAGGCTCTTATGGAATTTGCTAGCCATTTGGTGAAGAAACTGCTCTTGCCTGTACTGCTTAACTGGACATGCAGGCCCCACAAAAAAAATGACTGCTGAACTTGCCTAAAGGTGAAATGGTTTTTCAATGTTCCTGCTTCATAAAAGACTCTACTAGACATTCCGCAAGATAGAAAATAAAGTGACTGGCAAACTGCCAATATTTCTGGAACTGTCTTTGAAATTTCCTGCTTTCTGAAAAGGTATGCTGATACTATGGGCCTGTAGGCTGAAGATTGATGCCCCAACGGTACAGAAGAACTTAGGGTGACTGTCCAGGCGATGAGATGTCTCTGTCAATTCTAGAGTTTTGGAAGCTTCTTAAAATGTACTTCCTGTTTACTTAGGTAATATCACATCCTTCTTGAGTCTTTGATGGAGTTGAAGAATTTATAGTTATAGTTCCTTAGTTATGATAACATATAAAATAGATATAAATATTGTAACTGTTATTCTTGCTAGATATGGGTTTTGTGATATGTAATTTTACTACGTTAAAGTTAAAGCCTTCCTTTTTGTTTAAACAGAAAAGGGTAAATGGTGTGCATGTGTCCTACTGTGTATGTGCTGCCTTTATTGGTTAATGCTAAAAGGAAGAAGGGCAGAGTCAGAGAGAAGTCATGGAGCCACCAGAGACATATGTTAGGAACTTTACCTGGGAAGCCACAGTCACATGGTGATATACAGATTAATAGAAAAGGATTAACTTAATATGTAAGAGTGTGGCAATAGGGGGAGGGAAATGGGAGGCTGGGAGGAGGCAGAGACTTGTTTTTTTCCTTTTCTCAATAAAAGAAAAAAGAAAAAAAGAGTGAGCCAAGAAGAAGCTAGAATAAGTGGGTGATGCAATGATTTAATTAATACAGCTTTTGTGTGATTATTTTGGGTCTAATTTAGCTGGGTGGCCAGGAAGAACTAGTGGCCTCTTCCAACATTCCATACTAACACTTAAATGCTCCTTAATTTCAGCTGTCTCTCCTCATATTCTTTCCCTTGAAACCTCTTCCTCCCCTCCCAACTTGATATTCCCATTCCAATCTCCCCTTCCTCATCAATTCATAACTGTATTCAATTTTGTCTTCTTAGGAAAATCCATCTTTTCATCCTAGTCCTTTCTCTATATCTAACCTTTGTGGTTCTATAGATTCCTTGGTTATCAAGGGTTTAACAGCTAATATTTATATATAAGTGAATACATACCATATTTGTCTTTCTGGGTCTATATTACCTCACTCAGGAAGATTATATTTTAATTTCATTATTTTCTTATAAATTTTATGGTTTCATTTTTGTTAACAGATGAATAATATTCCATTGTGATAATGTACCATATTTTCTTTATCCATTCCTCTGTTGAGGAGCATCTAAGTTGTTTCCAATGACCTGAATACCTGAGGTAATGGTTAAGACAGAGGAAAAGCTTGCATTCACCTAGTGTAGTAGTTCTAAACTTGTGGGTCCTGACACTTGGGAGGTCAAAAGACCCTTTCACAGGGTTCACATACCAGTGATTTATATCATAATTCACAAGGGTAACAAAATTACACTTATGAAGTAACAACACAAGTAATTTTATATTTGGGGGTCACCACAACGTGAGGAACTTTACAAAGGGTCACAGCATTAGGAAGGTTAAGAACCACTGATCTAGAAGTAGAGTTCATTCTTTCCTACGAGACACTACAATCTAAAGAAATAATTATAAAATTATGTAAGACTTGGAGTAAAACTATGGAATAGATATCTGTAAGTTGCACCCTGAAAAATCTAGTGATCCAGTTCTAATGCTGTTAAGTAGAAGAGATCAATTTCTGGACTGGTTTTCTAGACCCTACCCTCACGTAAAGCCTTGAGATTGTGATGCTGATTTAGGAGGTAATAGGAAACTCAAATTCCCTTATGGCAATTCCAGTGCTCAGAACTGGGAACATTTCTGGAACTGCCGATATATCCTCTAGTGCCCTGAGCTATCTGTCTCATTTCTATCTCATATCCTCAACATTCACGCCTTCTGAGGAGGCAACCACAACTGTCACTTAGGGATTTGGGACAATTACTGAATCTGGCATTTCACTGTTGAGTGGGGTAGTTGATGGGATCCATAGGTTACCCATTTAGTGGCCCTTATTGAAGGACCAAAAATACATTGGCTGTTCCATCTGTATAACAACCAGTTGTAAGAGGGAAAGGACATTTACTACCCTGTATGCAGATGCAGACGTGACATAGACATCATGGTAACAATCATTAGAAGAGAAACTATAGGCATGGAAGAAACAGAATATATTTCTGATGTTCAAATCAAAGTCTATTAGAATTCTTTGATCTCATAAAATCGTCTGTCCAATGGAATCTTCTACATCTATTTTTTGAACATCAAGTTTGGACTTGAGAGTAATAAAATCAGTACATGCCTTGTAAAACATTGATAGTTATTGAAGAAGTTACAATCTCAGTTTGTGTGACCCTTTGGGCAACTTCTGCAAAAAAAAAAAAAAAAGAAAAGATTAGGAAAAGTTCCAACATGCCAGGGCAGGTCATTTCCTCATCTCTTCACAGAAATAAAAGATATGAAAAAAGTATTATGGGGAATCAGGGAGTATCCCAGTTGGGTTAACACACATGACCATGGAAATTCCCTCTTGTGGTTTTTAGACTCAATTAATAAAATATATAAAGGACAGAATAAAATGTAATCTCAAAGTCAAATAACTATAGTTCAAAACAGTATAATCATATTGTTATGGCAAGGTATAAATCTGGCAGCTGCCCAGAGTAGGAGAGTGTAGAAGAGAAGGGAATAAAATAAAATACAAAGTTTGAGGTAAGATTACCTCAGTTAAAGGGCAGCCGGCACTGACAGTGAAGAGGGGACCTTTACAGGATAAGGAAGCCCACAGAAATAGGGTGGTAAAAGCATATGTAGGCTTGGGTCAGCATCCCAAAGAAAACAGCAGAAGAGGACAAAAAGTTGTTCCATCCTTCTGAATCACAACAAAAGAAAACATTGTTCAGCCATGTTCCTTGTTCCTCTGTTCATTGATTGGAAGTAACCTGGATATCTGTCAACAGATGAATGGGAATAGATGTGGAAAACTGATACAATGAAACATTACTCAGCTGTTAAAGGATGAAATTATGAATTTTTTTGGTAAAAGGATGGAACTAAAAAATAATCAACATGAGGAAACAGAAACACAAACATTGCTTATTTGGTTGTTAAGTCTTCATTTAGAAGGCTACAATCTGTGGAACCAGAGGTTAGCTACAGGGTAGTGGACCAGGGAGGAGGGATGAATTTCGCTAGGAAGGGACTTAGAGTCGACAAACATGGATGGTTGAGAGGGCTGGGGTAAACAGTTTGGGTTGTTTTTATCCTTGGGTTGAATGAGAAATATGGGAGATTAATGTACTTTGACACTCATTTCAATATGGAAGTTTTTTATTTACTTTTGATGACAACAAATAAAACACAGATCTTATATGGAAATTCAAATAAGATTTTTTTTAATGAGAACACATACTCCGAATAATGAATTAAGAAAACAGAAAACAAGACAAAAAAGAGTCAGTCAACTTGACCATTTTTTGTCACAGGCCACATTTGGTGTAACTTTAGGCTCTTTCAAAATCTATGTAGACACAATGGCAAATGTTTTCTGTCATTGCTGGATTTTCAAGGTGGTGTAAGATCAAAATTTACTTTTAAATTTTAGAATGGGGTGTCTTGAGCATGGCTGAATTTGAAGGAAGGCAAATTTTGCCACTTATTAGAAAGAAAATTGCAGCTACAGTTGCCAAAACCATGGCACTACCAACCTTCTGAGTGTCTGGGTCAGAAGGCATATTAAAAGATGGTGGAAAGGCAACCCCCCATTTATGAATGATGGATATGTAATTGATCAAAACAGCCAGGAAAAGTAAGCTGCTAGCAATGATCTTCAGAATTCCTGAAAGTCTGAATAGTTTGCAAGTGACATTCCTCCACACTCTTTCCACACACAGAATCCAAAGAGCAATAATGGTAGTGATTTTCCCAAACAGCCCAAAAAAGCTAGCCACCAGCAGCAGGTGCTGGTTTATTTGAATATACAGTGGAATGAAGGAGTCACTGTAGTTGTATTGGTGACATATTTTCATTTTTCTGGAGTTGTTGCCTTTGTGGAAAACACAGGCTTTCCACATGCCCACAAAAGCCCTTGTAGGCTTGGAAATCATAGGGTCTTCATAGTACCACACTCGCCACTGAGGAAGGCTCAAAGACATGCAGCAAAGTAGACAGGCCACTGTGGTCAAAACAAAACCTCCCATTTGGCGATTGTATGTATTCAACATGCTGCTGACAGTGAATACTTGAGATCTGCAAAGGTACACAGGACAATGTGAAGATAGTTACTCAGGACAAGGACAGGATACTCAGGTTTAAAGTACTAAGGGGAAAGTATTATATATGAGAGAGTGAGCCTTGCATGGAGATCTGCTGACTTGGATGTGGAATGAGAAAAGCCTGAGAAGCCCCCTGTGTCAATCTGTTCAGGCAGGTAGATAATCTAATCAACACACCCTCTACACTGTATAATTCTGCATTTGCCACAAACTTCTGGAAATCCCATTGCCTCTCCTATCCAAGGGCTAGTATGAGATGCATGAGACCCTACATCTGATCTGTTGCATGATATCCTCAAGGGACACCCGTGATTAGCAAGTGTGAGAAGTTTTTCCTAGTGATGTGTCAAACATTGTCTCATTATTCATTGTTCTTGGGTCTTTGGATTAGCTCAAAGCTTTGCCTGTTATGAACATCACCATATGAATGAGCATGGTACAGGAAACTTTGAGTGCACACATTGTGTTGTCATTTCTCTTGTGTAGATACTGAGGCATCAACTTTGAGGAGAAATAGTGTGAAGGTCATGTAGTTTTCATTGTGGAATTTATAAAAATATTTCCCAGAAGTTGCATGAATTTTACATACCCAGTAGCAAATCTAGAAGTTTTCAGTTTCTTTATGACATGCTTCTCACTTGCTGAGTACAATACACCAGCACACCAATGCTGAAAGAGATTAAGTAAATGGAAACTCATAAGGGAATAGAAAATTAACTTACTCTGGAATATGCAATATGAAACATATTATATATGTTATCTTACAGCAACCCATTTCATTCTAATATTTAAAATATGTCAAATTCTAAGAAAATTTGTGAACACAGCTGGTGCTAACCCCTAGGAAATTGTAAAATACAGAGAAATTATATTTATAGCTTTATGTTTAGTTGTAATTGTCTACTTGAAACAATATAAGAATGATCAGAGAAGGCAGTCTCACAGAGTCTAGATTTGGTTTGTCTTTAGGCATGCCTGTGAGGGATTATTTTGATAATGTTAACTGTAGAAGGAAGACCTACCCAGTGTGGGTAGCACCATTTCCTAGGAAGGGGATTATGAGCTGAATGTGAGTGTAGAAATGCATATAAATGCTAAAAGGAATGTATTCCTTCATTGCTCCCTCTTCTGGATGATGGCTATCTTGTGCTTAGCTGCTTCAGGATCTTGCCACCCTGACCTCTTCTGATTAATGTGTCTTGACCTGGAAAAGTAAGCCAAATAACCCTTTTCTCCAGTAAGTTTTTTTTATAATATTTTATGCCAGAAAGAGGAAAAGATTAAGACATGCAGCATAAGTTGTATCTATTCATTCATGCTTGCATTTTCTTCTGTCTTCAAATATGCCAGGTAGACATTAAATATGATAAATTTGAGTCCTTGGAATCAGATTGGTCTAACTTTGTTTTAAGCTTAGAAGTCTATCTCATTATTTCTGCCATTGATTTTTTTGGTTTAGTTTTTTTGTTTATAGTAGACAGGCTCTTACAATGTAAACCAAATATTTTCTAACTTCATATGTAGTCCACATTGGATTCAGACATGAAACAAGCCTTCCTCAGACTCTGAGTGCTGAAGTTATGTGCTTGACCACTATTCATAACTTGTGTAAGAATTTTTCTAATGATGATAACATTTGCAATGTGTGTGTATGTGTGTCTGTGTGTGTGTGTGTGTGTGTGTGTGTGTGTGTGTGTGTGTGTGTTAGAGGTAGATTCCCAGGACAACTGCATGCTAATGAAATGTTCTACCATGAATTTATACTCCTATAATTGGAAGAGCATTTTTCACAGGCTCCCTAACAATCAAATGGAGGGCACAGAGTGTTAGAAATGAGGAGAGTGGATGCCAAGTTGTGCCTGAGACCTGCTCTGAAATTAAGGCTCAAATTATCTGTCTAGTTTGGGTGCAGGCAAATGGCGAATGTAGTTGAAGGTGAATGGAGAGAGTGAGGTAGAGAAGTCATTCAAATCAATCTCTAGAAAATATTTGGGCAGTGCCTAGGAGTCTTTCTTAGTAATACTTTGGACAGTGACATAAGGCGAGGGATTTTTGAAGCTGGAATTTGTTATTATTACAAGAGCCTTTCTGTAAAGGGCCTTATTAATAACCATCATTCTTTTTGACCTGATAATCCTAAATTCAATTTTCTGTGTTGCTGAATATTAAATCTGGGTCATTATGGATACTAGAAAAACACTCTGCTACTGAACTATTATTATTAGACATGATTGTGAAAGATGAACAAGCATATCTTATTTCCAAGAGTATTTCAAGGATACATTTTTTTTTTGCTTAGGATTTTTTTCTTATGATCTGAGAAATGGCCTCATTGAATAGGCCTAAATGCTCTCATGATCATTCTGGAGTCCAAAATGCATGTCAAGTTGTGATCCTCTAGATTTTTCCTATACCTGAATACTAAGATATACTTATAAGAATAGAACTTAGAAGGAAATGAATACTAATTCTTGAATTACTTCATGAGCTGAATCCAGGTTTCCTGTGCTCTACAGTGTTTGGTGATGTAAAGGAATACAGATGCTTTTTTTTTAAATGCTCCAATCAGAGATTTGATTAAAAAACCTGTTTTAATTGTTTTAAAAACCTGTGGTATTTCCGTGGGCCCAATCTTCTCCTTGCAACTCTAAATGATTCAAAAGAATCTTGTATGTGGTTACCCTCAGAGAGTTCATAGTGAAGTTATAGAATTTCCTAAGATAGAAGTGGGATAGCCCTGTGCATGTGAAGGTGATGAGAAGAAGCAGAATTACCCAGAACACAATGATAAAGAGAATGATAAGCTCTATGCAAGAGATTTGCAGATCACAAACATGGCTTTTGCAAGTAACATACTAGTTGAACAGACTAACAGCTCTAGGGGTCAGAGAGGAACAAGTAATGATCAAAGTTAAAAATCCAAATATGGCTTCTATTAAGCACATTAACTCTTACACACAGTATTGTTTTTTGGGTTTCTTTGCTGATGTTGTTGTTTTAACAGCATGATGCTGTTGAATCACCATAACTTAAATCTTCTCTACAGATTATCTTCTAGTGATGACCATTATATCGCAGAGGAAAACTAAATGGGAGTATATCCTTCCATTTATTTTACATTTTCAGATATTTCAATCTATAGACTGATGTGGAAGTCCCCTCTGTATGCCAGGAATATGGTTTTTTTATTTGCCATTGGTTAGTAAAGAAGTTTCTTTCAGCCAGTGGCTTAACAGAATATAGCCAGGCTGGAAAAGATATATAGAGAGAATAGACTGAGTTGGGGAGACACCATGTAGCCACCGAAGAAGACAGATGCCCAGGAACCTTACATGGTAAACCACGAGCTTTGTGGTAAAACACAAAATAATATGAATGAGTTAATTTAAGATGTAAGAGCTAGCTAGAAATAAGCTTAAGCTATTGGTCAAAGAATATTGTAATCAATATAGTTTTGTGTAATTATTTCAGGTCTGGGCCATCAGGAATTGAACAAGCAGCCTCTGTCTACAATAGATTTTGACTATGATTTTCAGGGATGAGAAAACAGAACAGCTCTGTGATGGGATTAGGTGGCTGTGGCTACTTATCTTATAGTGGAAAGGAATAAAAGATAGAATAGGTTCTGGGGATGAGAGAAAATCCCCAATGGCATTCCTTTTGAACTTTACCTCCCCCACATATATACTATCTCCTTATATTTACAGAATATTCTGAAATAGCACCAACAAGTACAGTTCAAAGATTTAATATGTGAAACTTTTGCAGGAACAAGGTATAACACTACTAAACATGATACAGAGTGTTAGTATCCAGGCATACCTTGGTAATATGCCTGGGAAACCTGGAACAGTGCATCATGTACGGTGCCCTGTGTCACGTCTGTGTGCATGGCAGACAGTACCCTGTCCCTTTAAGAGACAAGCTGTAGCACGAATAAAAAAAAATAACTCAGCTATAGAAACTGGGCTTCAATCTGCAAACCAGAAAAACAAAGCACTCAACCCACTAGAGAAATCTTACCTCTAGCCTGGCTGGGTGACCCTAAACTAAGCAAACTAAGTCTCTCCTCTCATTTTATATTCCCTGTAGCGCTGGGATTAAAGGTATGAGCTACAACCACCTGGATATCGTGTAGGCCAGGGTGGCCTTAAACTCACAGAGAACTATTTGTCTCTGTCTCCCAAATCCTTGGATTAAAGGTGTATGTCACCATTGCCTGACCCCTAGTGGGTTTAGGCAAGATTTATTTATCAAAATGCAAATAATATACCACTATATTTACCCTCTTTTGTTTAAAATAAACATGGCTATAAATAACTTAAGAAAAATTACATACAATAAGTAAAATGACTATATACAATATATACATGGAACGAATACATCAACAATGTCTAGTTCATTTGCATTTGACATATTCAGAGAAAATGGTCCACATCTATCCTATCTTGGTGAGTCCAAATTTTTGTACCTAATTTACTCTCTACTACAATTTACATTGCCATCCAAAACTACTTTTTGATATCTCTCAATCTTAAATACTTTACATTTCTTTAGTGAATTTCTTTTCTGAGTCACATGAACAAGGGAAACTATAGTTATAATTTTCTAGTCTTCAACTACCTCAGAGACTCAAAAAGGAAATAATATTAACTGGGTAAGCAGGAAGTGTAAGCAAGCTACTTCCAAAAAATGTGAGAAATGACAGAAATGTCTGGCTGTCTAGAGAGTCACCCAAAGTTCCACTGCAAAGTTGGGGTATCTCCATTTTTGGCCTACAGACCTAGTATAAATGGTACACCTTTTTGCGAATAAGGATTTCATGAAGGGTTTTCTCTCCTTGTCTCAACTAAGTTTGGTGTCTCTTTCTTTTCTGTCCTGATGCTTCAATTAGGACAGCATACCGTCAAGAGTAGAGGCAAGAGCATTTTATTTCCCAGTGGCTTACTTTCACCACAGAGAAAGTAAATTACATATGTAGTTTCTTCAATAACCTTCTCTGAAGTAGATTGGTGTTGCCAGGAGTAGACATGTTTCATTGTCAAACCAATGAAGAACCTAAGTCATTAAAACATCTTAAATGATATATTCTGTAAATCTTTGAAGTGTTTGAAGATGACCCATCTAAAATATATCTTTGTTGTACCTTTAAAACATACCCAATGTGACTACAAGTTTGATTATACTAGGTGATTAATTATTAACCTGCATTTCCTTATTATCCCAGTTGGTGATAAGAATTTTTGAGGACTATAAATTTGAATTACATTGCTAAAAAAGTTATATTGGTACAATACCTTGAACAACAGCACAAATGTATGTACAGTATGTTTTAACAAAATTAATATCAATATACAATATTTGTATATAATATACAAAAGTTCAATCCAATGTAAAACATTTAAAACTAGTAGCTGCTTTTAAAAGTAGATTCAGTAATCTCGTTTGTTTGTCTTACCATAGCTATATCCTCTCTTTTTTCTTGAGAGTAGATTCAATAATCTACTGTTGTATCCTATCATATCAATATCCCCTTATTTCTTTTCAAAAACAAGAACCTTTAATCTAATTTTCTTTGTTTAGCTTTTTTCCTGACCATTGCCCAAAATAACTTGTTACTAGCCCCCTAAACAAGGACAATTATTCACAATTCATTGAAGGACCAAAAACCCCACCTCTTGGGAATGTGGGCATCATATTCTTAAATTTACTTCATGCTGTCTAGGGGTGATGGTATCTTTAGGGGATCCTGAAAAGAAAATATGGGGCATTTGTTGTTCAGTCTATGCCTAATGTGAAAGTACAGAGCTTGTCTCAAGTCCTTGCTAGAGTAGTCTGTTAGGCTGGATCATCTCAGCTATCCTCCTCAAAATTATTCTGACAAGTTTTTAGTGCAATCTCGACCTTAGGTGATGCTTTTCAGCTTAGTGGTATTATCATAATCCTGGAGGAGTCATCATTGTGGGGCCCCATCACCCCCATGGAGACTTCAAATGTTGCTGTTAGGTGTGCTCATGGTTCACTGTAGAAAAGTGAAAGGGGTTCAAACCTAAAAGCATGTACAACAAGGTAGATAAAACTTTTTCTAGAATTAGTTCGTACTTTGTATGACCGTTAATATCATGACTAAAAGTTTAAAATACATTGACATATGTATTAATATATTAGTACATGTTAAGATATATTAATCTTATAAATCTTTTACCTTAAGAAAAGCTGACAAAGTATCAATATAAAAACCAAAGGATTATGAGACTAGTAGCAATAAAATAGTCCTTAAATTTTTGTTTTTCTTCTGTCCCATTGCATATCTCTTCTGACATAAGACAGAGACTTTGAATTTCACTCTAATAAGCATGCTTGAGTTTAGAGGAGAGAGCCACACTCCAATTCCAAAGCCATCTTAAATCTTTAGTTAGACTTGGACTACAAAAAGACCATTTACATTATATGTCTGTAGAGACAGCAGAAACAAAGATTTGGGAAGATTTTATGGAAGTCTTTCCCTGCTGGAAATGTAATATACTAATAGACCAATTTATTCTTTTTCTTGAGGAATTTTTTTATGGATGATTTGTTCTTTTTCTTCAGATATCTCATTTGTATAGTTATCTTCAGATTCCCTAGCTGGATTTCTTTATTCTTCTGAAAAGACAGGATAAAATCCTTCACTAAAAAACCCTAACTGTGGGGGAGATTCTCATTTGGCAAGTTATATCTGATAAAAATTAAAAAGCATTTGTTAGTTTTATATGTTATTTCAGATTAAAAGACCGTGATGAATTATCATCTCTTGTAATTAAGAGGTGTCTCTTGTTGAAAGCAAATCTTTATCAATTTCTGTGGAAGGAAAAGAGAAATCCTTTCCCAAACATAACATATGTCCTGGTTTCCATTCTGAGGTCACCACATCTTTAAAGTATATTGGCTGATTTAATTCCACAGATTTTTCTACAATTCAATGTCTCTCCACAGCGGTTGTTCTCATACTAATGTCCTTTCTCATTAGTATTTAGAAAATTAAAAGTTTATAAAGCATTATGAAACCTATTTTGGGGGGGTATTTATCATTCCTTTCTGTTTATGTGACATATACTTTAGAGTTTGACCTCTTCTTTCTGTAACTGCCTGGCCTATAACATTGTGTAGTAGATATGTAATATGTTTTATATCATAATAAGCAAAACGGAATTTCATTTTCTTAGAGAAATATGTTGGAGCATTATGTCTTTATTTGTATAGGTGTACCCATGATGGTCATACCTTCTAGCAAATGTGTGATGACCAAATCAGCCTTTTTCAAACTCAATCATTGCCCATCGAAAACCAGAATAGCTATTAATGGTGTGGTATACATATTTAAGTTTTCCAAATTCTACAAAATGGAACATATCCATCTGCCAGATTTGATTTCTTTGAGTACCTTTTTGGATGCTTCCTGCAGGTAATGCTGCTTGTTTGTAAAAAGAACAAGTAGGATATTCCCTTAAAATCTCCTTGGCTTGTGGTCATGTAATGGAAAAGTACTTTTTAAAACCTTTGCTATTGACATAATGATTTTTACGAAATACTGAGGCCTTCAAGCGCTTTTACATTCAATCAATTTCTGTATTGCCTGGTGCTAGGTGACCTGGCAGACCCTTATGGGATTGGGTATGTGTTATGTATATGGGATGATGCTTATTCCTTATTATATCTTGTACATGAAAAATAATAAAGCCAATTCTGTATAGTCTGTTATAAATTCAGCAGTTTCAGTATGCAAAATACCTCTCTCTGCATATTGTGAATCAGTAACTATGTTGAGAAGTCCTTTCAAATCCCTTAGTACCATGAGAATAGAATATAATTCTGACTTTTGGACAGGATCATAAGGATCTTCTTTCACTTTACTTAAATTTTCTTATTTGTAACCTGCCTTTCCTGATTTTCTTGCATCACTATATAATATAGGGCCTCCGGTTATTGGTGTGTCCCATACAATGTAAGGAAGGGTCCAATTATTAATCTTTATAAGTCGAACATTTCTCTTGCTTTTAGGATAGCTTTCGATAATCTCTACCAAAAAAAATACTGCAAGCTCTTTGCTATGGTTCACTCTCTTCCCATAATTTGTTAATTTCATCATTAGTAAAAGGTACTATAATTTCTTCAGGCAATAGATAAGGCAAACAGATGCTAGACTTTAGGGTCCTATTGGTTGAATCGTCTTATTAACAGCTCTGAAATCTGTTACCATTCTTCATTTTCCCGATTTCTTTTTAACAACAAATACAGGAGAATTCCAAGGACTGACAAGTTGATTCTTCAATATAGTGAGTATCTAGTTGCTCCTGCATCAGCTGTTCTAAAGTCTGTGATTTTTCTATTGGTAAAGGCCATTAGTTAACCCATACAGGATTGTCTGTCAACCATTTTAAAGGTAAGGCTGTTGGTGTCTTTGAAATATCATCAGCCTTTGTGCCCTCTTCTTGTACAACCTGAATCTTCTGTGACTGCTTTTTATAAAACCCAATATCGTACCCAGAAACATATGTTAATTTATGTTTTGGTTCTATGATTTGGGAAATGTTCATCTGAGTATTCCATTGCTATAACAAATCACATCCCCCCAAATTCATTGCTATGTTAGCTACATTTGGTTTTAATATTCCTCCCTGTTCTTATGGCCCTATACATTTGACACATCCCGTGCTCTACTTTATCTGAAATAAAGTTCTGATCCCTAAGAACTGAACATTTATATCCTGGTAGGATAATTTGCATGCCACGAAGCTGAGGAAGTTATTGTTTCATCTGTACCTGTGTCTACCAGACTTTCAATAACAATGTCATTTATTCATATTTTTAACTTTGATCTTTGTTCATTTATAGAAGTTTGTCAAAATATTCAGTTTATGGCTTCTCTTGAATTTCTTTGTTCTCTCTTCTATAGTCATTTTATTATCAGAAGCAGTATGGTTTCTTACAATAGGCAAAAGGTACTTTAGTTGTTCTGGGAAGGAGTTTCCTGTATAATAGCATGAAGGAACTGAACTAGGTTTGGAATAAGGGTCACATTTGTCTTAGGGGCCTTTGAGAAGCCCCTTCACATAGATTTCCAATGGCAAAGGATTACCTTGAATATTCCTTATTGCCCTACATCCATGAATTCAGTGCCTGCTTTTGTAACACCTTTTGCATTAGTCCTGAAGGAAGGGTCATTCTGAAAGGATTATTTTAAGAAAAAAAGATTGTTTATAGGAATACCCTGTATACAATCCCTTTTAAAGTGAATTTTTTTTTTACCACAGTTATAATAGATAAGGCAAACAGATGCCAGACTTTAGGGAACCTATTGGTTGAATCATCTTATAAACAGCTCTGAAATCTGTTACCATTCTCCATTTTCCAGATTTCTTTTTAACAACAAATACAGGAGAATTCCAAGGACTGACTAGTTGATTCTTCAATATGGTGAGTATCTAGTTGCTCCTGCATCAGCTGTTCTAAAGTCAGTGGTTTATCTATTGGTAAAGGCCATTATTTAACCCATACAGGATAGTCTGTCAACCATTTTAAAGGTAAGGCTGACACTTTGATTTTTCCCTCAAACCTCTGAAAACTACCTCTCTTATCCATGTATCATCGTGTCCATGGGTTTCTGTATTAATTGGTTCTTGGATACATTCTTCCAAAGGTGCTGACCTTGTGTTTAATGGCCTAATTATCCTTTTGTGTAGAGAACTGGCATTCTTAAAAAACAGAGATTAAATTATTGCTTGTCCGGTGGTGCAGGAGAATTGACTGCATTCTGTCAATCATAATTTAAATAAACACTGACTGGCCAGGCAGGAAATACAGGCAGGAAAACCAGACAGGAAGTAGAGGTGGAGCAAAGACAATGGGAGTATTCTGGGAAGCAGGAAGCTACCTCCACCAGTCCTGCCCAGATCACTGAAGAACAGCATGTGACCTACCCCACTGAGAAAGGTAATGAGCCATGTGGCTAACATAGGTAAGAATAATGGGTTAATATAAGCTACAAGCTCTAATAAGTAGCCTGAGCTAATGGGCCAATAAGTTTATCACTTATGGAGACCTCTGTGTGATTTTATCTGGGACAAAATGGCTGGGGGACCAGGTGGGACAGAAACCCCAACAAGCCCGGACCACATGTTACAGTCCAGCATCTGAATTTCTTATCATTTTATTTACTGCTGAAATCAATCTTTGTAAAACTTTCATAAAGGCTTCCTTTGGCTCCTGTATTAAGTGACTCAATTTTCCTTCCTAATTCTCCAATTCTGTTCCAAGCATTCAAATCTAAGGCATGGCATAAATCCAGTTTGTGAATATCATATACAGCCTACTTTCTATAGTAGCATAGTCTCCTTCACCAAGAGTTTGATCTTGGGGGATTTCTCTACCTCTCGCTTTAGTTCATTGTTCAATAATCTTAGCCTCTTCTTTGCACCAGGTATCTATTGTAATTGTGTACTGATCTCTAAAACTGCATTAACCAAATCTTTCTAGTCATTAGGAGTAATTCTATTACAAAGTGACTATAAGTATAACATTTGCATGACAAAAGGTGAATGCTTGCTATATGAGATGGTTGTTTCCTTGAATCTCTAAATCTAACCATGGCACAGGGATACAGTTAGCTATAACATAGCCTCTGCCATTTTGAAATTCCTGTAATGTTGCTGGGAATATTATGATTGGCTGTCTGTAAACCTTAGGCTCTTCCTTTCCATTCTTATAATGCAAGGCTGAAATTGGCTCTCCATTAAATTCTTCTTGCCTGGGTTTGAATTTCTCTGTGATCTGCTTTACTAGCTATTTCTAAGTCCTATATCTTAGCACTCAGATTAATCAACTTTTTAAGTGATGCAACAAAAATGATAATGCTGATAATGTTTATAATTGACATTACATAAATTCCATCTAAATCAGATATTATCTCAATCATTCCATTTTTAACCTGTCAAGCATATCATCAGACAGAGATATATAATTTCTTTGTTAAAATGTTTTTTTCCATTTTTATTGTATGAAAAAAACTCTCTCTTTTAACTAATTCTTGCCTTTAATAATTCCCAATTATCGTACCAAATCTACCAACAATGTTGATATAGAAGTGAGGCTGATTTCTGCTATGTAGAACAGTAAAAGCCTGACTGGATTACAAGACAGCCAACTAGTTTGGCAGGAGCCTGAGGAGAGGGTTCAGGGACAGTCTGCAACCCATGATGGAGAGATAGAAAGAGAGAGAGAGAAAACCTAGATGAGTGGGGGTTGGATCCCCACGCACAACCCTGGGCTTTGTTGGTGGATAAAAAGCTTCAGGCAAATGAATTTTTCGTGAATTTGTACCCCAAATATTTGACACCAAATACAGCATAAATAAGAAAAACCCTGAGACAGAAAAGAAATTGCGGTTCAACCCACAAACCAAGAAAGCAAAGCAACCAAACCACTAGAGAAGTCTTACCTCTACCAAGGCTGGGTGACTGTAAACTAAGCAAATTAATCCTCTCTCTCACCTCCCAGTTTATATTTCCTCTAGTGCTGGGTTTAAAGGTGTGTGACTCTCTAGGACTGGGATTAAAGGTGTGAGCCATCACCAACTGGATATGTTTCTGCATAGATCTTGTGTAGCCCAGTGTAGCCTTTAACTCACCAAGATACATGTGACTCTGTCTCCCAAATCCTGAGTTTAAAGGTGTGTGTCACCATTGCCTGATGTCTAGTGGCTTTAAGCTTTTCCTCTAGTATTCAGGAAGAATTTATTTATCAAAATACAAATAATATACCACTACAACAAACTCTGCCTACTCCCACTCTCTTTTTCATTGCTCTTCTGAAGGGACAGGGAAGAATTTTTCTGTCTCCTCTTACCTTCTTTTTAAATTTTTTTTCTCTTTCCCTCCCTCCCTTCCCTTTTCCCACTCCCTTCCCTTCCCCCCATATGGTTAGTTCTGTCACTTCATACTCTATAAGTGATTTAATTCTGCTTCAATATATCTTACAAAGTAATAAAAACTTAAGGTTATGAAGGTCTAGTTTAAATTAACAAAAAACTAACAATCTCAAACATAAATCAAACATGTTAAGTAAAAACCAAGTATAGTCAATCTGGAGGACTCAGGGTAAAACTCTCCTCCACAACCTCTCAGTTTGGATCATGCTCTTCAGAAAAATCCTTCAATATAGTCATAACTCATATATATCCCATAGACAGGCCTCAAATGCTCAAACAGTGCCACGAAAAAAATATCAGGAACCAACCGTCACTGGTCATTAACATCTCTTAATATCACTGGACTCAATTCACCTATAAAAAGACACAAGCTAACAGAATGGATATGAAAAGAGCATCCATCCTTATGCTGAATACAAGAAATAAACCACAACCTCAAAGACAAAACATTACCTCAGAGTAAAGGGTTGGGAAAGATTTTTCAATCAAATGGACTTAAGAAGCAATCAGTTGTAGTTATTCTAATAGCTAACAAATAGACTTCAAACTAAATTAATCAAAAGAGATGGAGAAGAACACTTATACTCATCGCAGGAAACATTTGTCAAGATGAAGTCTCATTCTGAACATGTATGCCCCAAATAGAAGGGCACCCACATATGTAAAAGACACATCACTAAAGCTTAAATCACACATCAAACCCCACACACTAGCAGTAGGAGATTTGTATACCTCACTCTGACCAAAGGACAGGTCAGCCAGACAAAAACTTAATAGAGAAATAAAACAACTAACATATGTCATGACTCAAATGGGCTTATCAGACATATTTAGAACATTTCACCCAAACACAAAAGCATGTACCTTCTCAGAATCTCATCGAACCTTTTCGAAGCAAACCCCAACTGATACAAAAAAAAAAAAATGGAATAACCTGTATCTTATCAGATCACAATGACTTAAAGTTAGAATTCAATAAGACTAATTACAGAAAGCCTACAAACTCATGGAAATTGAACAGTGCTCAACTGAATCACCCATGGATCAAGAAGAAATAAAGAATTAAAAGTCTTTCTAAAATTCAATGAAAATGAAGGCACAACAGACACAAACATATGAGACAAGAAGAAAGCAGAGCTAAGAGGAAAGTTCATAGCACTGGGTACTGACATAAAGAAAGTGGAGAAATCTCACACTAGAGATTTACCAGCACACCTGAAAGGTCTAGAACAAAAAGAAGCAGATTCACCCAGGAGTAGACAACAGAAAATAATCAAATTGAGACCAGAAATAAAAAAATAAAAACAAAGAAGTACAAAAAAATCAATGAAACAAAGAAGTTGTTCCTTGAGAAAAATCAACAAGTTAGAAAAATCCTTATCCAAACTAACTGAAAGGCAGAAAGAGAACATCCAAATTAACAAATCAGAAAGAAAAAGAGGGACATAACAGCAGACAATAAGGAAATCCGGAGACTCATTAGCTCATACTACAAAAACCTGTACTCCACAAAATTGGACATGGACAATTTCTGGATAGGTACCACATACCAAAATGAAACCAAAACCAGATGAACAAATTAGATAGACATTTGAACGTGTAAGGAATAGAATCAGTCATCAATAATCTCCCATCCAAAGATAGCCCAAAGCCCAATGATTTCAATACGTAATTCTACCTGAATGTTAAAGAAGTGCTAATACCTATTCTCAAATTATTCCACAAAATAGAAACAAAAGGGACATTGCCAAACTATTTTTACGAGGTTACATTTACCCTGATACTGAAACCACACTAAGACTCAACTAAGAAAGAGAATTATAGACCATTTTCTTGTATGATTATTGATGCAAAAATACACAATAAAATACTGGCAAACAGAATCCAAGAACATATAAAGATAATCATCCACCATGATACAAGTTGTCTTCATCCCAGAGGTTCGTGAATGCTTATTCAACATATGAAGAACTATCAATGTTGTCTACAATATAAATAAACTGAAAAAACACGATCATCTCATTAGATGCTGAAAAAGCATTCAACAAAACCCAATACTTCTTCATGATAAAGGTTTATTTATTTATTTATTTATTTATTAAAGATTTCTGCCTCCTCCACCACCGTCTCCCATTTCCTCCAACTCCCCCCGGTCAAGTCCCCCTCCCTCGTCAGCCCAAAGAGCAATCAGGGTTCCCTGCCCTGTGGGAAGTCCAAGGAACACCCCACCTCCATCCAGGTCTAGTAAGGTGAGCATCCAAACTGCCTAGGCTCCCACAAAGCCAGTACGTTCAGTAGGATCAAAAACCCATTGCCATTGTTCTTGAGTTCTCAGTAGTCCTCATTGTCTGCTATCCGGTTTTTATCCCATGCTTTTTCAGACCCCGGGCCAGCTGGCCTTGTTGAGTTCCCCATAGAACATCCCCATTGTCTTAGTGTGCTGGGTGCACCCCTTGCGGTCCAGAGTTTCTTGCTCGATAATTCGTGATCTTAGAGAAGCTAAATAAGAAGGTGAACCAAAGAAAAACATATAGGCATCCTCCTGAATATTAAGCTTCATCGGGCGATGAAAGGAGACTGAGACAGAGACCCACATT